>NC_138307.1:8872500-9315000 GCF_965601325.2 Salmo salar
TCAAGATGGAGTGGCATGAGGCTTCACACACACAACACTTACCTAGACCCCCAGCGTCCTCCACCAACCTCTGCTCTTGACTCCACCCAGCATTCCTCAGTCGGAGTTCCCATGTTGTAAGAAGACAGGAGAGAAGAGGGAGGGGTTGAATGTTACCTGGTATATCACATATTAGATGATGTCAGAAGTACTGTATGTACTGTATATACTCTCTATCTGAGACCCGATGTCTGTTGTTGGTGGCAACGGAAAGCTACGCAATGTCTAAGAGAACTGTCAGGGAGCTCAGAACTCCTTAACATCTTCCTCCTGCTAAACCACCTCCTCCTGCTTCCTCCTCTTCCTCCTGCTTCCTCCTCTTGCTTCCTCCTCCTTCTCCTCCTCCTCCTTGGCTGGTTTACCTCTTCCTCCTGCTTCCTCCTCTTGCTTCCTCCTCCTCCTCCTGCTTCCTCCTCCTTCTCCTCCTCCTCCTTGGCTGGTTTACCTCTTCCTCCTCTTCCTCCTCTTCCTCCTCCTCCCTCTCCTTCTCAGAGTGTCTCCTTGGACTCACTATGCTCTCTCTGCCTCCTCCTAAATGTACACTGAGATTCAACGATGACGATGGGTTCGTTTTGCAGATGAGTGTTTTATTTTGTACTGCCAAAACATGCATATATTATATACCTCTTATGTTAAATCAGGTCCTTGTGGACCATGACTGTTTTTTTGCACAGCATGCAGGTGGGTATCCCTGCAACAGAATGACTGTGACGGTTGTGTATACACTGTAATTCATGTTGCATTATACCATGAAACTTCCTCATTAACACCCCATATAGCGTATTTTTCATTCGGCAACCTTGTGATGTCCACTCTTCAATTGTACTATACTTGGGTGCAGCTTGCTTTTAAAATGTGTGTGTGTTTTCGTGAGAATGCGTGAAGGAGTGTGTGAGTCAATAAATGTTGCAGTAATGATATTGTGTGTTATTTTCTGATATATACATATAGAACTGCCTGCAGATCTACATATCATATTTCATTTGTTGTCTTCTCTTACAATATAAACAAAAGTATGTGGACACCCCTTCAAATTAGTGGATTCGGCTATTTCAGCCTCACCTGTTGCTGACAGCTGTATAAACTCGCGCACACCGCCATGCAATCTCCAAAGACAAACATTGGCAGTAGAATGGCCTTACTGAAGAGCTCAGTGACTTTCAACGTGGAACCGTCACAGGATGCCACCTTTCCAACAAGTCAGTTCGTCAAATGTCTGCCCTGCTAGGACTGCCCAGGTCAACTGTAAGTGCTATTATTGTGAAGTGGAATCGTCTAGGAGCAACAAAAACTCTGTGGTTGGCCACACGAGCTCACAGAACCGTCTGTCCTCGGTTGCAACACTCACTACCAACCAGCTCAAGAACTGTTTGCTGGGAACTTCATGAACTGGTTTCCATGGCAGAGCAGCCGCACACAAGCCTAAAATCACCATGCGCAATGCCAAGTGTCGGCTGGAGTGGTGTAAAGTTTGCCGCCATTGGACCCTGGATCAGTGGAAATGCGTTCTCTGGAGTGATGAATCACGCTCTACCATCTGGCAGTCCGATGGACAAATCTGGGTTTGCATAGTGCCAACTGTAAAGTTTGGTGAAGGAGCAATAATGGTCTGGGGCTGTTTTTCATGGTTCAGGCTAGGCCCCTTAGTTCCAGTGAAGGGAAATCTTAAAGCTACACCATACAATGACATTCTAGGCAATTTTGTGCTTCCAACTTTGTGGCAACAGTTTGGGGAAGGCACTTTCCTGTTTCAGCATGACAATACCCCCGTGCACAAAGCGATGTCCATACAGAAATGGTTTGTCGAGATCAGTCTGGAAGAACTTGACTGGCCTGCACAGAGCCCAGACCTCAACCCCATCGAACACCTTTGGGATGAATTGGAACGCCGACTGCGAGCCCGGCCTAATCGCCCAACATCGCCCGACCTCACTAATACACTTGTGGCTGAATGGAAGCAAGTCCCCGCAACAATGTTCCAACATCTAGTGGAAAGCCTTCCCTGAAGAGTGGAGGCTGTTATGGCAGAAAAGGGGGGGGACCAACTCCATATTAATGCCCATAATTTTGAATGAGATGTCGGACAAGCACGTGTCCACATACTTTTGGTCATGTAGTGTATATTGTTGTAAATGGATTTCATCCTTCCTGTCATCCTCCCCTTTTCTCTCATGAACTTATACAGACTTTTGTAGCATGGCAACATGTGGTTTTGTGAAGTAACTACATTCCTAAGGAGGTCTCCTCCAGTCGTACAGACTCCGTCCATTATCATCACACTGACCACCTCTCTCCTCTAAGACTGCAAGTCTGGACCCCCTGAGGACTGGCTGCTGCAGAGCCTCAGCTGGTATGTAATCTACCACTACCCCATGTTTGAACTCTAGTATACTGTAAAACAAACTGAACACACAGGACTGGGCTGGTATAAGACGGAATGTGTGTGTGTGGGTGTGTGAGATATAGATAGAGGGCAGAGAGAAAGGTGTGCGTGCGTGCATGGAGGGGTGTGCTAAAAGGTGCGTAAACGTGTAAAATAAGACATGTCCAGGTGATGAACAACTTCCTGTTCTGTCATAATGTCATTTCACATTATTACACAACACGATCGTGTTGGCTGGCTCTCGTGTACAGTATTAAGTTTCATACTTAATGAAGAGCCACCAGGTCACCCCAGAGGGAGAGGAAAAGAGTAGAAATATGGGGCAAAGTTATGTTTACTTCCAGAGTCTCTGTGAGAAGCACAGTCTCACATATCCTGCGTTAACTCCCTAGTCTGAGGGTTAAGGAGTAGGGTGAAGTTGCCCCTAGGTCCTAGATGCTGATCTTGGGTCAGTTTTGCATTTTCACCACTAATGGTTATGGTTAGGATTGGGGGAGGGGAAGCTAATCCTACATCGGTACTTAGGGGAATCCCCCCCCCCAGTGAGGGTTTACCCTGAATGAAGTTGTTCCCAACAGGCATCTGAGAGCACTGTATCTGTTGTCCACTAGGGGACACTACAAGCTCTGCATGTCGTCCCCCTGAGACCACACTGGGACACAGGTGGGGGTTATGCTGATAGTTCTATCGAGAAGTTCACACACACACACACACACATACACATTCACACACACACATACACATTCACACACACATTACACATTCACACACTCACATTCACACACACACACATACACATTCACACACACACATACACATTCACACACACACATTCACACACACACATTCACACACACACACACACATACACATTCACACACACACATACACATTCACACACACACACACATTACACATTCACACACACACATACACATTCACACACACACACACACACACACACACATACACATTCACACACACACACATACACATTCACACACACACACACACACATTCACACACTCACACAGATGGAGAGGATTTATTGTGTTTATTTGAGCAGAAACTTATCCAAATGGAAGTGTTGCTTTGCCAGTTCACAGGGAGGTGTGACAAGTACAGGGGACTAAGGTGCCAAACCACCACTTGGGCACATGACACCTAGCTAGCTTGTCATCTCTCTTTGTGCCATGGAGCCTATAGTATTTCTGAGCCAGCGCTCGATCAGTTTACAGCCGATAAAGACAACAAAAAAATCCTAAAACTAAAACAAAGACAGAGAATCAGACAGCCAACCGTGACGGTGAGGTAAGACTCCTATTCAAACAAGCTGTTCTCCAGAATGTGTTACTATGTAACATAAACCTAGTCTAACAAACCAATGTTGATCTAATGTGATTTACTATGCTTATTGAGCCGCTGCTAACTGACATGTCCCTAACTGATGATTGGCAGCTGCTTCCTACATTCAACAGCCCCTAATCCACCTCACACCCTAAATCTCCTTTGAAGGCCAGACAATGTAATGGGATGTTCCATGCCCAAACACCATCTTCCCCCCTGACAAACATCCTATGAGTATTCCTAGGTGTCCAACCCTTCAACTTCCCTGCTCAAACACCTTCACATTTGGCCCGTTTAAGTCACCCACTGGCTGAGATGTCACTAGGCATTGTGGGACCTCCACACTCACACAGCACTAGACCGGATCCAACCAGTCAGGCTAAAGCAATACTAACCCGAGGACCATAGAGGAAGGGCCTGGGATGGTGAACTTGAACCCTGGCTGCCTCACTCAGTAACAGTTGCTTGCTTAGCACATGTGACTTCCAGGCGTGTGTGTGAACAGTCCTGTGGGCAGCGGTGAGAGGGACCATATGCTCTGGGTCTGGGAGCGGAGGTCTGGTCCCAAAGCGTGGTCAACCGGCTCAACCCCTCACAGCGTGGTCAAGCCCTCACAGCATCCACACTGACCCCCTCTCCACAGGGACAGACTCCCCCCAGCACCACGTCCTGTTCCTCCACTCCGCCTTGCCAGCTATCAACCACTGGGGAATAGATAAATGGTCTCTCCCTGGCTTATGCCCTGCCTCCCACTCAATCGCTGTCTTGTCTATTTTCTCATCCACTCTATTGCTTCATCTTTACACCCACCTCTCTTCCATTATCTAAACTCTTTCTCAATCCAATGAAAATGATGATTGCTATGACAATATTTGGATTAATTATTGTCTTTTGTGTATTTATCATGCATCAGTTGTAACTGAGTAGTTTAGCGTGTATTACACAAGCTGGTCGTCTATTTTTTCTCCAGAAGGAGACATGCCTATCTTCCATCCCTGCCAGATGTCCATAAAATCACACACAGTGTTACACAACTGGAGGCAGAGTGGTGGGAAGGGATTGGGGTGGGGTGGGGTGGGGAAAGAGAGCAGAAATGTTTTTAGGAATTCCAGGAGGCGTAAAAATGCGAGATCAGATCTGCAGAGAGACAGAGAGCACAGTATGAGGGAGGTAGAGAAGCAGAGTGCAGTATGAGATAGCCAGGGAGGGCTGGAAAGACAGGAAAGGAAGACTGCAGGAAGACATTTGGGAAGACAAGCGTTTTTACAGACACAGACAAAGGAGATAGAGCGTTTCCTTACAAACGCTGTCAGAGAACGGAAGGGAACTAAAGGCAGGAGTCGCTCTTCCATTTTGCACTCTGTTTCCCTGATGAAAACATACCATGGCTGCGTCTGAAATTGCACCCTATATATGTAGTGCACAAACTTTAACCAGGGCCCATAGCGTCAAAAGAAGTGGACTATAGGGTGCCTTTTAGAAAGCACACTAAAGTCTTGCAATGATAACGTCGGGTATGCTCATTGCAATATAATAAACCCATTACAAAGCTTACCTTATTGTAAAGTGTTGCCTAACTGAGTTCTGTGCGATAATAATTAAGATCCTTTACAATAATTCATCATATCATCTTTAAATGGGAGAAATTTGGGGGGGGAGGGGTGGCTGGTCCAACTCAAGGTGTCCTAAAAAAAATCCATCCCTAGCCCCAACATGAAAAATATTTTCACATGACCCTCCCCTTGTACTGTAAAATCACCTGAACACCCTCCCCCTCATAGAATTAACTCAAAATAATGTTTACGAGCAAAAATAACACTAATTGTAGCGACTCTGTGTTTATAAACGTGAATGTCGACTTTGCCACTTCAGCATGCTTTTGTGGCGCAGTCGATGCCACGCAGGGCTACGGGCCAGAAGTTTGAGCGTTCGCCGACCACCACAGACAAGCGGAATCTCTATCTGTTTCATTACACTACGATCAGAGCCGGCTGTAGGCAATGTTCAGCTAGGGGGAAATCAGATTTTCAACATTTTGATACCATATTTATAAATATATAAAATATATCCAACAAATTTTCAACCAACAGGTTTCTGTGCCAATGCACCACGAGACCTATAAACAAGACATACAGACTTCAGGCACTTCAATATCATGGTTTGCGTTTTCAACACCACAATGAATAGACGATGTCAATCTCGACAAACAGAAAATACATCCCTACCTTGTAGACTTGCCCAGAATCAAAGGCTTGGCTTGACAATCTCCAAATGTCATTCAACTTTTTGGTGTTTTGTGACAGATGTCTCTTTCCATTCATCAATTGGCCGCTGCACAGTTTGTATTGATTGATTGATTTTATTTGTCAGTTCAAAAAAATACATATTATACACAAAGATTTTTTTAAAGTGACCCGGATTGCACAATAAAGTCGGGGACTTATTTCCATTGTGGTCCCTATTTTATTACATCAATACATATACAATACAGAGATACAGACACATTACAGAGATAGAGACAAAAACATTCTCAACCTCCAGATGACTATGAAAGGGGAGTTTAAGTACACTTCTTACAAGCTTGTTTTGCTGGTAGCTTATTCTTTAGATGTTTGGGGCTGCTGGTGAACCATGACGTGCAGGCAAAAATCTAAGTGACACTTGCCAGAGTCTTTAGGGGGTCTATAGCTAGGTTTCCATCCAACTGGCGACAGATTTTCATGTGAATATTCAAAAATCTAAATAATAATATGCCATTTCAGAGTTTCCTTTAGAAAAAGTTGGCGCTAGACAACATGACAGGGAAGATTTTAATTTACTGGACATTTGAGAAATGTTACGGATATCCATATGCATTCAGATCCGACCTGGCGCAGCCTGCTCCACTAATAAACGAGGGATATTGGCCAAATGAGCCACATTTACATGTCTTTAAAAGATAAGCATTATATTGTTAGATTATAGGAGTAAATCTGGTAAGACCTGAAACAGACTTCCTCACCTCAAGTTCAAATGTCGGTGTCAGTCGGAGCGCCGGGGCGCGCTGCCTTCATATCGTAGACCTGCAGTAGCTAAAGCTTAATAATAACCACATCATACCAAACCTTCACAAACGTTTCTGAACTTTATTAGGGTTATATCAAAAGTAAGTCAAATCATTGTTTATGAGGAAAGTACGAGCAGAAGAACGAATGTAAAACAGGGGGAGGAAAAAAAAGTTTGACAACCCTCCCTTTTTAAACATTTTTTTGAACCTTTATTTAACTAGGCAAATCAGATAATTCAGAACAGATCAGAGCAAATTCTTATTTACAATGACAGCCTACCCGGGCCAAACCCGGGCGATGCTGGGCCAATTGTCCGCAGCCCTATTGGACTCCCAATCACGGCCGGTTGTGATACAGCCTGGTATCGAATCAGGGTGTCTGTAGGGACGCCTCTAGCACTGAGATGCAGTCCCTTAGACCGCTGCGCCACTCTTGAGCCCCCTTTTGGACCAACCCTCCCCCTGAGTAAATGTCGATCTGTCCCTAAGGCGGATCCAATGACAGCAGGTGTCAAATTGAGTCATTGAAAGCACAATGCATACCTCATTATTTTAATCCTATTCAAAACATTATCTCAGAGGAAACAGGCTATTATATGAACAGGAGGCCTCAGTGTTTTGTGATGCACACCTGCAGGGACTGGAGCTCTGGGGCCCTGCATTACATTAGCATGTAAACAGTGCTCTCTTTGGCATGGAGATCCCATGGCCTGATATGGGCTTAATTCAATTGTCTAGGGAAATGTCTATTGTTTTCGCTCTATCCATTTAAGGGATCGCAAGGGGGCAAGGAATGGTGCTTGGCACAACACAAAGTACCTGATTCAAATTTGAGCCAGGGTAAGATTTTATTTTGTAAAATCTTCAAAATGATTCCCTGTTTATTGGACTTTTACTGGGCTTTCTGGAGACGGATAGAGGAGAGGTGGCATGAACGGCCGGGTGGCTGTGGATGTTTGGCTGTGTTTGTCATTCACACTCAATGTCTACCTCTGTCACAGCAGATGGGAGCCGAAGGGGGAGGAGTACTTTGAGAAGGGGGACCAAAGGAATCTCATTCCCCACCAGTGTGTGTGTGTGTGTGTGACCACCCCCACGCTCCACCACCACCCTTCCCCGCAGCTTCTCACCCCCCCTCCCCCATTAGCATAACACCTCCAGAGAAGAACAAAACTCTAGCCTGAGCCTGGTGTTGGTCCTCCCCCCATGTGAGAACAACACACACACACACACACACACACACACACACACACACACACACACACACACACACACACACACACACACACACACACACACACACACACACACACACACACACACACACACACACACACACACACACACTAGCCACGAGGAGCTCCCACAGCAACAGATGTCAGTATCATCTGACTGAGAGACAGTAAATAAACACAACTAGATAAACAGGACTCTGTGGAGATGCCAGAAAGAGAGAGAGAGAGAGAGACGAAAGAGAGAGGGCTAGACCACACAGACATGTTATAAATAAGAAGATGGCTACTCATTTTCCAATGCGGAGTTGAATACGTTTTTGGAGACTGATTTCGATAAAACTGTAAGAAAACCTGCTGGCCTTGTCAGTCCAAGTGGAGTAGCAGCCTTCTCATTAGAATGCCAGGGATATTAGCTGATCATTTAGAGGGATTCACGAGTTCTCTGTCTCCTCTTTGGGACTGGTTATGATTGTTCTCAGCAGACAGAAAGTGTATGAGTCCCAAATGGCTCTCTATATCCTATTTAGTGCACTACTTTGCCATTTGGGACATTGCTAGTGTTATCCTTAGCCTATGGGGCTGAAAGCAGGTGAGGCAGGGCAATATGGTACATCCATATAGTGTCAGACCTCAGGCCATGGAAGGCTACTGTGCCAGCTGCATGGAACTGTATCCAGCAGACCTGTGGTTATGGGAGTTTTATATCGGCACAGGTGTCTGAGCCAGGCGTGAGAACATTGATATCAATGTTGCTTTCTCTCTCTTTCTTTCTCTCTTTCTTTCTCTCTTTCTTTCTTTCTTTCTTTCTTTCTTTCTTTCTTTCTTTCTTTCTTTCTTTCTTTCTTTCTTTCTCGCTTTCTTTCTTTCTCTCTCTCTATCTCTTTCTCTCAATTCAATTCAAGGGCTTTATTGGCATGGGAAACATATGTTTACATTCACAAAGCAAGTGAAATAAATAATAAACAAAAGTGAAGTAAACAAAAGAATTACGGTAAACATTACACTCACAAAAGTTCCAAAGGATTAGAGACATTTCACATGTCATATTATGGCTATGTACAGTGTTAGAACAATGTGCAAATAGTTGAAGTACAAAAGGGAAAATAAATAAACATACATATGGGTTGTATTTACAATGGTATTTGTTCTTCATCGGTTGACCTTTTCTTGTGGCAACAAATCTTGCTGCTGTGATGGCACATTGTGGCCTTTCACTCAATAGATATAGGAGTTTATCAAAAATTGATTTGTTTAACAATTCCCCAACAACTACCTAAAACACACAAATCTAAAGGGATGGAATAAGAATATGTATATATAAATATATGGATGAGCGATGGCTGAGTGGCATAGGCAAGATGCAATAGATGGTATAAAATACAGTTTCTACATATGAGATGAGTAATGCAAGATATGTTAACATTATTAAAGTGGCATTGTTTAAATTGACTAGTGATCCATTTATAAAAGTGGCCAATGATTTGAGTCTCTATGTAGGCAGCAGCTTCTCTGAGTTAGTGATTGCTGTTTAGCCCTTGTGGGGCCCCAGTGTTGAGGGTCAGCGAAGTGGAGATGTTGTTTCTTACCTTCCCCACCTGGGGACAGCCCGTCAGAAAGTCCAGGACCCAATTGCACAGGGCGGGGTTGAGCCCCATGGCCTCCAGCTTAATGATGAGCTTGGAGGGTACTATGGTGTTGAATGCTGAGCTGTAGTTGATGAACAGCATTCTTACATAGGTATTCCTCTTGTCCAGATGGGATAGGGCAGTGTGCAGTGTGATGGCGATTGTATCGTCTTTGGACCTGTTGGGCGGTATGCAAACTGAAGTGGGTCTAGGGTGGCAGGTAAGGTGGAGGTGATATGATCCTTGACTAGTCTCTCAAAGCACTTCATGATGACAGAAGTGAGTGCTACAGGGCGATAGTCATTTAATTCAGTTATCTTTGCCTTCTTGGGTACAGGAACAATGGTGGCCATCCTGAAGCATGTGGGAACAGCAGACTGGGATAGGGAGTGATTGAATATGTCTGTAAACACATCAACCAGCAGGTCTGTGCATGCTCTGAGGACGCGGCTTGGGATGCCGTCTGGGCCAGCAGCCTTGTGAGGGTTAACATGTTTAAATGTCTTACTGACGTCGGCCACGGAGAAGGAGAAGGGGGGCCCGCAGTCCTTGTTAGTGGGTCGCGTCGGTGGCACTGTATTATCCTCAAAGCGGGCAAAGAAGGTGTTTCGTTTGTCTGGAAACAATACGTCAGTGTCCGTGACATGGCTGGTTTTCTTTTTGTAGTCCGTAATTGCCTGTAGACCCTGCCACATACGTCTTGTGTCTGAGTCGTTGAATTGCGACTCCACTTTGTCCCTGTACAAGCATTTCGCTTGTTTGATTGCCATGTGGAGGGAATAAGCACACTGTTTATATTCGGCCATATTCCCAGTCCTCTTTCCATAGTTAAATGCGGTGGTTTGCGCTTTCAGTTTTGCGCGAATGTCGCCATCCATCCATGGTTTTTGGTTAGGGTAGGTTTTGATAGTCACAGTGGGTACAACATCTCCAATGCACTTCCTTATAAACTCACTCACAGTTAGCATATAGATTGATGTTATTCTCTGAGGCTGCCTGGAACATTTCCCAGTCCGCGTGATCAAAACAATCTAGAAGCGATGATTCCGATTGGTCAGCCCAGCGTTGAATGGTTCTAGTCATGGATACATCCTGTTTGAGTTTCTGCCTATAGGGTGGTAGAAGCAAGATGGAGTCGTGGTCGGATTTGCTGAAGGGAGGGCCTTGTATGCATTGCGGATTTTAGAGTAGCAATGGTCCAGTGTACCGCCCGCGTTGGTGCTGCAATCAATATGCTGATAGAATTGTTCTCAAGGCTACCTCCCAAACCTTCTCGCTTCCTTTTATGTGCTTGTAATTTAACGTCTCTTTTCTGGATTTTGATAATTAGTGGGTATCGGCCTAATTCTGCTCTGCATGCATTATTTGGTGTTTTACGTTGTACACTGAGGATATTTTTTGCAGAATTCTGCTGCAGAGTCTCAATTTGGTGTTTGTCCCATTTTGTGAATTATTGGTTGGTGAGCGGACCCCAGACCTCACAACCATAAAGGGCAATGGGTTGTATAACTGATTCAAGTATTTTTAGCCAGATCCTAGTTGGTATGTCAAATTTTATGTTCCTTTTTATGGCATAGAAGGCCCTACTTGCCTTTTCTCTCAGCTCGTTCACAGCTTTGTGGAAGTTATCTGTGGCGCTGATGTTTAGGCTGAGGCTTTTTTGTGTACTCTAGGGCAACGGTGTCTAGTTGGAATTTGTATTTGTGGTCCTGGCAGCTGGACCTTTTTTGGAACATCATTATTTTGGTCTTACTGAGATTACTGTCAGGGCCCAGGTCTGGCAGAGTCTGTGCAGAAGATCTAGGTGCTGCTGTAGGCCCTCCTTGGTCAGGGACAGAAGCACCAGATCATCAACAAACAGTGGACAATTTACTTTAGATTCTAGAAGGGTGAGGCCGGGTGCTGCAGACTGTGCTAGTGCCCTCACTAATTCGTTGATATGTATGTTGAAGAGGGTGGGGCTTAAGCTGCCTCCCTGTCTCACCCCACTGCCCTGTGGAAAGAAATGTGTGTGTTTTTTGCCAATTTTAACCACACACTTTTTGTTTGTGTACATGGATTTTATAATGTTGTTTGTTTTTCCCCCAACACCACTTTACATTCATTGTATAGCAGACTCTCATGCCAAATTGAGTCAAAAACTTTTTTGAAATGAACAAAGTATGAGGAGACTTTGCCTTTGTTTTGGTTTGTTTGTCAATTAGGGTGTGCAGGGTGAATACGTAGTCTGTCGTACGGTAATTTGGTAAAAAGGCAATTTGACAGTTGCTCAGTACATTGTTTTCACTGAGGAAATATACGAGTCTGCTGTTAATGATAATGCACAGGATTTTTAACAAGGTTGCTGTTGACGCATATCCCACGGTATTGTACATTCAAGTAAATACAGTTGAAGTCAGAAGTTTATATACACCTAGGTTGGAGTCATTAAAAGTCATTTTTCAACCACTCCACAAATTTCTTGTTAACAAACTATAGTTTTGGCAAGTTGGTTAGGATACCTACTTTGTGCATGACACAAGTAATTTTTTCAACAATTGTTTACAGACAGATTATTCCTTGTATCACAATTCCAGTGGGTCAGAAGTTTACATACACTAAGTTAACTGTGCCTTTAAACAGCTTGGAAAATTCCAGAAAATGTTATGGCTTTAGAAGCTTCTGGTAGGCTAATTGACATCATTTGAGTCAATTGGAGGTGTACCTGTGGATGATTTTCAAGGCCTACCTTCAAGCTCAGTGCCTCTTTGCTTGACATCATGGGAAAATCAAAAGAAATCAGCTAAGACCTCAGAAAAAAATTGTAGACATCCACAAGTCTGGTTCATGCTTGGGAGCAATTTCCAAATGCCTGAAGGTACCACATTCATCTGTACAAACAATAGTACGCAAGTATAAACACCATGGGACCACGCAGCCGTCATACCGCTCAGGAAGGAGACACGTTCTGTCTCCTAGAGATGAACGTACTTTGGTGCGAAAAGTGCAAATCAATCCCAGAACAACAGCAAAGGACCTTGTAAAGATGCTGGAGGAAACAGGTACAAAAGTATCTATATCCATAGTAAAACGAGTCCTATATCGACATAACCTGAAAGGCCGCTCAGCAAGGAAGAAGCCACTGCTCCAAAACCGCCATAAAAAAGCAAGACTACGGTTTGGAACTGCACATAGGGACAAAGATCGTACTTTTTGGAGATGTCCTCTGGTCTGATGAAACAAAAATAGAACTGTTTGGCCATAATGACCATCGTTATGTTTGGAGGAAAAAGGGGGAGTCTTGCAAGCTGAAGAACACCATCCCAACCGTGAAGCACGGGTGTGGCTGCATCATGTTGTGGGGGTGCCTTGCTGCAGGAGGGACTGGTGCACTTCACAAAATAGATGGCATCATGAGGGAGGAAAATGATGTGGATATATTGAAGCAACATCCCAAGACATCAGTCAAGAAGTTAAAGTTTGGTCGCAAATGGGTCTGACCCCAAGCATACAAAATGGCTTAAGGACAACAAAGTCAAGGTTTTGGAGTGGCCATCACAAAGCCCTGACCTCAATCCTATAGAACATTTGTGGCAGAACTGAAAAAGCATGTGCGAGCAAGGAGGTCTACAAACCTGACTCAGTTACATCAGCTCTGTCAGGAGGAATGGGCCAAAATTCACCCAACTTATTGTGTGAAGCTTGTGGAATGCTACCTGAAACGTTTGACCCAAGTTAAACAATTTAAAGGCAATGCTACCAAATACTAATTCAGTGTATGCAATCTTCTGACCCACTGGGAATGTGATGAAAGAAATAAAAGCTGAAATAAGTAATTCTCTCTACTATTATTCTGACATGTCACATTCTTAAAATAAAGTGGTGATCCTAACTGACCTAAGACAGGGAATAATTACTAGGATTAAATGTCAGGAATTGTGAAAAACTGAGTTTAAATGTATTTGGCTAAGGTGTATGTAAACTACCGACTTCATCTGTATATGTGTATGCTCTGGGCGTGATGTCCCATCCCGAGTGGCGCAGCGGTCTAAGGCACTGCATCTCAGTGCTAGAGGCATCACTACAGACCCTGATTCGATTCCAGGCTGTATCACAACCGGCCGTGATTGGGAGTCCCATAGGGCGGCGCACAGTTGTCCAGGTTAGGGTTTGGCCGGGGTAGGCCGTCATTGTAAATAATCATTTGTTCTTAACTGACTTTCCGTAGTTAAGTAAAGGTTAAATAAATAAAAATAACTGAACACACACTAGGCTGATACTGACACAGTCGAGGTATTTATGACCCCAGGGCTGTAAACGCCATGGCATCCCGTTCCAGCAGACTACTCTTCTCTTCTCTCTCAGCGGAGCAGGAAGAACCTCCCATTGTCCTGGGGATCCACAATAGCTCCCTGGGAGAGAGGGCTCAAGGGAGGGATGGAAGGAGGGGGGACGGAGGGAGACAGGGATGGAGGAAGGGAGAGAGGGATTTAGAGAGGAAGGATTGTAGAGAGGAAGGGGGAAGCCACACACTCCCTCCCTCTCTCTCTCTCTCTCTCTCTCTCTCACACACACACATCTCTCTCTCTCTCACACACCTCTATCTCTCTCTCTATCTCCCTCTCTCCCTCTCCCGCTCTCCCTCTCCTGTGACCGGCAGTTGAACCTACTGTTTCTATACCCAGCACGTGTTGCCATAACACAGGAGCAAAGCCTTGATCTGCCTGTCAAGCTGACTAAATAAGAAGGTCTGGAGTCAAAGCTTTGCTGTTTAAAGGGTTTCATTCCATTAGGCCTTTCTTGTGTGAACTGTTGAATTCCAGGGTTTGGTGAGTATTCAATTAGAGCTCTATTAAATTCGAAATTCAGCGTTCCAGCTTGATTGAAATTTGAAGGCAATGTTCCCGTGTTAGCAGGGACTGCATTCACGGTAAACGCTGCAGATGTCGGCTCAATAGGAAATGACCCTTACGTTTATAGTGTATTTCTCACGCCTCAGCAATACAGATTGAATAGAGCCCTTACTGCTCCAGAGATCAAGCTGTTCTAAGCCTTTCACAGCCACAGTGAGGTGCCTCGAGTGAGTCTCTGAAATCACTCTGCTCAAACACGCTGACATGGAGCACACCGTTTAGAACGCAACCTCCGGTAAGAACAGGGGAGGTTATGTGTGTCTGCCTGACTGCCTGTCAGAAAAAAGAGAGAGAGAGATCAACCAAAGATGCCATGCACAGATGATATGTTTATTGAAGCCTGCCTGGCAGTATCTCTGTGTGTCTTCTGCCCTAATCTCTAATCCCATCTCTAATCCCATCTCTGTCTTCTCTGAGTCTTGCTGGGGTATCCCAACCCCTGCAGCTCAGAGGCCCAACACCCTGCAATCAGCCCTGTTTCATCCTCCAGACATCTTTCTCCACCTCCACCATGAAGGTAGTGATGGAGGGAATGGTAATCTTATTAGAAAAGGAATGAGCCAGTCATATTTCTCAAGGGAATCACATCCCGGTGTGACTTTCACACCAAATAAATGTCACTGCGGTATGTGTTTTATATAAGCGTGTGTCTGTGTGCATCTCTCTCTCAATCTCTCTCTGTGTGGGTGGTGTGTGTGTGTGTGTGTGTGTGTGTGTGTGTGTGTGTGTGTGTGTGTGTGTGTGTGTGTGTGTGTGTGTGTGTGTGTGTGTGTGTGTGTGTGTGTGTGTGTGTGTGTGTGTGTGTGTGTGTGTGTGTGTGTGTGTGTGTGTGTGTGTCTCTCTCTCTTTGGTGTGTATGTGTGTGTGTTTGTGTGCACATTCTCACTTGAATTGCATGTAAGAGTGGGTGCTTACATATCTGTGCCTCCTCAGTCCATGAGCACAGAGAAGAACAGAGAAGCACAGAGCAGCACAGAGAAGCACAGAGAAGCACAGAGAAGCCCAGAGTAGCCCAGAGAAAACCCAGAGCAGCACAGAGAGAGCACTGTGCAATTAATAACCCTGTAATTGTCCTAACCTTGTATTCCTGTTCACTAGACGTGTGACCTCTTTCCCAGAGGAGGCTAGCTGTTGTCCTTGTTAGTCCATGTCTGCAGCTCAGACAGTTCACATACTGACTTACAGTTTATGTATCCTTCTTCCTAAAGTAGAGTAGTGACTTGGGAAAAGTTGTTAGCTGCATCCTCTGCCAAGAGGATGGCATTGTTAGCTGCTGTCATGTGCTCTTCTCTCTCTATTTCTGACCCAACTAAAGACGAGTACTCATCGCCACAGATGTGTGTACTCATCATCAGCATGACTGTTCAGTGCAGAGATTTACAGCAGTGTTTAGGTTAGTTGACTCCAGCCGGACACATCCCCTGCTCCCACTGAGCTTTATCATGCATCTAATGACCATGTGGTCAAGTTGCTTGTATAGAAACAATTGGCCGTTTGAACTTCCTCCACACCCCCACACCCCTCTCTCCTTCCCCCAGCCAGAGGTCTATGTTTAGGTTGCCCTACCCCTTTGAGCCCCAAGCCTCTACCCCTCTGTGCCTGTGGGGGGGAGAGGGGAGAGGGGAGCGGGGGAAGAGGGGAGCGGGGAAGAGGGGGCAGCGAGTAATGAACCCAGGGCTATTCCTGGGAGGACAGCTCATGTGTTTTGCCTAATGGCGCGTTGCGTCTCCTTAGACTCTGATTGGCTGCACTCAGGGCTCCCTGGCACATTCCTCTGTCCATCCACCAGACAGACAGACAGACAGACAGGGAGAGGTTTAGGAGGGTCCTGAAACTGCCCCATAGCAATATGGGTTACAGTTAAACATAGAGCGATACACAGATTATTTTGCAATGGCTTCTGAAACATTCAAATGGATTCTCAATTCCTCCCTCCCTCTCTAAAACCACTTATCTAATTCCTGCCCCTTCCTCTCTCTCTCCTCCTCTGGCATCTGTCTCTCTCTCTCTCTCTCTCGGTGTGCTGAGTGTGTTGCTCTGCTCTCTGCTTTCTCACACAGGGGCATCTCAGTGCCATGATTAGACTCACACTGCGAGTGATCAGGCGTCAGGAAGCCTCTTCGTGTTCCCTCTCTACTCAGAGCTTAACCCACTCACTCACACAGAAGGAGACTGTGCCTCCAGGAGTCATAGACACATACATGGCACCCACACACTGATAAGCCGTCTAGGCACACATTCGTATCAGATGGAAATGATTTGAATGTGTTACCTCCCAAGGACTAACTCCCTCCCAATTGAAAATACATACCGGTACATCAAGGCACCAAATTGAAAAAGAATAGGGGTGGAAGAAGTAAAAACCAAGGCCTGAATTCAGTTGGAACATGAACCCTGTTCAACTGAGGAAGTGACAAAGATTTATTGAGAAGGGAGGACACACCTCCGATTTCAGAAGACGGAGGAGAACAGAGAAGAAAGAGAGAAGAAAGAGAAAAGGCTGCTCTGCTCTCCCTCCGAAATGGCCACTGCACAATTCAGTCAAAGCCTCTACCCATGACCCTTTGACCCCCAGTGACCTCTGCGGGTCAGCAAATGATGCAAAAATCTAGAAGTGTTTTGTCGTGTATGAACTGTGGCCAGGGCCTCGGGGCAAACATCTAAAAAGAAAACAGAGGGGGGAAAGAGAGAGGAGGCAGAGAGAGAGAGAGAGCGAGCGAGAGAGGACGGGGCTTGGCTACAAAATTTGCCAGAATCTAAACTTCAATAGGAGAGGGTGTTGACTGATAAATATTGATGCATTTGGGAACACTTGTGGTGTTGTGCAAGACTGAGGTTTGTTTGTGTAAGATGAGTCAGTAGGATAAGTGGAGGACTGAACAGAGGAAAAACACAATTCAAATCGCCATGATTTACATGAAAGACTTTACAGTGTCCTTATTACTAATTAAATACATACATTTCATTCAAGAGATATTAGCAATACTAGTTGTATCAGCAACTCTTGAAATCAAGTAAAGATTTGTCTGTCATTTGAGGTTGTGTGTAAACAGTACACGTGAATGCATACACAGTTGGACCAGTTGGCAACTTTCTCCATAGAGCCGTAGTTTATATAACACAATCTCAGGGTCCTATAGCTCTAGATGCCTTTCAGACCACTTTTCAGTCTGCGTCTCTCCCTCAAGTTAGTCCTCCCACTCAAACTCCTCTTTTTTGTATCCCCCTGCCTATTCTACACTTCCTCTTTGTCCTGCTCTACCCTTTTCCCTTACACTTCTTTCTCCCTCTTTCTCTCTTCTCTCTCTCTTATTTTTTTTCTTCTCCTCTCTTCTTTTCTCTCCTCCTCCCTGTGACTGACCTGTGGGAGGAGCTCTATTGTCCGGGGTATCCCAGGGTGCACTGGGCCCCCCTTCAGGCAGCTTGTCATGTTAATGTGTGTGAATGGGATGGTAATGGGATGTTAATATCATGTGCTCTTTAACATACCATCAACAGTGCAGGAATCCCCAGTACCCTTCCTGCCCTTTTTACACAATATCTTTTATTTTATTTCAAAGACCTCATGGAATAAAAGGTGCTCTGTGAGAATGTCTAGAGAGGGTGTTGGGTGGATGTTTGTAGCTGGGGGTGTTGTCACTCTTGTCACCCACGAGGCACTCTGTTTAATTCCTTAATATGTAAAGGTTAACGGAGCCAATGTGTGGATTGAAAGCACAACTTTCTCCATATTCGTTGATCTTATAAAATCAGAGATCAATGATGAAAAAAGCCAGAAGAAAAAAGTCCTCTCTGTGATCGTATAAGTCATTATGAGATTGATCTGTGATCGTGTCGCAGGGTCTTGTCTTTGATTATATTATCTTTGGTAATTGAACCCCTGTGATGTCATGTCAGTGTCACAATCTACTGGCTTTATTTCAGCTAGTTGCATCAGCTTCTCAGATAGGGCCAAGTGCCTCACACATTGTCTGTGACAGAAGTTGATTCTGTACGCACTGCATTCCATATCCACTACACCACGGTCTGTATTACAACAGTCCAGTCAGATGACGTCAGAGGGCCACAATCAGATGCAACCGTTCCCCCCTAATGACAACTGGACGTATATTTACCAGCAAGCAACTCCTTATTAATGTAATTATCGGAATACGACCATGTCACTGCTACAGCCTTGTATCAATGGTGGGGGTGAATAAAGTGGGTAAATGTATCAGAAAATAGAGATCTAGATTCAAGGGGATCATCCAAATCACACGTGACACTGATCATTCAGAAGCCTTGTTTAAGCCGCTTACAATATGGTTCATATCAGTGGATGAACCCATTTCTTTAAGACAAAGCTCTGACTTTAAGTGGTTGTTTGAAATGGTGGTGGTTATCAGATTTGAGACTTACTGCTGTGTTTCCTCCTCAGAGCAACTCTCCCATATCTAACCTCTCTTCCTGAAACAGACCCCTGGGAACCTTCACAGAGCGGGGCATCAAGGGGATGAAGAATGGGCTAAAAGAGGAGATAAAGGTTGACTCGTTCTTTCACTTCATCCATCTGTCTGAGGCGGTCAACAGTATCAAGTGACCAAGCAAGACGTGTAGAACAGCAGGAAAAGACATTATCAGCTCAACAGCACCGACACAGCCGGACGATAGAGCTGCTGTGCTGGGAAACCAGTCCGTGGGTATATATCCACTTCTGCCATAGGTAAATCCTTCTCTGGTTATAGGAGACCTCTGGGTCACTGCATTGCACTAGCAAATCCAAAGAGACGCTTGTTGACTTTTCCAGGATCTCTACCAAAAGCTAAGGTAGCTAAGTGGTCACTGAGTTTCTGATTTCACATAGAATGCTGTATCAGTCCTGAGTTACACAAGTCTTCTGGGTGTGTGTTTAATATCATGACATTTCTGAAAGCCGTAATCTATCTGAGATCTTTATGTTGGTTTATCTCTGGGATCTTTATGTTGGCTCATCTCTGGCTATCGTTATGAGAATATTAGCTATGAAAGAGCTTTGTGGCTCAGGGGCCCTTCACTCTTACATCTGGCAAACGAATCAGAGAGACAATGGATAGCATACATCCCAGTCTGATATGTGATCCAGCGAAGGGAGCCTACAACTCCCATTAAATGACTATTATAAACCGGGTAGTTTCGGTCCTGGATACTGAAACAGCATTCCAGCCATGTGTACATCAGACAATATACCATGTGTATGACACAACTTGTTTACTGTTATATTCGATATATAATAGCAATAAGGTTTGTGATATATGGCCAACAAACCACTGCTAAGTGCTGTATCGAGGCACTCCGCTTCGCGTCATGCGAATAAACCACCCTCAGCGTGGTATATTTAAGCAATAAGGCATGAGAGGGTGTTGTATATGGCCAATATACCACGGTTAACGGCTGTTCTTAAGCCCGACGCAACAAGGAGTGCCTGGATACAGCCCTTAGTCGTGGTATATCGGTAATATACGACAAACCCCTGAGGTGCCTTATTGCTATTATAAACTGGTTGCCAAGGTAATTAGAGAAATAAATGTGTCATACCTGTGGTATATGGTCTGATATACCACGGCTGTCAGCCAATCAGCATTCAGGGCTCAAACCCCCCAGTTTATAATTTTGTGATAATGCCCGTGTTGTTATATTGGCAAACTGTGACAATATTTCCTCTAAACACGGGCTTCGAGGGCATTATCACTTTTATATTTAACAGGTTGCCAACATATTCAAATAATGATTTACATATTTTAATTAAAACAATTGTATTATTAATTTATTCACACTATTTCCTCCTTCCACAAGATATAGTCCCGACACAAATCTAGGGTTGCTACCCAAGCTGGCTGGTCGTTCGTTCTATCAGTTTGGTTGCCAGAGACGCGACCCAGTCGTTAAGTCTTTTTGTTCTGTATCTATGGACGCGAACCAGTTGTTCGTTCTAAATGTTCCATTGCCATACTGGCTGGCAACGTTCTTATCCCTTCCTTGCTAGATAGCCAACTACGGCTAACTTACAGTCACGTCAAGAAGCATCCAGAATAACAGCGAAGTAGCTGCATTTGCGTTTGTTTAAGCTGTTTTCTAGTGACATTTATTTGGGTACATCCATAACAATGAGCTAATGATGCACAATTTCGCCTGGCATAGAAAATGTGCTCTCTCGTCAGGACACTTGTTCAGAGGAGCTAGCCATCAACACAGCAAACACAATCACTTCAAACTTGTAATGAACACTCAGGGAGAAAGGATGTAGAATCCAGCGCAGAGCGCGGCAGATGTTTATTAAGCCTTCGCAGAAGGCAGGAATCGTGGTCACAGGCAGGCAACGGTCAAATACTGGTAAGCTGTCAAAAACAAACAATACCTCACAACCATACAAACAGAAAGAACTGAACTAAATAGGTAGCTGATGAGACCAGGTGAGAAACGAACGCAGATGAAATCAATGAACAAAAATGAAAGACAGGGCTACGTTCCAGAACACAAAGAAACAGGGCTACGTTCCAGAACACAAAGAAACAGGGCTAAGTTCCAGAACACAAAGAAACAGGGCTACGTTCCAGAACACAAAGAAACAGGGCTACGTTCCAGAACACAAAGAAACAAGGCTACATTCCAGAACACAAAGAAACAGGGCTACGTTCCAGAACACAAAGAAACAGGGCTACATTCCAGAACACAAAGAAACAGGGCTACGTTCCAGAACACAAAGAAACAGGGCTACGTTCCAGAACACAAAGAAACAGGGCTAAGTTCCAGAACACAAAGAAACAGGGCTACGTTCCAGAACACAAAGAAACAGGGCTACGTTCCAGAACACAAAGAAACAGGGCTACGTTCCAGAACACAAAGAAACAGGGCTACGTTCCAGAACACAAAGAAACAGGGCTACATTCCAGAACACAAAGAAACAGGGCTACGTTCCAGAACACAAAGAAACAGGGCTACGTTCTAGAACACAAAGAAACAGGGCTACGTTCCAGAACATAAAGAAACAGGGCTACGTTCCAGAACACAAAGAAACAGGGCTACGTTCCAGAACACAAAGAAACAGGGCTACGTTCCAGAACACAAAGAAACAGGGCTACGTTCCAGAACACAAAGAAACAGGGCTACGTTCCAGAACACAAAGAAACAGGGCTACGTTCCAGAACACAAAGAAACAGGGCTACATTCCAGAACACAAAGAAACAGGGCTACGTTCCAGAACACAAAGAAACAGGGCTACGTTCCAGAACACAAAGAAACAGGGCTACATTCCAGAACACAAAGAAACAGGGCTACGTTCCAGAACACAAAGAAACAGGGCTACGTTCCAGAACACAAAGAAACAGGGCTACGTTCCAGAACACAAAGAAACAGGGCTACGTTCCAGAACACAAAGAAACAGGGCTACATTCCAGAACACAAAGAAACAGGGCTACGTTCCAGAACATAAAGAAACAGGGCTACGTTCCAGAACACAAAGAAACAGGGCTACGTTCCAGAACACAAAGAAACAGGGCTACGTTCCAGAACACAAAGAAACAGGGCTACGTTCCAGAACACAAAGAAACAGGGCTACGTTCCAGAACACAAAGAAACAGGGCTACATTCCAGAACACAAAGAAAAAGAACACAAGGTTGACTAAGAAAAGAAAGCAGAACCTTACAAAACTGAAGCTGCAAAGACTGGAAACAGCTACATTTTGTTTAGTTTGACCTGTTTTCTATTGATAGTTCTTTGTATATATCCATACAAATGATGCTGATTCATGATTTCGACTGGCTGAGAAAAGCTGCCTGCCTGTCTGTCTCGTCCTGATTCCCGACACGTTCATTACTATAGGACAGCTGGAGATCAAATTTGAATATTGAAACAATGTTGCAAATGTCGGAGAGACAGAAAGCAAGGTTTATATATAAATCTCCAATGTTGAAAATGAAATGTTAGTCTAAAAGAAATGTGAGATAATGTGTAGATGCTTTTTATAGTGGAGATCAAGTTTATAAATTGCCTGGCTGTGCTGATGACACAGTGGATTGCGCAGTAAAATGAAACAGAGTAAATAGGCATTTTAATGCATAGATTTAACCGGTGGTAACTTGTGGAATAGACACAGGCTGGAATGCGGTTTTAACCAATCAGCATTCAAGATTGTACCCACCCGTTTTATAATGGCCATTATAAACTGGGTGGTTCGAGCCCTGAATGCTGATTGGCTGACAGCCGTGGTATATCAGACTGTATATAATTACGTTGGTAACCAGTTTATAATAGCAATAAGACACCTCAGGGGTTTGTGGTGTATGGCCATATTATACCATGGCTAAGGACTGTATCCAGCCAGTCCACGTTTTGTGCCTAAGAACAGCCCTTAGCCGTGGTATATTGGCCATATACCAGACCACCTCGGGCCTTATTGCTTAAATATAGCATCTATACAGATCCTATGTAATCTGTGAGGTTATGGTATCTCTGAGGTGGGCAATAGCATAGGGCCGATGACCTCCAGTGTGTGTGTATGTGTATCAGAGGGAGGAGAAGGGGAGATGGAGACGCTGAGAGAGAAAGAGGGCGAAAGAGAGAGAAAGAGAGGGAGAGAGAGAGGGAGAGAGAGGGAAAGGGAAAGGGAGATAGAGAGAGATAGAGAGAGATAGAGAGATCTGTTGGAGAGGAGAGGCCTGGTTTATCTCAACATCACTTTCTCTGGAATTCGGATGATGGGAGGATAATTGAGTGGGGGAGATGAAAAGATGGAAGGAAGGGAGAGAGAGAGATTGAAAGAGTGAATGAGAAGGAGAGATATGCTTACTGGCAGGAGGATCGCAGGTTACAGGGGTCCAGTTTGTGGGAGTAAGAGAAGCACTAATTTGTTTCGTTTAAATAGTATCTGTCACTATGGCTGACTAGTAACAGGCTGATCCTACATGGCCATGGATTTGTGAATAAAACAAAAATGTAAATGGTGAATGTTATCAATGTGTGTGTGTATACGTATAAATACATGTGTGTGTGTGCCCGTAGGTGTGTGTGTTCATTCGTGCCTGTCAGTGTGTGTGTTAGGGAGGGACGGGAGCTGGATAAATGAAACATGAGCCAGCGGTGTGGGTGCTGGTGCTGGTGCTGCCTCTGAATATAAATGTTTTTTCATTCGCTTTTATCTTCCATACTGACAGTGGCGAGTAAGTAATCGCAAGACTCCTCTCTAGAGACTGACCCCCCTTAGCCCCCTCCCTCCACCTCCTCTTCCTCCCCCCGCCCATCGCCCCCATTCAGTCATTTAATCCTTATTCTCTATCCTTGTCACTCCATCGCCCTTATAATTTGTTTTAGCGCTCTCTTGCGGTTTCTTCTACTAGTATGTTTCACACGTACGTACACATACTGTACACGTGTGCATGGACATACACACACACACACACCACCTTGTTGCTGAACCCGTGGGGTGCGCTGAATTGATGTTCACAGGTGTTATCCCACAGACATACTGTACAGTACATCACAGTATGAGCTGGATAACACACATTTAACACAGACACACAATCTATCATCCCAGGTTAATGTAAGCTTAAATCCTCAGCTGTCTCAAGCGACCCTATGTTTATAAAATCCTCCATCCAGACCTGAGGCACAGCTAGTTTTAACAGAGCCAACAGAACCTTAGTGGGGGTTTCTCTCTTCATTTTGTTGTGATGAGTCCAAGATGGCTACCTAACATAGCACTTAGTTTACACAAGGATTGTAAGACATCCAGTCATACCCACCCTCTCCCTGCACCTAACACCCACTTACATTTCCAGGGGGAAATATCACTCATTCTTTCAGCGTTTTTTATTTTATTTTATAAATGGGGATAATGCATGGAGAATTGTGTGTGTGTGTGTGTGTGTGTGTGTGTGTGTGTGTGTGTGTGTGTGTGTGTGTGTGTGTGTGTGTGTGTGTGTGTGTGTGTGTGTGTGTGTGTGTGTGTGTGTGTGTGTGTGTGTGTGTGTGTGTGTGTGTGTGTGTGTGTGTGTGTGTGTGTGTGTAAATGGGGTTCATGCATGGAGCATTGTGTGTATGTGGTATGTGTGTGTAAATGGGGTTCAGGCATGAAGCATTGTGTGTGTGTGTGTGTGTAAATGGGGCTCATGCATGGAGCAGCCATGCTTCATATCTGTAAGTAATAAATCATTCTGTCATCACCACTTTTTCCCGGGCCCCTGGTTGTTCCCGACTGCGTCCCAAATGCCACCCAATTCCTTATTTAGTCTACTACATTTGAGCAGGACCCATAGGGCTCTGGTCAAAAGTAGTGCACAATATAGGGAACAGGGTGCTATTTGGGATGCAACCCTGTGTTTTGGGAAGGAGATGTACACCCTTGCCCCTGTACTGCAGGGGCTCTGTACACTGTAGAGGGATTTGAGCCAGCTGCACTGAACGCACCATTCTCTTCCACATTCTCAACTCAATCAATTCATCACTACCAACACTCTACTAACCAGTCCGATGAAGCATGTAGGTAGGTGTTTATGGTTTTGTCACTGTATATGTTTGAATTTATGTGTGTATGCTGATACGTGTAAGCTAGAAAAAAAGAGAGAGAGAAATTGAGAAAGAAACAGAAGGAGAGAGGGAGGGAAAGCTAGAGATAATAATTGAGGGAGAGATTGAGAGAGAGAGAGAGAGAGAGAGAGAGAGAGAGAGAGAGAGAGAGCGAGAGAGAGAGAGGTCGACAGATCCACACCAGCCTGCTGCCTCCATGCACTTGATGCTGGAGAGCCTTCCACAATGTTTTGCCTAAAAAGGTCCTTTGCAGTGTGGTGTGTTTGGGTTAGTGGCATGGTATGTTTACGTTCCCCGCACATCTCCAGCGGTGAAACAACGACAGGGTTGTGAGATATCCAGGGTCAGACGTGTCCTGCCGACAGCTGGCCTCTTGAGTTAAGAAAACAACCGGAGAGAAAGAGAGAGAGGATAAAGAGAACTAGGGAGAGAGAGAGAGAGTGGGAGAGAGAGATAGAGGGTGAGATAGAGAGAGGGAGAGAGAGAGAGAAAGAGAGGGAAAACCCCAATACAGCCACACAATTAAACAGAACCAAATTATGAGAAAGCTTAAATATAATTATTTGACACACAGAAAATAATTAACAAAAAAACGGAGCAAATTCGAACGCTATCTGTCCCCAAACAGAGAATACACAGTGGCAGAATACCTGACCACTATGACTGACCCAAAATCCTTGACTATGTACAGAGCATAGCTTTGCTATTAAGAGAGGCCGCCAATGGCAGACCTGGTTCTCGAGAGAAGACAGGCTATGTGCACACTGCCCACAAAATTATGTGGAAACTGAGCTGCACTTCCTAACCTCCTGCCAAATGTATGACCACATTTGACACACATATTTCCCTCAGATCACACAGACCCACAAATAATTTGAAAACAAATCAAACATTGATAAACTCCCATATCTGTTAGGCGAAATACCGCAGTGTGCCATCACAGCAGCAAGATTTGTGGCCCGTTGCCATGACGAAAGGACAACCTGTGGAGCACGAACAACAATGTAAATACCACCAAATATTTTGTCTGTTTATCTTCCACTACTATTCATAACACAACACAATGTCTTTATCTTTTTGAAACCTCCCCAATCCAATAAAACCCAGTTGAATTGAATTGAGAGAGAGCAAGAGAGAGAGAGAGAGAGGAGTGCTATAAGTGAATCACAATATAAAGACTGATGGCATGACACCCCATGAAAAAATGTCCCATCCCATGTGGGATTTTTCAGCTGCATACGAAGCAGTATTTGTGGACGTGTCATGAGTTAGATAAATAAAGCAGGAGGAGGAGGCAACATTGCTTCAAAACATTCCAGATGTCCATTCGAGAGCCCTGACCAGGTTATCAGTAGAGTGAGGGAAAAGTGTGACCCCTTGAACCTTCCATAAACTTCCATACCCCAGATTCCCCCTGGCCACGGGTTGGGTCTGAGAAGAGCCCTGCCACCGGTGAAAGAAGAGAGGGAAGAGCGGGAAGAGAGGGAGGATAGGGTCTTGTCTTAATTCACTAATTAAAGCCAGAGTTGAGTCCCTAACCCCCATCCTCCCACAAGGAGAAGCAAAGATACTCTCCCCCCACAGCGGACCCTCGGTAGCATTTGCATAGGGGAATTCTAATAAAGGAATATAATATTTAGGCCAGAGCGTCAATGATTGTGCTATGACACAGGCGGAGAGTGAATTATCAGTCAAAGAGCAATGGAATTTGTGAGCAAATCAAGGTCAAATGTTCTCTAGTACACCTCAGTGTGATAACAATCAATCATACTGTACCATGAAGACCATCAAATTGAATAGGGAGGGACTGTTTCACAGATCTATTTCAGTGGATCAGAGTTAGACACATACAGTGCGGGAAAAAAGTATTTAATCCCCTGCTGATTTTGTACGTTTGCCCACTGACAAAGAAATGATCAGTCTATAATTTGAATGGTAGGTTTGTTTGTTTGAATAACAACAAAAAATCCAGAAAAACGCATGTCAAAAATGTTATATAATGATTTGCATTTTAATGAGGGAAATAAGTATTTGACCCCTCTGCAAAACATGACTTAGTACTTGGTGGCAAAACCCTTGTTGGCAATCACAGAGGTCAGACGTTTCTTGTAGTTGGCCGCCAGGTTTGCACACATCTCCGGAGGGATTTTGTCCCACTCCTCTTTGTAGATCTTCTCCAAGTCATTAAGGTTTCGAGGCTGACGTTTGGCAACTCGAACCTTCAGCTCCCTCCACAGATTTTCTATGGGATTAAGGTCTGGAGACTGGTTAGGCCACTCCAGGACCTTAATGTGCTTCTTCTTGAGCCACTCCTTTGTTGCCTTGGCCGTGTGTTTTGGGTCATTGTCATGCTGGAATACCCATCCACGACCCATTTTCAATGCCCTGGCTGAGGGATGGAGGTTCTCACCCAAGATTTGACGGTACATGACCCCGTCGATCGTCCCTTTGATGCGGTGAAGTTGTCCTGTCCCCTTAGCAGAAAAACACCCCCAAAGCATAATGTTTCCACCTCCATGTTTGACGGTGGGGATGGTGTTCTTGGGGTCATAGGCAGCATTCCTCCTCCTCCAAACACGGCGAGTTGAGTTGATGCCAAAGAGCTCCATTTTGGTCTCATCTGACCACAACACTTTCACCCAGTTGTCCTCTGAATCATTCAGATGTTCATTGGCAAACTTCAGACAGGCATGTATATGTGCTTTCTTGAGCAGGGGGACCTTGCGGGCGCTGCAGGATTTCAGTCCTTCACAGCGTAGTGTGTTACCAATTGTTTTCTTGGTGACTATGGTCCCAGCTGCCTTGAGATCATTGACAAGATCTTCCCGTGTAGTTCTGGGCTGATTCCTCACCGTTCTCATGATCATTGCAACTCCACGAGGTGAGATCTTGCATGGAGCCCCAGGCTGAGGGAGATTGACAGTTCTTTTTTCTGTTGTCACCTTCTCACCAAGCTGCTTGACGATGGTCTTGTAGCCCATTCCAGCCTTGTGTAGGTCTACAATCTTGTCCCTGACATCCTTGGAGAGCTCTTTGGTCTTGGCCATGGTGGAGAGTTTGGAATCTGAATGATTGATTGCTTCTGTGGACAGGTGTCTTTTATACAGGTAACAAGCTGAGATTAGGAGCACTCCCTTTAAGAGTGTGCTCCTAATCTCAGCTCGTTACCTGTATAAAAGACACCTGGGAGCCAGAAATCTTTCTGATTGAGAGGGGGTCAAATACTTATTTCCCTCATTAAAATGCAAATCAATTTATAACATTTTTGACATGCGTTTTCTGGATTTTTTTGTTGTTATTCTGTCTCTCACTGTTCAAATAAACCTACCATTAAAATTTTAGACTGATCCTTTCTTTGTCAGTGGGCAAACGTACAAAATTAGCAGGGGATCAAATACTTTTCCCCCCACTGTAGCTGTCTTATGTATGAGACATTAGGGAGTCATCCTCCTCTTGAACAACTGCCAATTCCAAGCTCCAAGCTGCTCCTTCAGTTGAACCCTTGGTGACCCAACTCCGTGCAGTACTCTGTATGCAGTTCAGATAAGTCTATCAGGACCACTGAACACTAGTCAGTGTCTTATACCATACATACCTGCCCCCCTGAAGCTTTGATCTCAGGAGGTATGCTATGCTAAACCTATTTGAACAATTACTGCCAATTTTGACTTCAGCGCCACTCAAGGGCTGAGAGAAAACTGAGAGAAGCAAAGGCAAGAAAATGTAACTGGTAGAGAGAAAGAGAGACAAAAAGAAAGAGTGAGAGAGATGAGAGAGGGGGAAAGAGAGACAAAAAGAAAGAGTCAGAGAGATGAGAGAGAGGGGGAAAGAGAGACAAAAAGAAAGAGTCAGAGAGATGAGAGAGAGAGGGGGAAAGAGAGACAAAAAGAAAGAGTCAGAGAGATGAGAGAGAGAGGGGGAAAGAGAGACAAAAAGAAAGAGTCAGAGAGATGAGAGGGGGAAAGAGAGGGGGAAAGAGAGAGCGAGAGAGAGAGAGAGAGAGAGAGAGAGAGAGACAGAAAGCCCCAGGACAGCAACACAATTAGACCCAAATTATGAGAAAGCAAAAAGATAACTATTTGACACACTGAAAAGAATCAACCCAAAAAACGGAGCAAAATGGAATGACTTCAAATGGCCATTCTCTGTTTGACCCTCTAGGCTCTGTATGATTGATGTTGGGAGCTCAGCGTGGAGTATACTCACCTCTCTCCGTCTCCAAATTTACATGCTGCTGCTATACTCTAACTATGATCTATTTTTTAAAACACACTCTAGAGGTAGGCCGGGAAAGGTTTTTAATTCATGGAATACTGTAAATTAATCAATAACCGAACAGCATCAGTCATTGATGATGAGCTCTAAGACATGATTAATTGATTGATGGGTTAGATTTGCGCAGATATCCTGCTGTGATGGAACCCTGCATGGTTTGAAGTGCAGATAGTGTTGCATACTTCCTTAACGAAGTCTCATCGCTGTGAAACTTCAGTTAGTGTCATCAGTTCTTCAGTTCAGCTAAACTTAATCTCGCCATTTCATCAGATTTCTTTTTCAGTTTACTTTTTTCATAACTAGACTACCGGTCAAAAGTTTTAGAACACCGACTCATTCAAGGGTTTTTATTTATTTGTACTATTTTCTACATTGTAGAATAATAGTGAAGACGTCAAAACTATGAAATAACACATATGGAATCATGTAGTAACCAAAAAAGTGTTAAACAAATCAAAATATATTTTATATTTGAGATTCTAGCCACCCTTTGCCTCGATGACAGCTTTGCACACTCTTGGCATTCTCTCAATGCTTTTCCAACAGTCTTGAAGGAGTTCCCACATATGCTGAGCACTTGTTGGCTGCTTTTCCTTCACTCTACGTTCCAACTCATTCCAAACTATCTCAATTTGGTTGAGGTCGGGGGATTGTGGAGGCCAGGTCCTCTGATGCAGCACTCCATCACTCTCCTTCTTGGTAAAATATCCCTTACACAGCCTAGAGGTGTGTTGGCTCATTGTCCAGTTGAAAAAAAAAAATGATAGTCCCACTAAGTGCCAACCAGATGGGATGGCGTATTGCTGTGGTTACCATGCTGGTTAAGTGTGCCTTGAATTGTAAATAAATCACAGACAGTGTCACCAGCAAGCACCCCCACACCATAACACCTCCTCCTCCATGCTTTACAGTGGGAAATACACATGCAGAGATCATCCGTTCATCCACACGCATCTCACAAAGACACGGCGGTTGGAACCAAACATCTCCAATTTGGACTCCAGACCAAAGGACAAATTTCCACTGGTCTATGTCCATTGCTCGTGTTTCTTGGCCCAAGCAAGTCTCTTCTTATTATTGGTGTCCTTTAGTAGTGGTTTCTTTGCAGCAATTTGACCATGAAGGCCTGATTCACGCAGTCTCCTCTGAACAGTTGATGTTGAGATGTGTCTGTTACTTGAACTATGTGAAGCATTTATTTGGGCTGCAATTTCTGAGGCTGGTAACTAATGAACTTATCCCCTGCAGCAAAGGTAACTCTGGGTCTTCCTTTCCTGTGGCGGTCCTCATGAGAGCCAGTTTCATCATAGCGCTTGATGGTTTTTGCGACTGCATTTGAAGAAACGTTCAAAGTTCTTGAAATGTTCCGTATTGACTGAAGTTCATGTCTTAAAGTAATGGACTGTCATTTCTCTTTGCTTATTTGAGCTGTTCTTGCCATAATACGGATTTGGTATTTTACCAAATAGGGCTGTATACCACCCCTACCTTGCCACAACACAACTGATTGGCTCAAACGCATTAAGAAGGAAAGAAATTCCACAAATTCGATTTTAAGAAGGCACACCTGTTAATTGAAATGCATTCCAGGTGACTACCTCGTGAAGCTGGTTGAGAGAATGCCAAGAGTGTGCAAAGCTGTCGTCAAGGCAAAGTGTGGCTATTTGAAGAATCTCAAATATAAAATATATTTTGATTTGTTTAACACTTTTTTGGTTACTACATGATTCCCTATGTGTTATTTCACAGTTTTGATGTCTTCACTATTATTCTACAATGTAGAAAACAGTAAAAAATAAAGAAAAACCCTTGAATGAGTATGTGTTCTAAAATGTTTGACCAGTAGTGTACGTATTGTTGTGGTTGAATGAGCCGGTTGGAATTAAAATATACTGCTTGAACAGTGTACAAGAGAAACTATTGGCAAGCTCTGGCATACTGTACATTGTTCAATAGATGGAGAATAAGAGCACCTCCTCCTAGCTGCCCACTGCACTGAGGCTAGGAAACACTGTCACCACCGATAAATCTACGATAATCGAGAATTTCAATAAGCATTTTTCTACAGTTGGCCATGCTTTCCACCTGGCTACCCCTACCCCGGTCAACAGCTCTGCACCCCCCACAGCAACTTGCCCAAGCCTCCCCCATTTCTCCTTCACCCAAATCCAGATAGCTGATGTTCTGAAAGAGCTGAAAAATCTGGACCCCTACAAATCAGCTGGGCTAGACAATCTGGACCCTCTCTTTCTAAAAAGTATCCGCCGCAATTGTTGCAACCCCTATTACTAGCCTGTTCAACCTCTCTTTCGTATCGTCTGAGATCCCTAAAGATTGGAAAGCTGCCGCGGTCATCCCCCTCTTCAAAGGGGGAGACACTCTAGACCCAAACTGTTACAGACCTATGTCTATCCTACCCTGCCTTTCTAAAGTCTGCGAAAGCCAAGCTAACAAACAGACCACCGACCACTTCGAATCCCACCGTACCTTCTCCGCTATGCAATCTGGTTTCCGAACGGGTCATGGGTGCACCTCAGCCACGCTCAAGGTCCCCCAGATAGAGTTCAGTGTGTCAAATCGGAGGGCCTGTTGTCCGGACCTTTGGCAGTCTCTATGGTGGTGCCACAGGGTTCAATTCTCGGGCCGACTCTTTTCTCTGTATACATCAATGATGTCGCTCTTGCTGCTGGTGATTCTCTGGTCCAACTCTACGCAGACGACACCGTTCTGTATACTTCTGTCCCTTCTTTGGACACTGTGTTAACAAACCTCCAGACAAGCTTCAATGCCATACAACACTCCTTCCGTGGCCTCCAACTGCTCTTAAATGCAAATAAAACTAAATGCATGCTCTTCAACTGATCGCTGCCCGACTAGCATCACTACTCTCAACTGTTCTGACTTAGAATATGTGGACAACTACAAATACCTAGATGTCTGGTTAGACTGTAACCTCTCCTTCCAGACTCACATTAAGCATCTCTAATCCAAAATTAAATCTAGAATTGGCGTCCTATTTCGCAACAAAGCATCCTTCACTCATGCTGCCAAACATACCCTCGTAAAACTGACTATCCTACCGATCCTCGACTTTGGCGATGTCATTTACAAAATAGCCTCCAACACTCTACTCAGCAAATTGGATGTAGTCTATCACAGTGCCATCCGTTTTGTCACCAAGGCCCCATATACTACCCACCACTGCGACCTGTATGCTCTCGTTGGCTGGCCCTTGCTTCATATTCGTCGCCAAACCCACTGGCTCCAGGTCATCTATAAGTCTTTGCTAGATAAAGCTCCGCCTTATCTCAGCTCACTGGTCACCATAGCAGCACCCACCAGTAGCACGCGCTCCAGTAGGTATATTTCACTGGTCATCCCCAAAGCCAACTCCTCCTTTGGCCGCCTTTCCTTCCCAGTTCTCTGCTGCCAATGAATGGAACGAATTGCAAAAATCACTGAAGCTGGAGTCCTATATCTCCCTCACTAACTTTAAGCATCAGCTGTCAGAGCAGCTTACCGATCATTGCACCTGTACACAGCCCATCTGTAAATAGCCCACCCAACTACCTCATCCCCATACTGTATTTATTTTATTTTGCTCCTTTGCACCCTGGTATCTCTACTTGGACATTCATCATCTGCACATCTATCACTCCAGTGTTAAATTGCTAAATTGTAATTTTTTCGCCACTATGGCCTATTTATTGCATTACCTCCCTAATTTTACTACATTTGCACACACTATATCGAGATTTTTCTATTGTGTTGTTTGTGTCGCACTGCTTTGCTATATCTTGGCCATGTCGCAGTTGTAAATGAGAACTTGTTCTCAACTGGCCTACCTGGTTAAATGAAGGTGAAATATATATCTTTTTTTATTTGTCTTTATTTAACTAGTCAGGTAAGAACAAATTCTTATTTTCAATGACAGCCTAGGAACAGTGGGTTAACTGCCTTGTTCAGGGGCAGAACAATAGATTTTTACCTTGTCAGCTCAGGGATTTGATCTTGCAACCTTTCAGTTACTAGTCCAACGCTCTAACCACTAGGCTACCTGCCTCCCCAGCATAGAGACAAAGGCACTCTCACCAACATTTCCCATCAATGTTTCAAGATTGAGCAGTGAGATATTCATTCTCACTCCCTGGTAATAATCAACAGACACAGGATGGCAAAAAGGAGAGGCCACCTACTAAGGTTCTGTAGCAGCCACAGCGTAGTGTTAAGTATAACACACCGTTGCCAGTAAAGCAGAGCAAAAACAGAACTTTCTAAAGACACCCATCACACAGAACTGGAGTCTGCATCACAAATGGGCCCTGGTAAAAAGTAGTGCACTATATCGGCAATAGTGGTGTAGCAGTTAGATAACATTATAAGGACACACAGCATTAGATTATCTGGTGAATAGAAACCCAATTAGATTGACCTTCCACAGCGTGAATCAGCATGCGTGTGTCCCTGGATACGGTGTTTTATACAGGTCCCAATGACTGTATCTGTATAGTCATTCATAACAGATGGAGATTGGGGTTAAGGTCTATAATGTGTTCATATAGGAGAGGGAACAGTGGTAGTCTTTAGGCTAGTAGGGCCCATTGAGAAACTGCAGTGACAGTTGAGGTATAAACACACACACACACACACACACACACACACACACACACACACACACACACACACACACACACACACACACACACACACACACACACACACACACACACACACACACACACACACACACACACACACACACACACACACAGAGCTCTCTCTTTTTCAACGCAGCTTGCTTTCAGCCCTGAGTCAAAAACATTCCCATATGGTTTGCTGCATAGATTCAGAGGGATGGTATAAATACATAGCTGTACTTGCGGACCCCGGGGGTTATGTTCTGCTGGTCTCTCTGAGGGGAATGGAGGGAGGAGGGGAGGGGTAGTACGGTATGGCTTTCTCTGCTCTGGGAACCTTGATTGAAAAACAGAATGTAGGAGAAAGAAAGAGAGAGAGAGAGCAACAGCGAATCCATATGCTGGATGGAAAACATCAAGGCATTTCCTCCCTATAAGCTCTCCCAACTCAGTGGACCACCATCTCTACAGAAAACAAACAGTCATTATATTACACACACATTACAAAACAGCAAGCTTCATGAAAACCATGTAGGAAAGTAGGAAAAATCAATACCCACACTCTTCGAAAAAAAAATGCTATCTAGAACCTAAACTGGTTCTTTGGCTGTCCCCATAGGAGAACCCTTTGAAGAACCCTTTTTAGTTCCAGGTAGAAACCTTTCGGTTCCAGGTGGAAAATGTAAGGGTTCCATGTAGAACCCTTTCCACAGAGGGTTCTACATGGAACCCAAAAGAGTTCTACCTGGAACCAAAAAGGGTTCTCCTATGGGGACAGCTGAAGAACCCATTTGAAACCCTTTTTTCTAAGAATATAGACTACTACTATGTAACTACATAAATGATACATCATATGGTTACATCATATAGGCTATGTGCTGCTATCTCATGATAATCACTGTTGGGGGTGTGAAGATATCCATTCAATAGGAAAAGATGAAGAATCTTTAAGAATAACGAGAGGCAAAAAATTGTATAAACATTAATACATTACCATACAATAGGGTACAATTGTACAACTGCTCCCGCTCCTCCTCCCTGGCGCTCGAAGGCGCCAGGCTCCCCAGCATTACGCACTCCTGCCACCATCATTACGCACACCTGCCTTCCCCCCCGTCACGCGCATCAGCGATCATTGGACTCACGTGGATTCAATCACCTCTGTCATTACCTCCCCTATATCTGTCTGGTTCCCCGCTCTGTTCCCGGCTTCTGCATTAATTGTCATTTGTCGTTGTTTACCCGGGTGCTGACGCTGTTCCTGTTTTGTTACCTGTCTGTTCCTGAATAAATGTTGAATCCCCGTACCTGCTTCTCATCTCCAGCGTCGGTCATTACAACAATAGCAGCCTATTAGCTTGACTCTATCAGAGGCATGCAAGGCCATCTCTAACACCATCCAAAAAACGACCTGACATCCACCAAGAATTACATTATAAGGACATGTTTGCTTTGAAAAACTCAACAAACAAACAACTTAAAATTATATTTCATGAATGAGCCATGGGCAAAATTATAAAAGATACTTAATGGAGATTCAAGTCATGAGTAAAATGTTCTTGGCTGCCTAACAGTTTTCGCAGTCCACATACCAAGATGATTTCCCAGAAACTTTGGGCTCCACTCTGAAATAAACAATACCATAAATATTACAATTATTGCTCTACTTTGTCAGAGGCCTGGCTTACGAGTTTAACCCTGGACACTATCCTGACAAACAGAATGAGATATAGGGCATGCAAAAGAACATAAATTACTTCATGTAGGTCTAAGAAGCTGTAAAGAGCAGGATAGGTGGTCTAATATTATTTTTCAACTTCTAATGCTTGAATGTCTCCTAAATTATCTATAGCCCGCTCCCAACATAGAATAAAAAATATATATATTCTAAACCATTTTTATATTTTAATTGATGAACAAAAAAAGGTTACAAAAAAAAGAAAAAAAAGAAGCTCATCCACTGTATCGCTGAAGATAGCATTAAACTCCACCCTTTTCACTTCACTCCAATCAATGACGAGATGGGAGAGAAAACAAATCATTCAATTGGTGGAGAAAGTGTGGTTTCAAGGCGCCCCTGAAAATACGCATGTGTGGGCACCAAGAAACCGATCAAACTCTGTAGCGTGTGGGGATTCAATCTTGCAAGTTTCTCCAGAAGGCAGATCACGGTCTTAGCGTTGTGGGAAGAAATAGTTTGACGAGTAGTGGTGTACTTTTTGAAGAGATTTGCCTTTTACAACAGACTTTGAGCCGGGTTTAATCGTAGCCTACTAATGCGCCTCGAGCTGAACATTGGCTGAGTTGTAAAGGCGAGATGGAAAACCATGAGGTTTTGCAGACTTCAATTTTGCTTCAACCTATAATGTGATGTAACGAAGATTTGTGGGAATCTGGAAGAAATTAGTCAACTCGTTCCATTTCCAAGTCATACGTTTGTTTCCAATACGAAGAACCAGGTCAGTAAATAAACGAACTGCAAAAAAAACAACCGACTATTGGAATTTCCCAGGTTTTCAGTGGTTTGATTGGAATAAATAAATCCCTCACCAGCAATCCTCCATTTTCTTGGAGAGTTCTGTGAACACTGGAATAAGGAATGTGGGGAGAGCGACCGAGGGCATTTTTCAAGCATTTAACTTTGTTTTAACTTTAGGCTCCTTTCCCATTTTTATATAGACGGGAGAAGAGAGGACATTTCAACCTTCTGTGGACTGAAATTGATTTGGGCTTTTTGCAGCTCCGGGGTAATATTCTTAGAGACTTTTTTTGTTCTGAACACAGGGGCTGCTATCATGACGGTAAGGAGAACCTGTGAGTGGATTTGGATAACGGGGTGCGCGCTGCTGACGGTTTGCATAATGCTGGAGCCGTGTACCGGTCAGTATCATGGCGAGAAAGGAATTTCTATACCAGAACACGGTTTTTGTCAGCCAATTTCCATCCCCCTCTGCACAGACATTGCCTATAATCAAACCATCATGCCGAATCTTTTGGGACACACAAACCAGGAGGATGCGGGGCTGGAGGTCCATCAGTTTTACCCGCTCGTGAAAGTCCAGTGTTCCATGGACCTTAAGTTTTTCTTGTGTTCCATGTACGCACCGGTGTGCACAGTTCTAGAACAGGCCATCCCCCCATGCCGATCACTGTGCGAGCGCGCACGCCAGGGCTGCGAGGCGCTCATGAACAAGTTCGGGTTTCAATGGCCAGAGAGACTCCGCTGCGAGAACTTCCCAGTCCACGGCGCTGGGGAGATCTGTGTGGGTCAAAACACTTCAGACACGGACATCCCTACCTCGGACCCCACTCCCAACCTGCCTGAGCTCATGACCTTACCCCCAAACATCGGTCGCCCTGCTGCCCAGCCCTTCTCCTGTCCCCTACAACTTCAGGTCCCAACCTACCTCAACTACAAATTCCTGGGGGTGAAAGACTGTGGTGCCCCATGCGAGTCCACCAAGCCCAACGGACTAATGTATTTCCGCGAGGAGGAACTGAAATTCGGCAAACTCTGGGTGGGTATCTGGTCTATCTTGTGTTGTGTGAGTACATTGTTCACTGTGCTCACATACCTTGTAGACATGAGGAGGTTTCGCTACCCGGAGAGGCCCATCATCTTCCTCTCAGGCTGCTACTTCATGGTGGCGGTGGCCTATACAGCAGGCTTCTTCCTGGAGGATAAAGTGGTCTGCATAGACAAGTTTAAAGAGGACGGTTACAAGACAGTGGCCCAGGGCACCAAGAAAGAGGGCTGCACCATCCTCTTCATGATCCTCTACTTTTTTGGCATGGCTAGCTCCATATGGTGGGTCATCCTGTCCCTCACCTGGTTCCTGTCTGCTGGTATGAAGTGGGGTCACGAGGCCATCGAGGCCAACTCGCAATACTTCCACCTAGCGGCTTGGGCGGTACCGGCTGTCAAAACCATCACTATCCTGGCCATGGGGCAAGTGGATGGGGACCTTCTCACAGGGGTGTGCTACGTTGGCATCTACAGCGTGGATTCGTTACGAGGGTTCGTCCTGGCCCCCCTGTTCGTCTACCTCTTCATCGGAACCTCGTTCCTCCTGGCCGGGTTCGTGTCTCTGTTCCGCATCAGAACCATCATGAAGCACGACGGCACCAAGACGGAGAAACTAGAGAAGCTGATGGTGAGAATCGGGGTGTTCAGCGTCCTGTACACCGTCCCCGCCACCATCGTCATCGCCTGCTACTTCTACGAGCAGGCCTTCCGCGACCAATGGGAGAAGACCTGGCACATGCAGACGTGTAAGCGCTTCGCCGTGCCGTGCCCGGCCAACAACTTTGCCCCGATGACCCCGGACTTCACGGTGTTCATGATCAAGTACCTGATGACGATGATCGTGGGCATCACGTCTGGGTTCTGGATCTGGTCAGGGAAAACATTACAGAGCTGGTGCAGGTTTTACAAACGGCTCAGTAACCGCAACCAAGGAGAGACGACCGTATGAACTTTCTAGAAGGTTAATGTGGAGGAGTTTTATTTTTTATTTTTGATGAAACCGACTGAGCATATCCCTTCCTATCTCCTATTGGACATAGGACATTTGAACTCTGAAAAAAAGTACTTTTACTTTGAGAATGTCCCTCCTACAACCCTATGAGCCATTGACTGAACATTTGTTCAATATTTGAGGGGTTTTAACTTTTCAGTAACCCCCATAACATTTTAAAACATTCTATAATCTCATTTAAACATGACTTTTAAACCACAATGTGCCACCCAGTGATGTAACAGGAGCAACAAAGAAAGTCTGTTTTGCCATGACATTTGAATATGTCTAGAACTATTTTGTATTATGAAGTGAGTTTCTCATCCGAGGAGAAACAAGGGATACAGGGCTAATGTCTGTCAAGACCAATGTATGTTAAGTTTTGCAAGGAATTACAAAGGTTTTTGGAATATGTGCATTCCATTCCTTGCTTCGGTACTTTTAAATTGATGTACCTGTTTTTGTTACGTGTGGCTGATGTTACTTTTACGCTAACTTGCAGACATCTGAGAACATTCATCTTGGCACAGAGAGAAATGTCTAACACACACTTTTTTTTAGTTGTATTATGCTTATTATGCTTGTGTATAGTGTTTCTGTCCCAAATGGCACCCTATTCCCTATATAGTGCACTGCTTTTGACCAGAGCCCTAGGGGACCTGGTCAAAAGTAGTGAACTACATAGGGTGCCATTTGGGACGTCGTCTAGCTGTAAGATGTCGCTATTAAATTGCCACGTTACAGGCCACATTTTGTAAATATTCACTCTTTTTCAAAAGAACATATGTATTTATAAGAATTATAATCTTGCTGTTTCTACTTGGATGTTTCTTAATGCAATATGGCTTGTATCTGTACAGTTTCACAGAATAAAATGATGACGTTTTTAACCTGCGGTCACTTGAACGTCATTGCTGTTCGTTTTGGATGTTTTTAAGCATACGTTTTGAAAGTCTAAAACGGATCCTTGAACGAGGCAATGTAAAACCAGCGAGATTGTGACGACTTCCTAAAATGTATCCAATGAGTTGAATGAAGGGAATGCTCTAAATGAAGGCATAGAGATTCTGTTTTAACATTATTTGGTATATCAACAATTCCACACCTAATGTCCTCAATTACTTTTAACATCTGCTTGCACAATACTCCCTATAAGACTGTCTGTAGTGTGGACACATTACCCTGTTATACAGCATGTTGCTATTTAGTTTCTCTGGTTATCTCCTGTTCTATCCTCCAGGTCTAACTTCTTACTCACTCTGCTTGGCTGTGGAATAGCATCTCTCCAATGGTGCCAGGTCAATACATCAGAGCCATTGATAAAGAGGGTATTTCTGTAGAAAAATAACTAGCATGATGAGTTAAAGGGAGATTTGCCCCTAAAGCTTACGAACAAGAAATCAACACATTGCCTTGAGCGGATCTCCCCCTTTTCCTGCTGAAATGTGAGATCTGCCTTTTTGGCTTCTCTTGTTTTGAGGTCACCTCTCCCCCTTTTGTTTTGGTTGTGTGTCCTAGGTAGGGCGGAGTGTAACAGAATAATTTTTCGACAACATTTTGTGTTATCTGTTCTGTATCTATTACGTGTTGTGTTAAACTGATGTCAGTAGGCCTACAATAATGACCTGAACGTGCATCCTGTGCAACAGAAACAAGAGTACTTAATCCAACAAGCAGATGTGATTTTGTTGAACAACATAAATATTTGGGGAATAATCTTATTTGCTCTAAAACTGTTGCAAACACCAAAATGATATTGCAGTCCAATCAAGGACAGATGCCTGCAGTCAATGTAATCTGATTGAAAGAGTATGGACTTTTTGCACGTTAACCTGACAAAACATTAAGCTAATTATAGGTCATTATCTCTTGCTGTGTTTCACATTTCTATAAGGTGATGTAACTGGTCAGGATCCACAAATCTGAGCAACTTTCAGTGTTCTGCGAGCACAATGGCAAAAGCAAAAGGCTGTATGTGCATGTGTAACTGAGTTGATATACAGCATTGAGACATGTTCACTCTTCATATCGTGAGTTCACACACACCATCCCCTCCCCCTGTCTCCTGGCTGGCCCACATCTGGTAGTGTTTTGCCACTGTGAGGTATCCCAGGCTTAGAAACCAGATCTCCTCCAGGCAGTCTTAACCCAGGGCCTGATATATATACACACACAGTTTACTGACCTGACCCTAAGTCTCTCTGCCTGACCCCCCCCCCCCCCCCCCCCCCCCGCTCTCTCTTTCTGCACTCTCTCTGCTGTTTCTCTTACCCTGTCACTGGTCAATGACTCTACTCCCCCTCACTCAACCTCCACTCTTCCCCCACCTCTTCCTTTCCCCCCTTCAAACTCCACGCCATCCTCCCTTCCCTGGGCCTCCATGAAATGGGATGCTTTACAAATAAATATTAGCTTCGTCTGCAGCGCGGTGATGTACACCTCCCTCTTTACAGTTCCACACTGGCCTCTTCCAGGTAAGAATTTAGTAAACATTAAAAATCGCTTTGAGAAGCATCACTGCTACGTTATTGGAGTAAAAGTGACATTTCCAACTAACATTCAATTTTTTATCACAACCAACCCCACACTAGACAGTTCTTTTAAGACTATTTTGCTTTTATATTGTCCCGAGGCCTTGAATGGAGAATAGGCAGCATGGTAAATTCCCTCTGCATGTGACTATGTCCATGGCCAAAGTTGTTTTCATAATGTATCATGGAATGTGAGATGTCAAATAAATACTCAGTCACTGTCAAAAACATGAGAGCTCCCTCTGGTGGACAGGAATCCAGGAGTCCTAATTCAGGACATTCTTGGTTGGTATACATGTGTCAAAGTTGGAAACTATCAGGCCTGTTTTTGTTAAACATTTTATTCAAAAAAAGAAAAATGATCTGCTTCAAACCATCCGGATCAATGCCTCCATAAGGAGTCATGTGTTGCATTGACATTACTATGTGTCGCTACTGTTGTGATTCAACACAGCAAGATTATCTTGATTAAAAAAAAGACAGACAAACAAGAAAAAAACATTTAAATCCAAGAAGAGGCCAGAGAATAAACAGAAACTTTAACCCCTTAATTATCTGAACATGAACATAACTCAAATAGAAATAAAAAGAAAGGCATCATCAACTAGATTCAGCCACGGGCTGATTTTTTTCTTGAACGGGTGGTCAGAACATAATTACGAATAATTTGGAGACTGCACATTGACCAAGAAACCCAAACAGATATATCTGACTAAAACATAATTTCAAGCCTTGCTTACATGTGTATATGATCACATCTCTCTCTTTGAAACAGATATCCAAAATTAAAATCACTTGTAGCAGGTTCGCTGGTGTTTTTACAGTCTTATGTCCAACAATTAAAAATATTGTTTTTGGCCCGCGGGCAAATAAACTCACCCGCGGGCCAAATTCGGCCTGCCAGTTGGGGAACCCTGACTACGGACAGACGTTAATAATTATTAAACACAAATACTGGATGCAAAATATACATCACGATCATAAAAACATTTTTATATATCATTAGACCATATCCATCAGTGGTAGGAAACTGGGACTTTTAAACAGATTCAAAACAATGCTTTAGCATTCAGAGGCGGTATATTCCAACTTTAGGTGCGAAAGAAGCATGTGTAGCAGAGTGTAGAGAAAACCAGTCATTGTATGCATGTCATCTCAATAGGGGACATTCAGCTATGACACTGTCTGCACTACAATGTTACCTGAATTGTAAAGGAGGGAGAAAAAATGATTGTGCGAGGTGTTTAAAAGGAGAAAGAACAGATCGTCTATCCATTCTAACACAGCCGTTCTTTGTGCCCTCACACATGGAAGCTCCAATAGAGTGTGTGATCCAGATGGTGCGAAGCACAAAAGCAAAATACATACAAAATTCAAAATGAGAAAAAAATATAGCAAGTCTAATCATGCCAAAGTCCACCGGTCTGTTCCTGATACACTTCAATGACATCCTCATCTTCCATTCCAAGCTGGGGAGGGAGAGAAAGTCAGACAATGATGCAGGGGAAAGTTTATCTGCAAGCATGTTCAAGGTTCACCGAAAACAAATTGAAATGTCACCTAAATGTAATAAATAAGAAAAGGTTTATTTTAAAAGACAGTGATGGTTGTATAACCTGGGTGCCAGAGAAACAGCCTGGCACCCAGGCTACTAGCTGTATGGATGATACAAGGGAAGAGGGACGGGTTGGGGTACCTCTTTGGGGGTTTGGTTGTCTGAGATTCTCTGTCCTTCAAAAAGAAACCTTAGGGTGTTCATTGGTACACCCTGCAGGAAGGAATCACACATGGTTGCATCAGATACTGGGAACATGATGACATTCATTCTGAAGTTCTGACCCACATTGTCAAAACGAGATGGGACAATCGTTTGGCTTCATAACTACCTGTCTTTGACTGTACGATTCCTTTAGCTTCTTTAGATGTGTTGTCATCTTCACTTTGAAGTGAATTTCGCTGTTGTCCTGAAAGTAAAGATAGAATTAGGCTTTTTGTTGTTGTTGCCTAACTGGTGAACACAACATAGTCATGTGCCAGGCTTCTAGGGGTGCTTTCCCAGACTAGTCCAGGACTAAATAGCAAGATCAATGGAGAATTCCCATTTAAAATTATTTTTAGTCCAGGATATGGCCTTTTCTCAATTGGTTTTACTCAACTGCTGCATCCTCTCTCCTCCGTCCTCCTTTTGAAAAAGGTCAAAGGTAACCGAGGAGATGGAAAGTGGACGGAAATGCACTAATATGAAATGAGACTCCTCCAATGGTTTGTCATCAGGCAAATGACGTTTACAGGGTGGAATCGCAAAATAAATGTATAAAGTGATAAAAACTAATGTTGCTAGTTGTGAAATACATTTTATAGATAAAAGGATGAGTAGCATATGGTTTAAATGTTTGCATGTTTTTCTCCTTTGAGAAAACATTGGCTGATTCAAAGGGAGTGTGGCAAATTTCAAAACCTGTCCTAAGGACTCAGGTAGGATACACTTGTGCCACAGAAAGAACAATGAGCTAGTTATAAAAATATTTGCTTGTGCTTACTTACCAAAAGGAGGTTATCAAGGAAGGGAGGACCCTCTTCTATTTGCCTACTAACAAATTGGCACTCTCCTCGACCACTTAACAGTTTCCGAGAGAGGGCGGAGGAGAGAGGGAGGACAGACTTTTTCCCAAATGAGAAAAGGCCTATGGCGCCCCCAGTGTCCTTTCATATTAGCACGTATAGGAAAGGAAAAGAGGCAAGGAAGCAAACTCTGCTGTCTGAGATGCATCCACACTTCTCCATATTATCTTACCTGACCAATCACCTTCAGTTTAATGTACTCTCCATCCTTCTTCTCACTTCCATCTCCACTTGAGGGTTTTGTCTCCTGGAATATACAGAAATTAACAACTTTTGACTCCTGCAATAAGTGTCCCATTGACATGTACATACAACATTATTATGTACATACAACAGTATCAGCCAGCCTACTGCACTGTCAACATGTCACGAATCTCTCCATGGTTGCCAAACAGAATAAGTTGAATCGGTACGTAGTAGACCAAAATGGAGAACCAGGTGACATATAGCTAGCTACAATCTTGTAAAAGTAAAAACATAATGTTATACCGTTCGTGCAGTCAGTGGCACTATTTTCGATCTAGGTACCTACAGTAGATAGCTTGTGTTAGCAAACACTACTCTTCTCGGCCCACATAGCGGCTAACGTAGCTTGTTAGCTAGCATTGCTCAACCATTATTCTGTCTCTTCAACCAATTCAGACAAGCAAGACGTTAGTTAAACCGTACCCCTACCGTGTCTGACATGGTATTGCTCTTGTGATGTTTAGTTAAAATTTTAAACACTGCCTCGGGATTCTTGCTGTTTTGAGAATCAGGTACCATTAATAAAGTGACCCGGAAAATGAATAGTTCTTCTTCTTCGTCTGTGGTTTTAATATGGTGGTTGGGAACTAACTCTAATGTGCATTACCGCCCCCAACTGGACTGGATTACTGGAGCAGAAATAGGGAAGGGCTCAATCTTACCCATTATTCTCGTCTCCTTAACGAAACTAAGTACATAATTAAACACTACATCCTCTGAAGATTTTCTCAACAGTTCATAAAATCTTGTCTCTTCAACACCATTACTCCTTAAATCTAAATACTCCCTTTCCCTCCCATGTTGCTGGCACTGAAATAGCATGTGTTCCACTGTCTCCATGTTTTCCTGACTGTGTTTACATCTCCCAGTTTGATGTTTTCCTACCAGTTTCAATGTACTGTTGAGCCTTGTGTATCCCAGTCTCAGCTTTGTGACTACACTTTCCTCCCCTCTTCTCAACCTGAGGACATCCCTGCCCCCACCATTTTCCTGGATCTTATACAGGTTTCTTCCCTTTCCCTCCCTGTTCAACATTGCTTTCCATTTGTTTTTAACCACTGTTCTTATTAACACGTAGCTTCTGCTTTACTGATTGACATGTCCATGTCAACATTAGGATGTTTGAGAGCCTGCTTGGTGAGAACATCCACCTCCTCATTCCCCTCTACTCCCACATGAGCTGCTACCCAGAGGAACCTCACAAATACCCCCATCTGTCTCACCCTAAAAAGTCCCTGCAAAATGTCATACAATACATCTTGTCTGCTTTGTGACAGGAATTAAGCTCTTCAGTGCTGCACGAGTCAGAGCAGTTGACTATCCTGTCTGGCCTATCCTCCACCCACTCTGCAGCCAAGAGCATAGCCAGCAACTCCATTGCGTATATGGATAAATGGCCCGTTGCTCTTTTTGTCACTGCCACCTGAAACTCAGGAACACTAAAAGCTGCACCTGTCCTCCCTGTTTTAGGGTCCTTAGATCCATCAGTGAATACAGTATATTCAAGACAGCATACAAACAGTCACCATGCCCTTACCTAACCACCTAAAACTTGCATTCAGATCTCGTTTATGCTCCCAGGACTCTAGGACCACCTTTTTTCCAGGATGTGTGACTTTATGTCCTTGAAGATTTACCCAATATGCCATGGGTAGTTATTATCTTCTCAACTTTAACGGCATCTCTCAAATCAATTCAAATTGTATTGGTCACATACACATATTTAGCAGATGTTATTGCGTGTGTAGCGAAATGCTTGTGTTCCTAGCTCCAACAGTGCAGTAATATCTAACAATTCACAACAATGCATACAGATCTAAAGTAAAAGAATGGAGTTAAGAAATATATCAATATTAGGACGGGCAATGTGGCTGCCACCGGGGGAGGTCCTGACTGCTCCACAACATATTCTTAGAGCTTGAGCCTGGATTACGCCTAGCTTTTTTAAAGATGTCAGAGCTGCTGATCCATATGCTACACTACCATAGTCCAGTGATAACATTGATATTGCTATATATAACGTTTTTAACCCCATTCTCTCCGACCCCCCCCCCCCCCGCTCCATTCCTGACAGGCAACACATCACATTCAATATTTTATCTCCTTTGATAACTTCTGTGTTAATATGTTCCGCCCATGTCATTCGAGTGTTTCGAATCAGACCTTCAGGAACCTAAACACTTCCACCGTCTCCAGCTTCCTCCCGTAGAGCTTCAGGTATATTTCCTCCTGGACATTCCTTCTAGTAGGAAACCCAGTCTGTGTTTTCTCAACGGAGAACTTGAAGCCCCACCTGAGGGACCACTGCTCAACTTCTCCGATTGCTTCTTGAACTCTCTCGGCTGTATGGGGGAATTTTTCTTCCTCTCTTCCACAGCGCCCGGTCATCCGCAAACAATCACCTCCCAATATCTGATCTCACCTGGAGAATAATTCATCAATCATAATGGAGAACAACAAAAGACTAATCACATTTCCCTGGGGGGCACCATTATCTACCTCATAGCTTTCTGACATACAGCTCCCCAACCTCACTTGTATTGATCGTTCAAAAAGGAAGTCCTTTATCCAGATAAAAACCCTTCCTCCAACCCCCATGCTATCCAGTTTGATACGCAGGCCCCCCTTCCCCCATCATACCATAGGTCTTCTCTGAATCAAAGAAAATGGCTACCACCACCTCCTTATTTGCCTGTGCCGTCCATATGACTGACTAGACCCAGTACAGGATGCATCGTTCCCCTGCCTTTCCTGAATCTGATGACATTAGGCCTCTGCTCTCCAGGAAGTACGTCAGCCTTTCTGTTATCCTCCTTTCTGAAAGTTTACAGACATGAGATGTTAATGCTATCGGTTTATAACTTGATGGATTAATAGGGTCTTTCCCTGGTTTCCGTATTTCGTCCTGCCACACCTTATTGTAAAGGTCCAATTCTTTTCCCATGATGTAACACATCTCATCCTTCTCTCCTCTGACCCTCTCTTTCCAACGCTGTCCCTCTTCCGTTAGATTATTTGAGCTGTGCACCTTCATAAATGTCTGAGCTAATATCTCTGCCTTCTCCATGTCTCTCATTGCAACAGTCTACCCACTTTTCAGCACAGGGAGATCCCGATCTCGTCTGACCCCATTCATCCTCTTAATCGTCCCCATACATCTTCCACAGAAGTAGTCCTGCCTATGTTTCCACAGAAAGTGAATAGTTTGTTTTTCTAAATAAGAGTCCTTTTAATTTTGTGCTTTGGCCATTGCATCACTAACTATTCGCCAGCTGGAGACCTAGTGGCACTGTAGAAGCAACCCGGAACATGATTTAAATACTGTAGCTAAATTGTATTGCCCAAGTGTGAATGCCAGGGTTAAATTGCAAAAACGTTGGAAGATTGAGATTGGAAGTGCATAGCAATGCACATAGTGAGATTGGAGGTGCATTGCAATGCATTCTGACCTATTATGAATCAAAACTGAATAATGTGAGAATTCTATCATAATTGTATGAATATTTTAACTATGAAGTGCAGGACTAGGAGTGCAAGTTATTAACAAATATATTTATAACTCTATTTTTCTTTTTCCTAGGTTAACCCTTCTGCCTGTGTTATCAATCTGACAGCCAAATCGAACGACCACATATTTTGATGACGAAACAAGAAGCACACACACATTTCTCTGACATCAACAAACGTGTGTTGTGGTTGGACTCTTCCAACTAGGCTTGCTGTTATTATCGGGGGAAGATTGCAGCAGAGCTGTGTTGGTAGAACCGTTTTCATGTAGCTAGCTTTATCAATCAAACAGAAGTGTGGATTAAGTTCTCGTCAACGGATAGATATTCAAATGCTTGTTTTAATTTGTGCACATCGCTATTGTCCGTTTTCACGTCGAAGAACATCTTGCACAATACGAGCGTTAGTGATATCTTGGCCTGAAACTCCGGGCCTTGGACTCAAGTAAAGTTCGAAGCGGACTCTAAACTTCTGCTTTCTCAAAGACCGCTATCCGCGGGGCCGGGGCTCTTGTCGCTGGCCCTGTGGATGAGGAAGTGAAGATACAGAATCCACCCAGGTAAATTAGAACCATTTTAGTTCACCGTTACAATTTCCAGAAAGAAAGTACTTGACGAATTGATTTTCACGATGTGTGTGGCCCACGTCACGTAGCTAACTAGCGACGTACCGGTAACAAGCAAGTTAACCGAGGAATAAAATGAACTAGCTAACGTTAACCAGCTAGCTCGACAACTTCCCTGTCAGGCGATGTAATCCAACGTTAGCCATCGTTTGCAAATTGTTGATTGTTGTCAGATAATATCAGTTTGCTAGCACAGATGCATGTCTACGTCGATAACCAACTAACACGTTAGTTAGCTGTCAACTTCTGCCATGAACCGACTGGCTCGCTGTGCAAACTAGCAATTTGTCTCATGTTGATTTGGATCGAAGTGTTTAGAGAGATAATGACCATAGGCATAGATCCGAATGTTACAACTCAATTAGCTAGAGAAGCTTGCATTGCTAACTAGCTTGAACGACAGCCTCATATGGGTTTGTTCCATTTGATTTCAATCACTTTTTGACCGCACCCCATTTGGTTTTAATGACACTTTAAATATTTGCCAATGGTAGAGGTGGTCACAATGCTAAAACATTTAGTAGGTAGAGGGGTGCTCAAATTGAACCAATTTTGCACACGGACAATTACACGGTAACACTGAGACTCAGATTTGTCAGACTCAGAAAGGACTAACGTTTGGTATTTATTAACAATTTCCACTTAACATTTTACAAAAACACATTCACTTATAAAGAACAGTGTAGATGCAAAGTTTAGTAACAGAATGATGGCATAAACCGTCATTCTGTTACCGAAGTTTACACCTGCACTGTTCAAGTAAATCTGTTTTTGTAAAATGTTAAGTGCAAATTGAAAGTAGTCATTGTGCATTAAGTTCTATGGTTTGTTTTGCTTTGCAATTGTTTTTTGTTTGACATTTTAATGTGAAAAGTCTCTGTCACACTGTTATCGTGAAATTGCACATACCCCACCCTACATTGCCTAATAAATCAGACTTTGATACCAATTGGTATACAGTCTAAAACAAAGTACAGCAAAATTGTGGACATTTTCCTTACAAGCCAGAGTGTTGAATAAAATTATATTTGAACTTAATCTACCGGTTGTTTGTGCGGTTGGTCCTTCAGCTGCTCAACATTTTTGTTAAAATATCCATGGGAAAGTATTGTTTACCTAACTTACTAAAGTATAATTTTCTATTACCTGCCACATGCAAAACCATTTAAAGACCTGTTAGTTTGAATGCATGCATGTACTTCCGTCTTGTGCATGTGCCTTCGGTCATTTTGATTGCCACACACACAGACCCACGTTTTGATGTCTGTTTAATAATACTTTCATGTGGATATTTTGTCGCAAATTTTGACCAGCTGAAGGCTCAAATATAATTTTATTCAACATTTGTTGGCAGAGAATGTAATGTTCATTTCTCTACCATAAGCCGCCTCCAATATTGATTTAGAGAATTTGGCAGTAAGTCCAACTGGCCTCACAACCTCAGACCATGTGTATGGTGTCGTGTGGGTGAGTGGTTTGCTGATGTCAACATGGTGGGGTTATGGTATGGGCAGGCATAAGCTACGGACAACGAACACAATTGCATTTGCTCGATAGGCAGTTTGAATGCACAAAAATACCGCTACGAGATCCTGAGGCCCATTTCTTTTTTTTAAGATGGGGCCCACCCACTTGTTAGCCAGGCCCACCCACTGTGGAGCCAGGCCCAGCCAATCAGAATTAGACGGATACTCCCCAGTTTCATCAGCAAGTCCTGATGGCCGGTCTCAGACGATTCCGCAGTTGAAGAAGCTGGATGTGGAGGTCCTGGGCTGGCGTGATTACACATGGTGTGCAGTTGTGAGGCTGGTTGGACGTACTGCCAAATTCTATAAAATGACTTTGGAGGCGGCTTATGGTAGAGAAATTAATGTTCAATTCTCTGGTACCAGCTCTGGTTGACATTCCTGCAGTCAGCATGCCAATTGCACGCTCCTTCAAAACTTGAGAAATCTGTGGCATTGTGTTGTGACAAAACCGCTTGAAATGCCACACTTGTCAGGTGGATGGATTATCTTGGCAAAGGAGACATGCTCACTAGCAAGGATGTAAACAAATTTGTACACAACATTTGAGAGAAATGTTTTTTGTGCGTATGGAACAGTTCTGGGATATTTTATTTCAGTTCATGAAACATGTAACCAATTCTTTACATGTTGTGTTTATAGTTTTGTTCAGTATATTTCAATTGACTGATTTCCTCATGAACTGTAACTCAGTAAAATCTTTTAAGTTGTTGCATGTTACACAGCACACTCTTGAATACAGGGTGGGTGTCATGTCAATCATAGATAAATATTTCAGACCACTGCAATTTAACTGGTGCATCATAGGCATTTATATTGAAATAACATTTTTACTTCCATTTACTACCACAAAGATGGTAGCTGGTCCACCCACCGTCGAATGTCAACTTAAATGGGAATGTTGGTTCTATTATCTATATTTCTGTGATTTCAATAGGTTTCCTATGGAGGACTGACCAGTATAATTTAAAACAAATTATATTTCCATTAAATATTTTTTTTTGTTGATGTGTGGACATCCAATCATCTTTGTGCTACCATTTTGAAAGTTGAAATGTTATTCCCATTTTAGTACATTTATCACACCCACCCTGTATTCAAGAGCGTGCTGTGTCTCAACCGATGGCGGGCACAACACAAACATCTCAGATGTAAAATAGGGTCTAAAATACGAGTTTTTATATAATTGACGTTAAAATACATTTTATTAAACTAGTTTGACAACCCTGTTGGTAAGCTTTAAAATGTATATCAAACTGAACCGTTTATCCTTTCCGGTGATGAAGACATGGTAGGGTGGGGGTGTGCAAAATGGCTCATCTTTAAGCACCTCTATCTCCTAAATGTTTCGGCATTCAGGTCCAAAAAGTTACTTTCTGACCACTTCTACCGTGTGTGTGTGTGTGTGTGTGTGAATAAAATCAAATGGCCCGACCCAATGTAAACAATATTTAGCTAGCAATGCAGTCTGATTCATGGTTTAATTCGTTTGCTAGTGAGTGACTAATTCTGTTGGTGTGCAATACTCAGATTTTACAGGAGAAAGGAACCCCTTTGATGGGAGAATCCTCTATCCTGGACTCCTGGGTGAATCAACGTGTCAAGATGAGTATGTGTACATCCTCCCTCACACTTCCTCCCAACACATAGACGCAGTTGTAATACATCTGAACTGTCATGATATTAGGCCATATCTGATCATCTAAGTTGCCCTGGGAATGCTTTGCAGTACTCTCTGTTCTATGGCTTCTGTTCTATGGCTTCTATTCTGTGTTTTCTGTTCTGAGCTTTCTATCTGCCCCAAACAGATGAACAGGAGGCTCTGAACTCTATAATGCAGGACCTGGCCGAACTGCACCGCTCTAGCCGCCCTGCCATGACTCTATCTGACCTGGGCAAACCCAAGGCCTTTTCACCCAAAAATCAGGTCTGTCCACTTCTCCACTTGGCCCTCATCAGAGAATAGTCTCAACACAATGAATGGCATGTCTCTTCCTCATTCCCTTTCCTCTCATGAATACTGATCTCTGTGTGTCTGTGTATTTATACAGAACGATGTGCGAGTGAAGTTTGAGTACAAAGGGGAGAAGAGGATCTTGCAGTTCTTTCGCCCAGTCAGGCTGGATGACCTGGGGAACAAAGCCAAAGTGGCCTTCGGTCAGGTCATGGACCTGCATTACACCAACAATGAGGTACATATCACAATAACATCATCACCAAGTCACAGTGGGGCTGGGCGGTATACCGTATTTTACAATAGACCAGTATTGATGCCCAGACTAGTTTTGGTTTTAACTTGACCTTGTGATATGCCGTGTGTAACGTCCATTGTTATAGTTTACGTTGCTACTTGAGTCATCTCTCTCCGTGCCGCTTTCCACGCAGACCTAGCCCCTGTCACTGAAGGAGCGCATTTGTTGTTCCTCAACCACGAGACACTTGCTTGTGTACTTGCGTTTGTATTTGTTTGGTTCATAATAATAATATAACACAGTAAACCATGAGACACTTGCGTTCAGTCTGCATGGTCAGTCTGCATGGTCAGTCTGCATGGTCAGTGCAGCAGATGCTACAATGATGTTGATGACAGCTATGAGGTTTTCACTTTGCTTCTTAATATAAGTCCTCTAGTGTTCTATAATTACACGATTAGTTTGTGTTTCTTACATCTGCAAACAGCTAGTTTGTCTTTTCTTAGCAAGTTGGGCCTAAATCTTGTTTGCCGCTAATGGCTAGTTAGCTGGCTAGCTAGCGAATAAATGTACTGAGGCAGAGCAAATGTAACTAGCTAAACAGCCTGATAATACCAGGGATGGTGTAGACCTAAATCAGCATGTTTGTGCAATAGTATATTCTGGGCTAGACTACACTGAATCATAGGACCTACTGAAGAGATAAGTCTTCAGTAAAGACTTAAAGGTTGAGACCGAGTCTGCGTCTCTCACATGGGTAGGCAGACCATTCCATAAAAATGGAGCTCTATAGGAGAAAGCCCTGCCTCCAGCTGTTTGCTTAAAAATTCTAGGGACAATTAGGAGGCCTGTGTCTTGTGACTGTAGCGTACGTGTAGGTATGTACGGCAGGACCAAATCGGAAAGATGGGTAGGAGCAAGCCCACGTAATGCTTTGTAGGTTAGCAGTAAAACCTTGAAATCAGCCCTTGCCTTAACAGGAAGCCAGTGTAGAGAGGCTATCACTGGAGTAATATGATACAATTATTTGGTTCTAGTCAAGATTCTAGCAGCCATGTTTAGCACTAACTGAAGGTTATTTAGTGCTTTATCCGGGTAACCGGAAAGTAGAGCATTGCAGTAGTCTAACCTAGAAGTGACAAAAGCATGGATACATTTTTCTGCATAATTTCTGGACAGAAAGTTTCTGATTTTTGCAATGTTACGTAGATGGAAAAAAGCTGTCCTTGAAACAGTCTTGATATGTTCGTCAAAAGAGAGATCAGGGTCCAGGGTGACGCCGAGGTCTTTCACAGTTTTATTTGAGATGACTGTACAACCATCAAGATTAATTGTCAGATTCAACAGAAGATCTTTTTGTTTCTTGGGACCTAGAACTAGCATCTCTGTTTTGTCTGGGTTTAAAAGTAGAACATTTTCCGCCATCCACTTCCTTATGTCTGAAACACAGGCTTCTAGCGAGGGCAATTTTGGGGCTTCACCATGTTTCATCGAAACGTACAGCTGTGTGTCGTCCGCATAGCAGTGAAAGTTAACATTATGCTTCCGAATGACATCACCAAGAGGTAAAATATATAGTGAAAACAATAGTGGTCCTAAAACGGAGCCTTGAGGAACACCGACATTTACACTTGATTTGTCAGAGGACAAACCATCCACAGAGACAAACTGATATCTTTTCGACAGACAAGATCTAAACCAGGCCAGAACTTGTCCGTGTAGACCAATTTGGGTTTCCAATCTCTCCAAAAGAATGTGGTGATCGATGGTATCAAAAGCAGCACTAAGGTCTAGGAGCACGAGGACAGATGCAGAGCCTCGGTCTGACGCCATTAAAAGGTCATTTACCACCTTCACAAGTGCAGTCTCAGTGCTATGATGGGGTCTAAAACCAGACTGAAGCGTTTTGTATACATTGTTTGTCTTCAGGAAGGCAGTGAGTTGCTGCGCAACAGCTTTTTCTAAAGATTTTGAGAGGAATGGTAGATTCAATATAGGCTGATAGTTTTTTATTTTTGCTTGGTCAAGGTTTGGCTTTTTCAAGAGAGGCTTTATTACTGCCACTTTTAGTGAGTTAGGTACACATCTGGTGGATAGAGAGCTCTTTATTATCTTCAACATAGGAGGGCCAAGCACAGAAAGAAGCTCTCAGTAGTTTAGTTGGAATAAGGTCCAGTATGCAGCTTGAAGGTTTAGAGGCCATGATTATTTTCATCAATGTGTCAGGAGATAGAGTATTACAAAACTTGGGTGTCTCCCTTGATCCTAGGTCCTGGCAGAGTTGTGCAGACTCAGGACAACTTAGCTTTGGAGGGATACGCAGATTTAAAGAGGACTCCGTAATTTGCTTTCTAATGATCATGATCTTTTCCTCAAAGAAGTTCATGAATTTATCACTGCTGAAGTGAAAGCCATCCTCTCTTGGGGAATGCTGCTTTTTAGTAAGCTTTGCGACAGTATCAAAAATCCATTTCGGATTGTTCTTATTTTCCTCAATTAAGTTGGCAAAATAGGATGATCGAGCAGCAGTGAGGGCTCTTCGATACTGCACGGTACTGTCTTTCCAAGCCAGTCGGAAGACTTCCAGTTTGGTGTGGCGCCATTTCCATTCCAATTTTCTGGAAGGTGCTTCAGAGGTTGGGTATTTTCTGTATACCAGGGAGCTAGTTTCTTATGAGAAATGTTTTTTGTTTTGCAACATTTGGTTAAAAATAAAGCCTAGATTGTTTGCCCATATTGTGCAGCCTTACGTGCTGATCTCAAATGAGTGCAAGAAATGCAGAAATTGATTTAAAATGCAGGGGTAAAAAAATTGGTTGAATTGAACACTATAAAACCATCAGATTGGAGAAAGACACATTGAAATCACTTAGGATGTATGTGTTGCCACTTTCTAGAGTCATAAAGCAAATGTAGAACTTTTATTATTCATAACATAAAATACCGTCCAATTTAAAAAAATAAAATAAAAAAATTACAGTGATATGATATTTGGGCCATATAGCCCAGCCTCAGTCAGTGTTGGTTTCTGGCAGTCAAATAAGCACCAAACGCCAATCCTCAACATGTGTGAGCGAGATAATGAATTGTTCTGAGAGAAACTACCAATACCTTTCTTTTCTATTTCACTTCCTTCTCTTCCTGCCGTTTTGCTCTCATTTCTTCCTCTTCTTCTAATCCGATCTGTCTGTTTCCCTCTCTGTGGTTCTCTCCGCTCCTCCCTCCCAGCTGGTGATTCCTCTGACCACTCAGGATGACCTGGACAAGGCCGTGGAGCTGCTGGATCGCAGCGTCCACATGAAGAGCCTGAAGATCCTCCTGGTGCTCCAGGCCTCCTCTCAGGTTAGGACCAGGCAGTTCACGGCCCATATTCACAAAGCACCACAGAGTTTGGAGTGCTGATCTAGGATCGGTTTAGCCTTTTAGATAATAATGAATAAGATAATGTGGACAGATCCTAGATCATTACTTCTACTCTGAGATGTTTTGTGGATACGGGCCCAGATCGTATCACAGCACAGTGACTGTAGGGAATCGCACACAATCCATAGCATACTACTGTACTGGCTGATTGACCCATCAACAGCTCACTATGCTCAGCACACTTTCTTGAGTATTTACTTGAATGAATCATCTTAAGACCTTTGTTTAAGCTGACATAACAGAATTGTTTTATTCTGTAAAAGAAACGGTTGTATAGTAAAGCTGTTTTTAATATGGATGGATGGTGTTTACTTTCTCCTCTCAGACCTCCACGTCCAGCATGGACCTGCTGCCCCCACACGAAGACCTGGACAACACCCGTTTCAGGGCCACAGACAATAAAAGCATGCTGGCTTTGATAGGTGGGTCATCAACTCTGGTGTTTTCAATGACAACTATATCTGTGTGTGTGTAATTCATGAATTCATCTGTGAAATTGTCCTTCTAGTAAATACTTTCCATTTCTTTCTTTCTCCAAATCCATTTGCTTCATGACATTAGACACATCCAAAACACATCGTCTTTCACCACCAGTTTAGTAGTAAGTCTTCAGCTAGAAATGTATGTAATTCTCTTTCATCCAGGGTCCCACTCCGGGGACCGCAGCTCCCCCCCACCAGGCTACATTCCCGATGCCCTCCAGCAGATGGCCAGAAACGGCTCCTTCACCAGCATTAACAGCGAGGGAGAGTTCATTCCAGAAAGCATGGACCAGGTAACCTCACCAATAGAGATGGATGGAGGACTCTCTATCCATCTAACCCGTTTTAGCATTGACATTGCCATTTAGGGCTTCCACCATTTTTAAAGTAGTCAACTGTTTGGGGATTCCTATGGGTTGGGAGAGATCAGCCAATCAGAGGGTTGTCTTCTTCAAATTGGGATGCCTATGGTTTGTAAATGGCTTTTAAGCTACATCACCGCCATCTAGGGGCTGTAATAAATGAGTGACACACAATTCTGTCCAGGACTCCAGCACTGCTGGTGGTGGTAAATCACAAATATTAGCTTCACTCTTTTTTTTTTAATACACATTAGAAGAAAATGGACTACTTTAAAATGGAGATGGCCTCAATGGCGATGCACATGCTCTCACAGATGCCATAATGGCACAGATACAAAGATGAGTCATCTATCTCTATGACCTCACCTCCGAAACTGGAGAAAGATGGAGACGGGCCCAGATCAGGAACAGTCATATTAAGGCCTAGTCCCAACACTCTTCCCTACTCGTAACTGTCCTTCATTACCACTGTTATGAACATTTTTATTAACATGTTCAGAGTATGACAAATGACAGCAGAGTCACAAACTCAATCTCTCCTTTCTAGATGCTGGACCCTCTGTCAATGAGCAGTCCAGAGAACTCTGCATCGGGGAGTTGTCCCTCACTGGACAGCCCACTGGACAGGTGAACATCCAGCTAAGAACCACATAGCCAGCATGCATTGTGGTAACCTTCAACACTTCATCTTCTGAATCGAACTGTTTTTAAAGCACGTATTCTTCCTGTATTTCCTTGCAGTGATAACTATCCTAAGTCACGTATGCCCCGGGCACAGAGCTACCCAGACAACCACCAAGTTTACCCAGAGTATGATATTCCAGTGTTTGAGAAGTCGGGGAAAGGGGGCACTTACCCACGGCGATACCACATTTCCTTTGGCCTTCAGGACTACAGTGATGGTGAGGGAACAAACAAAAACAGACCCTCTCTTAAACAAAAGTCATATTCAATTCAACCTTAAATCCGGGTGTCCCGAGTCCGATTCTTTATTTTAGAGTATCACAGAAAACTATTGTTGTTTACCTTCATTGTCCCTATCCCATCCTCCCCTGCAGGGCGTAAGACATTCCCTCGAGCGCGGCGGACCCAGGTCCACGGTTTCCATTCCCCGGTTAGTTTCAGCCCCACAGAGCAGTCTCCCAGCACCAGCAGTGGCAGCAGTATATTCACCCCAGACCTGGAGGAGCCCGGGGGTCGCAGACGCAGGGGCAGCGACATCGAACCCAACCCCACCCTCTCCGTTATGGACATCAGCCCACCCAGCCGCTGTGAGTAGAGCTGGCTGGAGGGAGAGAATAGGGAGGGGTGGGAGAGAAAGGAGAGATTGAGAATGGAGAGAAGAATACTTCTGTGTTGGTGGAAGAATGGAAGAAAGTTCAGGTGGAAGGATAGCTGGTCTGGCCAGGTAGCTGCTAAGCACTTTGCAACAAATGTATTTCTTATAAGCGCACACAAATGACCTGACTGATTTCCCCCATGTCTGCCCAGCTCCACGTGCCCCTACGAACTGGCGGCTAGGTAAGCTGCTGGGTCAGGGTGCGTTTGGCCGGGTCTTCCTGTGCTACGATGCAGACACTGGCAGAGAGCTGGCTGTTAAACAGGTCCAGTTTGACCCAGAGAGTCCCGAGACCAGCAAGGTGAGTGGAACAGAGATTGTGTGTGTCGAGAGTTGTGTACACTGTGTACTCAATATATCTTGTCTATCTGCAGGAGGTAAGTGCCCTGGAGTGTGAGATCCAGTTACTGAAGAACTTGTGCCATGAACGGATCGTCCAGTACTACGGCTGTCTACGAGACTCCAACGAGAGAACTCTGTCCATCTTTATGGAGTACATGCCCGGGGTAAGTGTGTCTGTGTGTGTATACGGTTGAATAACTGGACTTAGACCAACTTAAACCTGTCTCCGACCACCAGTGTGGCGACGTCGGCTGTGTTCCAGGTTGTATTTGTTTCAGTGAAGTGTCACAGCTGACCTGGAACGGACCCGCTGGTTGCTTTAACTCCCATATGGTCACCCTCTGTCCCCAGGGCTCCATCAAAGACCAGCTGAAGTCGTACGGGGCCTTGACGGAAAACGTGACGCGTCGATACACCCATCAGATCCTGGAGGGAGTGTCCTACCTCCACAGCAACATGATCGTCCACAGAGACATCAAAGGTACAGAAGGAGAGAGGGATAAATGGATGGAATATTGGAATAAAATGTTGTTGATTCTGATAGGAAGGACCATTATCGTGACTGAGTTCTGGGCCCATGTTCTGGTTCATGTAGTGCTTATGACAGAATGTTGATGGATATTGAGGGGAACATTGCTGTAACTCAAGCAGTGACTTCTGGGTAATGTAGTTTCTTATGAGAGAATGCATCTACACCACCTTACCTCTTCCTGTCCTTTCGTCTTTTTCCAGGGGCCAACATTCTGCGGGACTCTGTGGGAAACGTGAAGCTGGGGGACTTTGGGGCGAGCAGGCGGCTACAGACCATCTGTCTGTCAGGAACAGGGATCAAGTCAGTGACTGGTACTCCCTACTGGATGAGCCCAGAGGTGATCAGTGGAGAGGGCTATGGCAGGAAAGCTGATATCTGGTAAGACTCCTCTTTCAAACCACGGGCTGAGACTTAAAGCCCACATGCAGTATTTGTATTTTTTTTTATAATCACTGTATGGCTAAAATTTTATGAAAATAACTCATACATTTTTTTTTTTCATGTATTTCCCTGAGCGTCCCTTCGCCCTTGCTCTGTCTGATCGTGTGGGTGTTAGGGAACATACATTTGAATATATTTGTATACACACCCCTGATTGGCTAATAGGATGGTCTAGAGCCCACCCCCTTACCCAGATGACCAGTCATTGGTCTATTATAATCAGATCCTATTGTCATTTGGGCCAGAAGTTCCATCCCACCTGAACAGGCTGAAATTCCAGGCTTTTTTTTCAAACCGCTCTTACACCCAAATCTCATTATAATTTGTACAATTTCAGACTGTTATTTTGACCTCATAGTGTGGAAATATCATAACAGAACATGAAAATCTAGTTTAACTGCAATGCACCTTTAAGAGGTTTCATATGATTTCCAATGAAGTGTCTTTAAGTTAGTGGTCAGAAAGGAGAGGGGATCTGGGAAGAAGGCCTCGGGTAGCAGGCCTCGGGTAGCAGGCCTCGGGTAGGAGGCCTCGGGTAGAAGGCTATAGTAGAGTAACAGCCACTGAGAAAAAGGGTCTCCTTTTTTGTCATGTAAATCTTGGTGAGATGAGAACCAATAATGATCTTGATGTGTTGAGTGGGATGCTGTGGAGGCTGGTGGGACGAGCTCATTTTAATGTCTGGAATGGAATTAATGGAGCGGAGTATCAATATGTTTGGTATAATTCCATTGATTCCATTCCAGCCATTACAATGAGCCTGTCCTCCTATAGCGCCTCCCACCAGCCTTCTCTGGTGGGATGTCATGTCAACTGTTGATGATGAGAATGATGATGACGATGTTGGCTAATGTCAGTGGTGTCCTCTCCAGGAGTGTGGGTTGCACGGTGGTGGAGATGCTGACCCAGCGGCCCCCCTGGGCTGAGTTCGAGGCCATGGCGGCCATCTTTAAGATCGCCACCCAGCCCACCAACCCCTCGCTGCCCGCCCACGTCTCCGACCACGGCCGCGACTTCCTCAAGCGCATCTTCGTGGAGACCAAGCTGAGGCCCTCGGCCGACGATCTTCTGAGGCACATCTTTGTTCACTAGCCCCTTCCCTCTGACCCCTGAACTGCCAGAGATGGCCTTAGATGATTCGCTGCCTCTGACTCCCCCTGACTCCACCCTCCCAGCTCCAGACAGAAAGCCCCCATTGGACCAGAGAGGACTTGGTGGGAGGTATCCATCTGGTGATTGGATGAGGTGGGTAGCGGTGGGGACTACAACTCCTCCGTCTCTGTTTTTAGGAGACTGGCAAGGAGGAATTAATGAAAGAACTCATTTAGAGAAAAAGTTGCACCTTAATTTCAGAAATATGGTAAGTTGCTCAACCAAGACGACAAAATAACCTTTTTTGAAAATGTTTTTATGATTAATATCTCCTGCTTTTGATTGTGGAGTGGGACTCAGTCACTCTGTGCTTAGCTCACTGAGTCAACGTCGGTGTTTCTGATCTGGACCTTAGTGGAGATTTGAGGTGATGATCATGATAATCTGGGCCACGTTTAGTAGGCAGACGTTGTGGAACACGTTGCAGATAGAAGTAGCATGACTAGAGCCGAAACGATTCCTTATTCTACATGTCTTAGAGGAAGGTTTGTTCTACATGCTATATCGATCTGAGCGTTTCACAACGTTGTGTCCTGCTGAACGCACCCCTAGTGTGGTCCTGACTCGACCCAGAATGTACAGCTGAAAACCCATAGCATGCTGCTATCGAATCCACAACCAGAACACCGGGTGAGGAGAACACTCCTCCCCCCCCACACACGCTTCCTGTCACACTGCTGCCTATGTTGCTCCCCCCTCACTTGCACATTCACAGTCCATGTAGAACACCCAGAACTCAACGGTTCTTCTTACTTATACTGTAGACATTCTCTCAATGCTGAAAAAATGCTTTTGTTGCTAGGGTCCCTCGCTTTACTTCAGTCTGTCCCGCGACTATTGTGAGTGTCCGTCTGTCTTGTCTGCTGTGTCAGTCAGGTCGCCTGTCTGTCAGGGTCTGTTGTCAAATCCCCTCCCAGCCTTTTGTTCTTTGCCGTGTGCCTTTTTTAGCAGTGTAGGAACTTGTCTAGTTGAAACGTTTTCGGTATGCATCAGACGAGTACCAGCCTATTTACGGTTTGGATCATATCCAAGTGTTGTGGCACTGTTCTCTGCCTTCTCCTCACCAGGGGTCATGGGTCTCTTTCTGACCCCAGATCAGATACAATCGAGACACACCAAAGCAGAAACCTAGAGTGCTCATCATAATGGGTTTGGTGCTTCAGTTCTTAACAGAAATGCATCTGAACTCTGATTGGCCGTGTGGTACTATGAGGCCAGTTGATTGCCTAAAGTTTAGGCAGGCCTTAGTTGATTGGTCAAAGGTACATTATGGCGTTTTTAAAACAGGAAGAGTGGAGAACCGCTTGCCAATTAGGATGCTTGTTACTCAGTTGTAGGCATACTGTATGTTATTATCAGGTACTACTTTGTGCTGAAGCACTCGCCGTTAGCCAGTTTACATCTTGACTAAGATACTACTGCACTGAACAGTACTCAGCAAAAAGCTCTGCAATTATGCCAATATCAATACTCGACAGTACTGGTGAATACTCAGTTATACTCCACAGTGTTGGACACCATCTGGTACTATTGTGCCCTCTTGCCCTACAATGCCTTGCGAAAGAAAGTACTGGTATGTTGTAGTAGTATGTGCTGTGTCATGTCTCACACGCTGCTCCTCTCAAAACACTCCTTTAGCATGCGCGCGCACACACTCCAGAGCAGTTTTCAGTATGTTTCAGTTGGGGATGGGCTTGAGTACTCGATTCTAGATTTGGAAATGTGCAAATGCAACTATATAGCAGGTTCAAATGACAACATTTCAAACTCTGTTTTATTGTTTGGAGTGTGTCAAGTGCACTGAAAATCTCATAAAAAAACAAGAATTGACGCAATCGATAGCATACTGCAAGATGGTTTTGCCAGCAGCCCTGTTTTGTGCTTGTACTCGAGTACCTGAAATTGTTTGCTTGAGAATACTCTGACATTTTTATTCAGATGTAAATCCATGGTTTCAGTGCTGTACTCAGCCACACCTCAACATTACTACAAGTAGACTTATCTAAAATCACAGCAGTGCTAACTGTTTTGTGCTGCCTGGCACAGTGAATGTCAGACACATATTTTACCCATATTTTCTAGATGCAATAGGATAGGTATTGGATGACAATGTCGTCCTTTTTTTAATTAGTGATGGAAGTGGCTGTCTATTTGACTCCAGGGGGTGTTGTCATTGCCTGTAAGCTAACCCAGAGGTACTCTCGGTATGGAAACACAAGCTCTTTTGTATGAGGAGTTCGGGAAACCTACTGATCAACTAGCCTGAAATATGATGAAATATGAGCATTTCTCCCATCACCTAGGCATTAACTCCCCCTCAACCATAGCACCACAAGGTACTAAATCCGGTCTATCTCGCGCGCTGAAGGAGTGCTTGCTAAACTGGATAAGAAAAATAATTGTCACTGACTCCACTGTTCTGGACTCTGTTTTCTTTTAGTCTGAGAAGCAAAATAGCCACCGTGCGTGTTATCATCAGCTAATCTGGTCCCAGGAAGCTAGACCCCTTCCTAACCCTCCTGCATTGCCTGTAAAAATGAAACGGAACATTTCCATTGGCCCTGGGACTCGCTGAGATCAACTGTCAACAGAAATAATGACGCCACATGCACTATTTAAAACTGCTACTTAATGCGTTCTCTACCGCTCGCTTCTTCAAGGTTACTCATTGGACGACGGACTTCTACTCTGTTGAGCATAGACTGTCTTGTGTTTCTGTTAGCGATGACCTTTTTTGCACATTTTTTTAAGACTTCAGATTTTTTACACTGATTGTAATACTTTTGCTTCTGTGTATTTGGGTGTGAGTGGGTGTGTGTGCGTGTTGTATGTGAATGTTTGTGGTTGTGTTGCACAAGGATCTTAGTCAGGAATGTAGTGTTTCATTCTCACCACCAGGTGGCCTCATTCACCATTGTGGATTAACACTCCCTTGTTGAAATGAGAAGTCAAGTCTATTCTAACTCTGAACACAGACTTGGTGGCTGTCCTTCAGTTGGTTTAATTTCACATCCCCACTCAGAGGGACTGTTAGTTAGTGATAGTAGTGAATGGTAGACGAGGCCTGAATCCCAAACCAATCAATCCCTGGCCCCTGCTCCTTACTTGTGTAGATCTGAGAGGGTTGGACAGGTGGGTTTGGGATTCAGGAAAGACTTAAAGTAATAGGCAGTGAACTGAAATACATATGATAAGGAACCACATGGTATTCCCCTGCTTCTTCTTGAAAAGCAACAAGATACAGACGGACTATACCAATATGTGCTTTTATAAGCAACTGCTGCCACTCCAGGGTGCTGTAAGCACTTCTCTCGGGTGTGTGTGTGTGTGTGTGTGTGTGTGTGTGTGTGTGTACTGCAATTTGTGCTCAAAGGACACTGGGGGTGCCCAAAATGCCTTGCGCATTCGGACTGTAAAAAAATATATAGTTGAAGAAGAAAAAAATGTGCCCCTTTTTAAAAAGAAAGATTACACTTATATCCCTCACATTTGTTTTCTGTGTATTGTAAAAGAAGCCATGTTTATAATTCCATTTGGTTTGTGACCAATAAGCCTGTTTATATCAGAACTGTATATCAGTGGTATGCATAATTTTTTTAATATATATTTTTATTTTTAAATGGGAGATTTTATGCATGGTTGGATCCTGAGAGAGGAACAATGGTGGCGGGAGGCCCATTGGTTTTAGCCTGAGTGCCAGTCTGTCTGTGCCATCATTCTAATTCCATGTCACTCATTGTTTGGCTTGTCAAATGATAGCAATGGAGTAAACAAGAACAGATCTGGGACCAGGCTAAGGCCCATTGGCTCCTCTAAATGAATGCTGAAGAGAGGAGACATTTTGATGGAAAAGGGTTGGGAGACTGTCAGTCTGTTGGCACTTTGATGTGTTAATAATTATGATGACAATGAAAATAATAAAATATATTTATTTCACCTGTTTTTCTAAGATTTACTTTTTATTTATTTTTTTTTCCACAAAAATGTATTTAACATGTTTTTGAGATTTGTGAGCACAATATATTATTTTGTAAAGGCAGTGACCGGCCTACTACAGCTCTGATTGCATCATGTGAACCTTTTAGGACACTCATGTTGTTGACAGGCAAGTATAACCAGTTTTTCCGCTAATGGACAACCGTGAAACTTGATCATTTGCACTGTCATTTATCAAACTATTTTCTTGTGATTTCTTGGCTCCATGTGAAGTGTATGAGCTATTAGCAGTGTTTCCCAAACTCTCCTGGGGACCTCAGAGGGTGCATGTTTGGGTTTTTGCCCTAACACTACACAGCTGATTCAAATAATTAACTCATTTAAGCTTTGATTATTTAAATCTGCTGTGTAGTGCTAGGGCAAAAAAACAAAAAGTGGGACCGAGTTTGTGAAACACAATTAGTGACAGGTCTGAGTCTCACACCCACACTGCCTTGAGCCACCTAGATAAGACCGATACCTATGGTGAGAATGCTGTTCATTGACTACAGCTCAGCGTTCAGCACCATTGTCCCTCTAAGCTCATCACCAAGCTTAGGACCCTGAGACAGAACACCTCCCTCTGCAACTGGATCCTGGACTTCCTGATGGGCTGACCCCAGGTGGTGATGGTAGGCAACATCACCTCTGCCTTGCGACCCTCAACATGGGGGGCCCCACAGGGGTGTGTGTTTAGTCCCCTCCTGTACTCCCTGATCACCCACGACTAACACCAAGTTTGCGACACGACGGGGGTTAGCCTGATCATTGGTGACAATGAGGGGGCCGGAGCAACTTCTCCCTCAATGTCAGTAAGACCAAGAAGCTGATCGCGGACTACGGGACACGGAGGGGGGGACGAGCACGCTCCCATCCACATCGAGGGAACTGCAGTGGAGTGGGTCGAAAGTCAAGTTCCTCGGTGTCGACTTAAAATGGTCCGCGCACAGTCGCGAAGAAGGCACGTCAGCGCCTCTTGCCCCTCAGAAGGTTGAGAAGGTTTGTCATGGACACTCAAATCCTCAAAGTTCTACAGCTGTAACATTGAGAGCATCTTGACTGGCTGCATCACTGCTTGGTATGCCAATAGCACCGGCCTAGATTGCATGGTGCTACAGAGGGTGGTGCGGACAGCCTAGTACATAACACGGGCCATACTCCCTGCCATCCAGGACCTCTATATCAGGTGGTGTGAAAGGAAGGCCCGGAACATCATTAAAGACTCCAACCACCCAAGCCGTAGACTATTTGTTCTCTCTGCTTCCGCACGGCCAGCAGTACCAGTGCATAAAGTCTGACACCAACAGGCTCCTGAACAGCTTCTATTCCCATAAGACCGCTAACTAAATGGCTACACAGACTGAGTTGAGTTGTCTGCACACGTACAGGGCCCTATACACTACTGCACACAAACACTCACTCCATCATTTGCTCACAAACATTTATACTGCCTCTAAACACACTCACATCATCATATACCCTGCTGCTACTCTATCATATATCCTGATGGCTAGTCACCTTACCCCTATACATAGCTACCTCTATAGACCCAATATCCCTGCACATTTGTTAATATGGTACTGGAACTGATCCTGTATATATTGTAGTATGCTTGCTTTATCGTGTTATTGTTTTTATATCTCGTGTTTTGATTTAACGTTATTTTTAGTATTACATAGTTATTGATAAATACATTGTTGGGTTTTGAGTTTGCAAGAAAGGAATTTCACTGTACTTGTGCATGTGACGTTGAAATGTGAAACTTAATGGGCGAGTCCCAATGTGCTGCAGGTCAAACTGTATTAAAAAGCCACAGATGATAGAATAATTTTTTATGCGCAACATTCAACATGTGTAGCCCTGCGGCGGTGACCAGGCCGCTCCAACTCGCAGTTCACCACGGCCAGAAACTGTCAGTGGTGCTGGACGGCTTTGTGTCTGGCGGTCGGAGGTTCAAGTCCGGAGCCAGCAGACAAGAAGGACAAAAATTGCAGACAACGATTGAAACAACCCCGGAGAAGTACAAAACAATAGACGATCTACATGGACCTAGTTTGGCCACGACGGTGTATTGGCTGTTCGTGAAGGGATATGCAGATAAGAGCCATGCGATGCAGGTAAAATTAATCCCACAGTGCCTCGCTCAATTTCTGCTACTCTCTCATCCAAGTATGGCCAGCTGCGTACGTGTAGGGAGTGCACGTAATCGAGGGAATTAAATTATATCGACGTCATTTTTAACGACGTAGACTAAGAAACTAAATTCGATTTTCCATCACAATTATAAATCATGTGAGTTTAAGAATGTTGCAAGAGAAGAGCTAAATCGCTCTTATTAAACTGTCCAGATCATTTTCCATGAAAGGATGTCGATGTAACTTAATTTGACTACTGCTATGATTAAGCAATAAGGCCCGAGGTGTGGTATTTCCCCACAAAACCCTGAGGTGCCTTATTTCTATAAACTGGTGACCAACGTAATTAGAAAATTAATTATTTTTTGAGGTCATTCAGGTGGTACATGGTCTGCCGTTATTTTGTGGCAGATGTTAAGACTACAAACCGTTATAAATGGCCTATTTGCGAGATTTACTTATTTCAATAGGCATAGGCTACTGACTAAAATCTGGGTTTATAAATGCAATTCAATTTTGACATGGTTTGCTGAGCTAGATGCAGGTAGGCCGACATCTAATTTCAGGTGAAAGTCCACAATGAAACGGACATTAAATGTGTAGAATGATACGTTTTCAATAGAGCTGTGACCATGATCACAATTGATAACTGCAGCATTCTCTCAACCAGTGCTTTCTTTTTCAGTCTCACCTCCGCCAATTGAATGCATTTATACTACTGTTACACAAAAATATGGTAGAAGAATACAATTTACTCAATCAAGAAACAGTATGTAAACACCAGTACCTGGTTTCCCTTACCTATTGAAATCAAGAAGGACATAACAATGGTGAAATAGACCTGTTTACTGCTGTGCAATGTCACATGTACAGTTGAAGTCGGAAGTTTACATGCACCTTAGCCAAATACATTTAAACTCAGTTTTACACAATTCCTGACATTTAATCCTAGTAAAAATTCCCTGTCTTAGGTAGGTTAGGATCACCACTTTATTTTAAGAATGTGAAAGTCAGAATAATAGGAGAGCGAATGATATATTTGAGCTTTCATTTCTTTCATCACATTCCTAGTGGGTCAGAAGTTTATTTAGTAGCATTGCTTTTAAATTGTTTAACTTGGGTCAAATGTTTTGGGGAGCCTTCCACAAGCTTCCCACAATGAGTTGGGTGAATTCCTCCTGACAGAGCTGGTGTAACTGAGTTAGGTTTGTAGGACTCCTTGCTCGCACATGCTTTTTCAGTTCTGCCCACAAATTTCCATAGGATTGAGGTCAGCGCTTTGATGTCCACTCCAATACCTTGACTTTATTGTCCTTAAGCCATTTTGCCACAACTTTGGATGTATGCTTGGGGTCATTGTCCATTTGGAAGATCCATTTGCGATCAAGCTTTAACTTCCTGACTGATGTCTTGAGATGTTGCTTCAATATATCCACATAATTTTCCTCCCTCATGATGCCATCTATTTTGTGAAGTGCACCAGTCCCTCTTGCAGCAAAGCCCCCCCCACAACATGATGCAGCCTCCCCCTTTTTCCTCCAAACATAATGATGGCCAAACAGTTCTATTTTTGTTTCATCAGACCAGAGAACATTTCTCCAAAAAGTACATTTTTTGTCCCCATGTACAGTTGCAAACCGTAGTCTGGCTTTTTTTATGGCGGTTTTGGAGCAGTGCCTTCTTCCTTGCTGAGCGGCCTTTCAGGTTATGTCGATATAGGACTTGTTTTACTGTGGATATAGATACTTTTGTACCTGTTTCCTTCAGCATCTTCACAAGGTTTGATGGGATTGATTTGCTATTTTCGTACCAAAATACGTTAATCTCTAGGAGACAGAACGCGTCTCCTTCCTGAGCGGTATGACAGCTGCGTGGTCCCATGGTGTTTATACTTGTGTACTATTGTTTGTACAGATGAACGTGGTACCTTCAGGCATTTGGAAATTGCTCCCAAGGATGAACCAGACTTGTGGAGGTCTACAATTTTTTTCTGAGATCTTGGCTGATTTCTTTTGATTTTCCCATGATGTCAAGCAAAGAGGCACTGAGTTTGAAGGTAGGCCTTAAAATACATCCACAGGTACACCTCCAATTGACTCAAATTATGTCAATTAGCCTATCAGAAGCTTCTAAAGCCATGACATCATTTTCTGGAATTTTCCTAGCTGTTTAAAGGCACAGTCAACTTAGTGTATGTAAACTTCTGACCAACTGGAATATTGATACAGTGAATTATAAGTGAAATAATCTGTCTGTAAACAATTGTTGGAAAAGGGACTTGTGTCATGCACAAAGTAGATGTCCTAACCGACTTGCCAAAACTATAGTTTGTTAACAAGAAATTTGTGGAGTGGTTGAAAAACGAGTTTTAATGACTCCAAGCTAAGTGTATGTAAGCTTTCAACTTCAACTGTACCTGTATGTATATCAATAAAGACTAGGGTAGGCCAAACTAGTTTGTACATTTTCTTAATTTAAATAAAAGATTAAGGTGGTTCTGGAAGTATTCTCATGACGATTATTAGGTTGTATAAACATGAGTGCTTTCCCCCCACAATGCCACAAATTATCAATCATTTTGACACATGCGAGATGTCGCTTTCTATAATTCTATTTGTACGAATTGACCATGTTAAATATGACTGTACTTCTTTATTTGTTAGAAGTTAGCTCACAGAATTAAAGGTTTTCAAGCCTTGTGCAACTTGTTTTCCCTTCACGGGCCGGACCAAACCGAAAGCATAATTGGCAGCAGGGGTGATCCAGTCATAACATTTGGAATTTAGCAGTACTGTGTAGAAAGCCAGTACCTATGGTGGTTAAATCATTTCACATCCATCAAATTGATCATAGCATATTATTTAGGAGGTCAAATTGGCTCTGATATTGGTGGGATTATGACCCCCAAAGTTATGCACCTGGATGGTTTATTAAACTAGAGGTTGATTTGACTAATTAGGTTAATAAGTAGTTTATATACTGTTATTTTTAGTAAATATACTGTGTACATAACATTAAGAGAAACTTCCTAATATTGAGTCCACCTCCTTTTCCCTCAGAACAGCCTCAATTTGTCAGTGCATGGACTACAAGGTGTCAAAAGCATTCCACGGGGATGCTGGCCCACGTTGACTCCAATGATTCCCACAGTTAGGTCAAGTTGGCTGGATGTCTTTTGGGTGGTGGACCATTCTTGATACACACAGGAAACTGTTGAGAGTGAAAAACACAGCAGCGTTGCAGTTCTTGACACGCTCAAACCGGTGCAACTGGCACCTACTACAATACCCTGTTCAAAGGCACTTAAGTCTTTTGTCTTGCCCATTCACCCTCTGAATGGCACACATACACAATCCATGTCTCAAGGCTTAAAAATCCGTCTTTAACTTGTCATCTTCCCTTCATCTACACTGTTTGAAGTGGATTTAACAGGTAACATCAATAAGGGATCATAGTTTTCACCTGGACTTATCTGGTCAGTGTGTCATGGAAAGAGCAGGTGTTCCTAATGTTTCGTATACTCTATGTATATTTTGTGAATCATTAATTCATATTAAATATAATAATATAGGACTTTCTCACTGTGCATTTCCAACATCTTTGTGTACATTTCCAGAATCAAATATCTTCTCTTTGCCCCCAACCCAGGTTGAACACAAGAAACTGTACGGGCCCATCTGGCGCTCGCGGTTCGGCCCGTTTGATGTGGTGAACGTGGCGTCTCCAGAGTTTATATCCCAGGTGATCCGTCAGGAGGGCCGCTACCCGGTCCGGACAGAGCTGCCACACTGGAAGGAGTACCGCGATATGAGGGGACAGGCCTATGGACTCCATGTGGAGTGAGTGGCCGATGAACCACGTCAAGGACTATTCCTAGATTGGGTGTAGGAAAGGGAATGGATAATACTTACACCCACTGTTCCCTCATTTTTTGGGGCACTGAGGAAATATTTGCTCGTGAGCGGAAACGTTAATGTTGTGAGGATTTTGTGCAACTTCCGGCACATGTTTACAGTAAACACTGCGGCTGTACCATTACAGTTTTAGACAGTAGCCAATAGGCTATTGTGGCTATTTGAGCATAATGTAGACCTACCAACAAAACCAATGGCACAAATCCCATAACATTTTCACATGGAAATAGCTTTTGATTTCTGTGATACAGCCTATGGTAACATATATGTGATGTTCAATGCAGGCCTATATTGAATTCGATTTTTAATAACGTTTTTACATTATGAAACGCTTGATATTAATGTTTTACTTGGTCTGTGACACTAGGGTGACAGTACAGTGTATTGTATGATGCAAGAAACCACTTTACAAAATACAATTTATTATTATTATTACCACACAGCGACTTAGACAATGTAGGATATGCAAGCATGTCTCAAAATACAACACTGCCCCTTTAATTAAGATGTAAGCTTTTAAGCTGATTAGCTTTTCAAAGAGAGCTTGAAATGTGGCCTACGCGTTTTGTGCTCTTGTAGGAAGCAGTTACTCCCCATTGCTGACCTATATTTAAGCAATAAGGCACCACGGGGTTGTGGTATATGGCCAATATACCACGGCTAAGGGATGTTCTTTTGCACAACATGGAGTGCCTGGATACAGCCTTTAGCCGTGGTATATTGGCCATATACCACAAACCCCCGAGGTGCCTTATTGCTATTATAAACTGGTTACCAACGTAATTAGAACAGTAAAAATAAACGTTTTGTCATACTCATGGTATACGGTCTGATATATACCACGCTTGTCAGCCAATCAGCATTCAGGGCTCGAACCAGCCAGTTTATAATTATCAATAACTGGGCAAATAACTCGCTAACTAGCAAAGAATATCAACAAATGTGCACATGCGTGCTCTGAACTGATCTGAAAAGCGCTCATGGGCTACCATCCCACCAAAATAATTATACTCTGCTGCACACTGGCTCTGCCTACAAATAAATCACAGACTCAATCTTGCAAAGTTAAACTTGTTTTGTTGCATTAAAAAGGGCAACGCGGAGTGCCTGGATACAGCCCTTAGCCATGGTATATTGGCCATATACTACAAACCCCCGAGGTGCCTTATTGCTATTATAAACTGGTTACCAATGTAATTATATACGGTCTGATATACCACGGCTGTCAGCCAATCAGCATTCAAGGCTCGAACCACCCAGTTTATAATTTGATTCGATCACAGAAAAAACGGTAATCTATATAGTGCAAACTAATGCGGCGAACTCAGTGAAGTTCAATCTCTTGCGTCTCTGCATGGCATTTCTTCTGCGTGGCATTCTGGAGGAGGTGCGCAGCTTAGAGGGAACATTGCTTACACCCTATGCTTCACAGATACACTATGACAGTTATTGGTAATAAATCATTGCCTTGGGTAAAAGCAATGTTGGTCTGGTTTGAGGAAACCCTAACTCTACAGGTAAATTTGTTTCAGTAGTACCTCCACCTCCAACATTATCAATCTAACCTACAGGTAACTGCCAAAATAAAGGAAACGCCAACCTAGCATCTTAATGGAGCATTGGGCCACCACTAGTCGCCAGAAAAGCTTGAATGCGCCTTGGCATAGATTCTACAAGTGTCTGGAACTCAATTGGAGGGATTTGACACCATTATTCCATGAGAAATTCCATCATTTGGTGTTTAGTTGATGGTGGTGGAAAACGCTGTCTCAGGCGCTGCTCTATAATCTCCCATAAGTGTTCAATTGGGTTGAGATCTGGGATGTTCATTGCTTACTTAACTCAGCAACCACACCTGTATGGAAGCAGCTGCTTTTGCTTTTAATATACTTTGTATCCTTCATTTACTTAAGTTTTTCCTTTATTTTGGCCGTTACCTGTAGATATACCTCCACCCCTTTATTCTGAATATCTACTGTAGATTCACTGTCTGTCTCCTGTCTCCTGTCCCCTCCTCTCCTCTCCTACAGTAAAGGCCCACAGTGGTACCGTATCCGTAGTGTCCTGAATCCAAAGATGCTGAAGCTAGCGGAGGTATCTGCGTACGCGCCTGTCATCCACCAGGTGGTAGGGGACCTGCTACAGCGTATTGAGACGCTCCGCCTCCGCAGTCAGGACCACACCACCGTACCAGACCTCGCCGCAGAGCTCTACAAGTTTGGCTTTGAAGGTGTGATATCATTGGTTCATTCAGTATTTTTTTATGCTTTTAACCTCTTCAGAAACACACACACACACACCCAGTGGGGTTGGAAGCCAGAGTCTGCCACAGTCAGCAGCTTAGGTAAAGTGCCTTGCTCAGGGACACAACGGCAGGAGATGGCTTCTAGGATACCGAGAATCCCACCAGCTCTGTGTAGTCATTGTTGACTGTGTTCTCTCCGTCCCTGCAGGGATCTCTTCCATCCTGTTTGAGACGCGGCTGGGTTGTCTGCAGGAGGAGATCCCTAAGGACACGCTGAGGTTCATCGCTGCAGCCAACGACATGCTAACCCTGTCTGAGACCGTCCTCTTCCTCCCGATCTGGACACGCAACGTCCTGCCCTACTGGAAACGATTTATCCAAGCCTGGGACGACCTGGTGAATGTAGGTATGTTTGTAAATAATGTCAGGGGCTCCTTCTATTGAGCGACAAGCGGACTCAAATGTGTAGGTGGAAAGTAGACATGGTAGGTTCGACCTCCACAATGCAAGCGTACGATTATTTCTATTGCACAATAGCTTGCCCTGTCACTTGCACGTCAGCCACTGTCAGCCGCTAAGCACTGTTGAGAAGTGTCGGAAATCGCAGACCTATGTGGGAACTTTGTTAACCTCTCTGGGAAATGTGGGACACTAGCGTCCCACCCGTGGGACACACTATTCAACAGCCAGTGAAATAGCAGGGCGGCAAATTCAAAACAACAAAAATCTCATAATTCAAATTTCTCAAACATACAACTATTATATCCCATTTTAAAGATACACTTCTCGTTAATCCAACCACATTGTCCGATTTCAAAAAGGCTTTACGGCGAAAGCATAACATTAGATTATGTTAGGACAGCGCCGAGACAAGAAAAACCACACAGCCATTTTCCAAGCAAGGAGAGGCATCACAAAAAACAAAAATGCAGCTAAAATGAATCACTAACCTTTGATGATCTTCATCAGATGGCACTCAGGACTTCATGTTACACAATACATGTATGTTTTGCTCGATAAAGTTCACATTTATATTTTTAAAAAACATTTTACATTGGAGTGTAATGTTCAGAAATGTTTTGCCTCCCAAAACTTCCGGTGAATGAGCACATCAATTTACAGAAATACTCATCATAAACGTTGATAAAATATTAAACTGTTATTCAAAGAATTATAGATACACTTCTCCTTAATGCAACCGCTGTGTCAGATTTCCCAAAAACTTTACAGCGGAAGCACACTTTGCAATAATCTGAGTACAGCGCTCAGACAACAACAACAAGCAATACAGATACCCACCATTTTGGAGTCAACTAAAATCAGAAACAGCATTATAAATATTCACTTACCTTTGATGATCTTCATCAGAATGCACTCCCAGGAATCCCAGTTCCACAATAAATGTTTGTTTTGCTCGATAAAGTCCATCATTTATGTCCAAATACCTCCTTTTTGTTCGGGCGTTTAGTCCACTACTCCAAATGCAGGAAGCGCGTGCAAAATGTCACGACGAAAAGTTAAAAAAAAGTTTTATTTACGTTCGTAGAAACATGTCAAACGATGTATAGCATCAATCATTAGGATGTTTTTATCATAAATCTTCAGTAATATTCCAACCGGACAATTCCAATGTCTTCAGAAAAGAAAAGGAACGCAGCTAACTCTCACGTGAGGGCGCGCCACTGAACTCATGTCATTCTCTCAGTCATCTGACTCCAGGACCTCTTATTCTCTCCCTATTCACAGTAGAAGCATGAAACAACGTTCTAAAGACTGTTGACATCTAGTGGAAGCCTTAGGAAGTGCAAAATGACCCCACAGACACTGTATACTGGATAGGGAATCACTTGAAAAACTACAAACCACTTCCTGGTTGGATTTTTTCTCAGATTTTTGCCTGCCATATGAGTTCTGTTATACTCACAGACATCATTCAAATAGTTTTAGAAACTTCAGAGTGTTTTCTATCCAAATCTACTAATATGCATATCCTACCTTCTGGGCCCGAGTAGCAGGCAGTTTAACTTGGGCACATTATTAATCTGAATTTCCGAATACTGCCCCCTGTCACCAAGAAGTTAATGTGGGAGGCAACTCGTCTGCCTAGGGAGACTAACTGTTGAGCTATGTTCAGTATTGAGACTAATTTTGTGTGTGTGTGTTTGTGTGCGTCCCCTAAATGAATGTGTGTGTTCATTGATTTCTACATAAACCCTCAGCTCAACGTCTCATTGACCATAAGTTGGCGCAGATGGATGCCCAGGTGCTGGCTGGGAAGCAGGTGGACGGGATGTATCTCACCTACCTGCTGTCCTGTGATAAACTGACCCTGGGAGAGGTGTACATCAGCATCACAGAGCTGTTGCTGGGTGGAGTGGACACGGTGAGAGGAGAGGGTCATGGGAGGTCATACAGAAAGGAGGGTGGTGCCATTCATAACAGCAGGGTCACGTTCAGTAGGGTACACCGTAAACAAACCTTTTGAAATGGAAAACGAACACGTGAATTTCTCATTGGCAAAATTATATTATTTCCTCTACATTTCAAAATGTTTTATTCTGTTTTGTGCCTACTGGACATGTCCTAGGGAATGGGGGAAGTGATGGAGTCAGAGGCTTTTGTAGGGTGGAGGTGTATTTTGGCTTTAAGATTACACGGTTCTCCCCAGGCCATAAATACTGAAACCATTTACTTTAGTTTGTAGACATATATTTGCGGCGTAACTTTGTATTTATTTTAGAGGGTACAAAATGCTCTCACATACACTCACATAACCACAGACAGATACACAGTAACCGTACAAACACTAAATCAAATCAAATGTATTTATATAGCCCTTCTTACATCAGCTGATATCTCAAAGTGCTGTACAGAAACCCAGCCTAAAACCCCAAACAGCAAGTAATGCAGGTGTAGAAGCACGGTGGCTAGGAAAAACTCCCATGAAAGGCCAAAACCTAGGAAGAAACCTAGAGAGGAACCAGGCTATGAGGGGTGGCCAGTCCTCTTCTGGCTGTGCCGGGTGGAGATTATAACAGAACATGGCCAAGATGTTAAAATGTTCATAAATGACCAGCATGGTCAAATAATAATAATCACAGTGGTTGTCGAGGGTGCAACAAGTCAGCACCTCGAGTAAATGTCAGTTGGCTTTTCATAGCCGATCATTGAGAGTATCTCTACCGCTCCTGCTGTCTCTAGAGAGTTGAAAACAGCAGGTCTGGGACAGGTAGCACGTCCGGTGAACAGGTCAGGGTTCCATAGCCGCAGGCAGAACAGTTGAAACTGGAGCAGCAGCACGGCCAGGTGGACTGGGGACAGCAAGGAGTCATCATGTCAGGTAGTCCTGAGGCATGGTCCTAGAGCTCAGGTCCTCCGAGAGAGAGAGAGAGAGAGAGAGAGAGAAAGAAAGAAAGAGAGAAAGAGAGAATTAGAGCATACTTAAAATCACACAGGACACTGGATAAGACAGGAGAAATACTCCAGATATAACAGACTGACACTAGCCCCCCGACACATAAACTACTGCAGCATAAATACTGGAGGCTGTGACAGGAGGGGTCAGGAGACACAGTGGCCCCATCCGATGATACCCCCGGACAGGGCCAAACAGGCAGGATATAACCCCACCCACTTTGCCAAAGCACAGCCCCCACACCACTAGAGGGATATATTCAACCACCAACTTACCATCCTGAGACAAGGCCGAGTATAGCCCACAAAGATCTCTGCCACGGCACAACCCAAGGGGGGGCGCCAACCTAGACAGGAAGACCACGTCAGTGACTCAACCCACTCAAGTGACGCACCCCTGCTAGGGACGGCATGGAAGAACACCAATAAGCCAGTGACTCAGCCCCTGTAATAGGGTTAGAGGCAGAGAATCCCAGTGGAGAGAGGGGAACCGGCCAGGCAGAGACAGCAAGGGCGGTTCGTTGCTCCAGTGCCTTTCCGTTCACCTTCACACTCCTGGGCCAGACTACACTCAATCATTGGACCTACTGAAGAGATGAGTCTTCAGTAAAGACTTAAAGATTGAGACCGAGTCTGCGTCTCTCACATGGGTAGGCAGACCGTTCCATAAAAATTGAGCTCTATAGGAGAAAGCCCTGCCTCCAGGTGTTTGCTTAGAAATTGTAGGGACAATTAGGAGGCCTGCGTCTTGTGACCGTAGCGTACGTGTAGGTATGTACGGCAGGACCAAATCGGAAAGATGGGTAGGAGCAAGCCCACGTAATGCTTTGATGGTTAGCAGTAAAACCTTGAAATCAGGAAGCCAGTGTAGAGAGGCTAGCACTGGAGTAATATGATCAAATTTTTTGGTTCTAGTCAGAATTCTAGCAGCCGTATTTAGCACTAACTGAAGTTTATTTAGTGCTTTATCCGGGTAGCCGGAAAGTAGAGCATTGCAGTAGTCCAACCTAGAAGTGACAAAAGCATGGATTAATTTTTCTGCATCATTTTTGCAATGTAACGTAGATGGAAAAAAGCTGTCCTTGAAACAGTCTTGATAAACCAGGCCAGAACTTGTCCGTGTAGACCTGCCTGGCTGCATTTCCTGGTGCAGTCTGGTCTTGTCTTTGCTTATCTTTGTTGCTTTCTGGGATCTGTTGCTGGATAAAACACAAGCCTCAAGCTCCATTTATTCAACCTTTATGTTACGTCATGGAGATAAATGTGTTTTTCTCACTGGAAATCGGTGTTCTCACTTGAGATGGTCTTGTTCAATGATTAGATGTCACTTGAATTGATCTACTGTTCCAAAGTCATTTCCTCTGCTGCTTTTATAATGAATTGATGTCAATAAATGTTGATGATCACTGATAACTTGTCTCTCATACAGCCTCCACCACTCTCTCAACTTTGAATAATTTTTTTTTAGAAACATCAGCACTTTAATTGTCCAAGTCAAATTTCCCCTCAGGGACGATAAAGTATACTGAACAAAAATCGAAAACGCAACAATTTCAAAGGTTTTACAGAGTTACAGTTCATATAAGGAAATCAGTCAATTGAAATGAATTTATTCGGCCCTAATCTATGGATTTCACATGACTGGGAATACAGATATGCATCTGTTGGTAACAGATACCTTAAAATAAAAAGTAGGGCCTCCTGAGTGGCGCAGCGGTCTAAGGCACTGCAGTGCTTGAGGCGCCACTACAGATCCGGGTTCGATCCCGGCCTGTGTCGCAGCCGGCCGCGACCGGGAGACCCATGAGACGACGCATAATTGTCCCAGCGTCGTCCGGGTTAGGGGAGGGTTTGGCCAGCCAGGATGTCCTTGTCCCATCGCGCTCTAGCAACTCCTGTGGCTGGCCGGGCACACGTACTCTGACACGGTCGCCAGTTGTACTGTGTTTCCTCCGGCTAAGCGAGCAGTGTGTCAAGAAGCAGTGCAGCTTGGTAGGGTCGTGTTTCGGAGGATGCATGGCTCTCGAGCTTCGCCTCTCCTGAGTCCGTACGGAAGTTCCAGCGATGGGACAAGACTGTAACTACCAATTGGGGAGAAAAAGGGGTAAAAGTAATAAGAATATGAGAGAAAAGTTGGGGCGTGGATCAGAAAACCAGTCAGTATCTGGCGTGACCACCATTTGCCTCATGCAGCACGACACATCTCTTTCACATAGAGTTGATCAGGCGGTGGATTGTGGAATATTATCTGACTCCTCTTCAATGGCTGTGCTAAGTTGCTGGATATGGATGGGAACTGGAACACGCTGTCATTTAGATAAGCCCAAACATGCTCAATGCATGACATGCCTGGTGAGTATGCAAGCCATGGAAGAACTGGGACATCAGCTTCCAGGAATTGTGTACAGATCCTTGCAACATGGGGCAGTGCATTATCATGCTGAAACATGAGGTGATGGCAGCAGATGAATGGCACAACAGTCAGGATCTCATCACGGCATCTCTGTGCATTCAAATTGCCATTGCTAAAATGCAGTTGTGTTCGTTGTCCATAGCTTATGCCAGCCTATACCATAACCCCACCGCCACCATGGGGCACTCTGTTTACAACGTTGACATCATCAAACCGCTTATGGTAGAGTAATGAACATTCAATGCTCTGGCAACAGCTCTGGTGGACATTCCTGCAGTCAGCATACCAATTGCACGCTCCTTCAAAACTTGAGACATCTGTGGCAGTGTAGTGTGACAAAACTGCACATTTTATAACAGACTTTTATTGTCCCCAGCACAAAGTGCACCTGTGTAATGATCGTGCTATTTAACCAGCTTCTTGATATGCCACCCCGGTCAGGTGGATGGATTATCTTGGCGAAGGAGAAATGCTCACTAGGGATGTAAACAAATTTGTGAACAACATTTGAGAGAAATAAGCTTTTTGTGAGTATGGACAATTCCTGGCATCTTTTCTTTCAACTCATAAAACATGGGACTAACACTTTACATGTTACGTTCAGATTTTTGTTCAGTATATATCATATCACTTCACTCTAAGTAAACCCCTCTTTCTTTCTACCATCCTTCTCCTTTCGCCTCAGACGTCCAACACCTTGTCGTGGGCATTGTACCAGTTGGCTCGCGACGCCGCGTCCCAGGACAGGCTGTACCGTGAGATCACGTCCGTGTGTCCGGGAAGACAGCAGCCCAGATCAGAGGACCTGAGCAGGATGCCCTACCTGAAGGCTGTCATCAAGGAGACTCTGAGGTGAACACACACACACGCACGTAGGCACGGATGCATGTACACGTACACACACACAGGTTCTGAGATGAACACACGCACACGCACACACACACACACACACACACACACACACACACACACACACACACGCCAAGAACGGCGACCTGCAACTGGCCTCTTGTTTTGAGCATGCCTGGTCAAAGAGTTTGTGTGCCTGTGTGCTTGCATTTTCCTTTCCCTAATTATACTGATGATGACTGATAAGTGAGATAACATGTTGGCATTTCATTCGGAGTGCAGAGGGTCAAGGTAGAGGCATGGGGCATGCTTTTTGGATAGCTTATGTAAGGGGGGGGTAGAAATGTCCTTATATAACCTGAATGTTGTGTTCAAATTTTAATTTTCACATGCTTCGTAAAGAACAGGTGTGAACTAATCCCAACAATGCAGAATACTATATATATTTTTAATAATAATAAATAAAAAACATTGTAACACAAGGAATACATACACAATGAGTAATATTTACTTGGCTATGTACACTGGGTACCAATACTGAGTCAATGTGCAGGGGTATGAGGTAATTGAGGTAGAGATGTACATATCGGTAGGGGTAAAGTGACCAGGCAACAGGATAGATTAGACGGAAGCAACAGCGTATGTGATGTGTGTGTGTGTGTGGCAAATGTGTGCCTGTGTGTACATGTTATCTGTGGGTGAGTGTGTGTATGTGTTAGAGTAAGTATGTGTCAAAAAGGTTCAATGCAGATAGTCCAGGTGAACTATTGGTGAACTAGTTAGCAGTCTTATGGCTTGTGGCTAGAAGCTGTTCAGGAGCCTTTTGCTCCCAGACTTAGCTCTCCAGTACCGTTTGCCGTGCGGTAGCAGAGAGAACAGTCGATGACTTGGGTGGCTGGAGTCTTTTGACAATTTTTAGGGCCTTCCTTTGACACCGCCTGGTATAGAGGTCCTGGATGACAGGCTTATAGAAGGAAATTGGCCCCCCTCCACCTCTTCCTATATGGTCATAGCCATTTATCCTGTGTGTCCTTGATTTTCTAATGATTCAAATGCTCAACAACAACTAGGTCAGAATCACAACCTGCCATTGCCAACTCTCTGGTATTTAGGTGTATCAAATACCAATGCGACCAGACCTGTCAACATGCACGCATTTTGCATACCAACTACGCAAATCTCTGTCCGTGTACGCGGGTAATGAATAGGGCCTGATGTTATTTACATTTTAATAAAGATATATCCACTAACATCCCAAATCTCGAGCTGCAACACACAGACATGTACAGAGTTTGTGTCAACGGACATGGAGATGAATACATCATTATTGGACGTAGCTACCCGGTGTCTGCCCCTCCTGCTTGTTGTGATGCTGTACGTAAACACATGGACAAATCCCTTTTGGACTCCGTGTGTTGTGGGAAGGTAAACACTAATGGTTTCAAGCTAACGTTAGAGAACATAAGATGGACATTCAGTGGGCTCTGAAGTGCCAGCAGTTCATTTGCTAGTGAAAGAAATGAAATGCAAATACGAAAAGTAACTGGTCGCATTTGTGCGAGTGTGATGTACATTTAATTCTGCGTCCCATTAGTTGTATTTTACACGTAACATGACGAGGATCACGCAACCTGATAGACTGTAATTATGATCCACATCACAAAAAGCATTACAAAAGTATAATCCAAAATAAATATAAACATCTTGGCATTAAATGGAGTCGGGAGTTTAGAAGACTGCGCGATGAAAGAATAATGAGTGTCCAGTATTAGCTATAGAGGTAATGCTTCTAAAATGCCTTTGCACTAAATTTGCGAGTTGAATCTCCAATTTGCTGTGTGCGTCTGGTACTCTAAAGGGTTGGCAGGTCTGGTATACTGAACATTCCTAGCCACACAAAGGTTTATATAAAGCAGTCCTACAGAGGCTCCGCATGTTGTTGAAGCTGTTCTCTCTGCAGGATGTACCCTGTAGTTCCAGGGAATGGCCGTCTCACCGTAGACAATGAAGTTGTTGTGGACAACTACTGGTTCCCAAAGAAGGTAGGGGCAGGCGATGAAGAGAGAAAGATAAACATCTCTCTCTTTCACCTTTGTCAATACTTAAGAAATCTCTATTTCTTTCCCCAAAGGATGAGATGTATTTTCTATGAAATTCTGTCAGTCGCTCTACTTCCTGTATGCCTACTACTTCCTATTCCTCTCTGTCAGACCCAGTTCCATCTGTGTCACTATGCTGCCAGTCATGACGAGGCGGAGTTTGTGGATGCAGAGTGTTTCAGGCCTGAGCGTTGGCTGAGAGGAGACCCAGAGTCGTACCAACACCACCCCTACAGCTTTATACCCTTCGGGGTGGGCGTGAGAGCCTGTGTGGGCAAGAGAGTGGCAGAGCTAGAGATGTACTTTGCCCTCTCCAGGGTGAGTAAGAGAAGTATTGAATTGAGATTTCCAAGGAATGTTGAGTAACAAAAAGCCATCAGTGTCAAAATGAAGTTACCACAGACTGTTGGAGGTGATTGTTGTTGGATTTCGTCCATCATCTGTGGTGATTTGCTAATGGTAAATCCCCAGAAGCAATCTGAGTGTGTGGGAAGTTAAGTGTGCAACACTTACAACAGGTGTGACGAAACCCATTTTTATGAGCGGGGCCCATATTCTGCTTTTACTATCCAAGTTGGCATGGGATGTTATAGAGACTTAATTTTATGGTTGTAAACTGATTCTCTGGCTAGAGAGACGTCAGACAACCAGGTGGCTCATTAACACTAAACCCTTGAACTTGAACTCTTGTACCCCCTCTACAGCTGATGCAGCATTATGAGATCCAGCCAGAGGATGGGGCCCCGACCACAGAGCCCAAGACTAGAACACTGCTCATCCCATCCAAACCCATCAACCTGCGCTTCCTACCCCGAGACTGAGGAGGGTGCCAGGGAGTTATAGAAAGGGATTGACAGGAGGGTCTGGTGTTGTGCTGTGCTGTGGTAACCTCCAGTCCCCTAGATCCCCTTAAACATAGCCGATTGAAGTAGTTTGGGTGGGGGGAGGGGATGCTGAAAAATAAAGTTTGTTCATGCTACAGACAGCTATATCGGTCTGCTAATACAGGACTAGTAAAGGCCCAGTGCACTACTTTTGTGAAGAAATTATATTTTCAAAAATATATATATTTTTTAATGATTTTTTAATGCAGATTTGTCATCGGTGCTGCAGCACCCCTATTTCCTGTGGCTATGCCCTCAAATCAAATCTGATTCATACCAGGTTATTCGGAGGTGTATAACTGGGACTTTTGCTCTGTTGACCTTTACTATGAAGCTAATACATATAGATGAATCTGCCCTGTAATAAATGCAAATTGGTGTTGAGGAGAAATGTATCACAGAGTGTGTGTGTGTGCTTGTGAATGGCATTATAATATAATATCATTAGATACTAATACACCTTGTATATATCTAGGGTATTGGCCATCAACCTTTTACTTACATTTACATTTACATTTAAGTCATTTAGCAGACGCTCTTATCCAGAGCGACTTACAAAATGGTGCATTCACCTTATGATATCCAGTGGAACAACCACTTTACAATAGTGCATCTAAATCTTTTAAGGGGGGGGGGGGGTTTAGAAGGATTACTTTATCCTATCCTAGGTATTCCTTAAAGAGGTGGGGTTTCAGGTGTCTCCGGAAGGTGGTGATTGACTCCGCTGTCCTGGCGTCGTGAGGGAGCTTGTTCCACCATTGGGGTGCCAGAGCAGCGAACAGTTTTGACTGGGCTGAGCGGGAACTGTGCTTCCTCAGAGGTAGGGGGGCCAGCAGGCCAGAGGTGGATGAACGCAGTGCCCTTGTTTGGGTGTAGGGCCTGATCAGAGCCTGAAGGTATGGAGGTGCCGTTCCCTTCACAGCTCCGTAGGCAATCACCATGGTCTTGTAGCGGATGCGAGCTTCAACTGGAAGCCAGTGGAGAGAGCGGAGGAGCGGGGTGACGTGAGAGAACTTGGGAAGGTTGAACACCAGACGGGCTGCGGCGTTCTGGATGAGTTGTAGGGGTTTAATGGCACAGGCAGGGAGCCCAGCCAACAGCGAGTTGCAGTAATCCAGACGGGAGATGACAAGTGCCTGGATTAGGACCTGCGCCGCTTCCTGTGTGAGGCAGGGTCGTACTCTGCGAATGTTGTAGAGCATGAACCTACAGGATCGGGTCACCGCCTTGATGTTAGTGGAGAACGACAGGGTGTTGTCCAGGATCACGCCAAGGTTCTTAGCACTCTGGGAGGAGGACACAAGGGAGTTGTCAACCGTGATGGCGAGATCATGGAACGGGCAGTCCTTCCCCGGGAGGAAGAGCAGCTCCGTCTTGCCGAGGTTCAGCTTGAGCTGGTGATCCGTCATCCACACTGATATGTCTACTTCATTAAACGTCTTTATGAAATGTGAACTTATGTACCCACATTGTTTCCCTATGTCCTATATTAGCATTTAACAAGTGCTGGCAACTCTGTGGTCCATACAAAGATGAAAAAAGATGGGTTTTATTTACGTTAAATATTAGTTTGTATTTGTGTTATTTATTAGGTTTAATTAACCAAAGGGGATAAGTAAGATGAGTGTTTAAATAAATACAGTAGGTTGCAACTTGAAATATAGGTTTGTTAATAATCAAATATAACAGTTGGCGTCGAATCATATACTTGGTTTCAACAAATGCAACAACAAAAAAATGTTTCGATTGAGAACCTTACTCATTTACTTGTAACTATTTGAAGCAATTTTTACAGTACATGTCACATAGCCACCAATGCTATCGGCAGATTTATCCACATTTTACATCTCACGTGTGGGCTATATTATAGGCCAATAGCCAGCCTAGACATATTTATCAAGTAGCCTATCGGACCACAGCCACTTAGGGCAACTCAGAACACTGGATGTATTTAGTTAAATATTCATATTTATTTGATGTTGAGAAAAGATTTTTAAAATTCTATGCCGAACATCTCACATGGTTCGGGACCACTGTCCTCCATATGTTGTCCATGAGCACTCCCTCTTACCCTCATCCATCCAGCCCTGCGCTTTTCCCTAGAATGGTATGCCCCGGCATGAGCCTATTGAGCCTGCTGATGCGATACATCTCTACACCCTGGACGCTCCTATTATTTTCTTCTGCACTCTGCAAAGCCTCGAATGTGGATTGGGTGAAGATGTAGGATACAGCTCTAAAAGGATGCTATACATAGATAGTGTATGTTCTATAATGTAGACTAGTCACTGTATATTTGTTTGAATTAGGCTACAGTTGTCTTGTGTCTGGCTACGTTGGATTACCTGGAGTAGCTAGAATCATCCGTCGCGCCCTAATGGGCTTTGATTGTCTATCCTATTCATAGGGAGTGAGTATCAACATGAGGGATGCTGAACGATTCGGATGAGTCGTTTTGGGGGCAAGATGCGGACAGAATGGCTGGGGCAGTGCTTCGTAGGATGCTGAGGCTTTGTGATGGTGAGTTGACGCCAACGGTTCGCCTCTTTGTTAATTATAGGAACCATTCGAATGGACGTTCCATGCCTCGGGCATCCCAGGCAGAACCGTTTTCCACTGGCCTCGCTACGATGACCGTTGGTTCGCTAGGGTTCGGGCGCTAATGTCAAATGACAGTTGCCGTTGCATTATTTGATCCTACGGAATGGTTGTTTACATCTAATTAATTAGGTCAGACCTCTACAAGTCCGACGGCACTATAGCATCAATGACATCATTTCATTTCTGCCTTGTAAAGCTATGTCCATGACGTCCACAAAGCGCAATGTGTGCAAAGATTCCATTCCAGTCAATGGTGCTTCTATCACGGGGTCAATGTCCGTTACATTACAATACAAATGTGGTGTAGACGCTTTGGGTAGGCAACATAGCATAATGTATTATAAAGTGCACACCAGGGAAATGCCACCGCCGTACAGCCAGTCTAAATAGATGTATAGGCTAAGCCTATGTAGGTGTGAGTGACTGACTGGGTTTCACCCCAGTTTGGAGCACCTCAATGCTGTGGATTAGCCCACTGAGCTAAAGCCTAGGCTATTACCTGGGGGAACTAAGTCTTTAGGTCTCACTGGTGTGTTGTGGAAAGAAAGTGTTCAGTTGTCATTGAGTCACAGGGTAAACACATTGAAGATAATACTACCTGCTCTCTCGCCTAGCAGCCAGGATATCACTGCATGGCTGTCTGTGTATTATTATTCTAGTGAGGCAGTCAATCTGTCAACCCCACAGCCTTCACGCCATGAGGGTTTCCTTAGCCTGTTGGTGGTGCACACTGGTTTGAATGATCCTAGAGGGAAAAACAAACAGACAACATCTTGAGCCTTGTCGACAACAATCTGACATCTGTGTCTCTCTCGTTTCATATCTCTGGCTCTTTCTTCCGATCTCGCTCTCTCTTTCTATGTCGCTCCATATTTCTCATGCTTGGTGTAGATTCTGTCTCCTAGTGTGAACATCTGCCTTCCAGAGAAATCGCAGGCTTTGATAACACACAGACATGTTTTCTTTCTCATGCACAATGGTGTGTCTGTGTGTGTGTGTGGAGATAAAGCAGCATGTTGCCCATTGATTTCCATGGCAGCAGTGGAACAGCCATGCCCTGACGCTGATCCACCCAGGATCCACTTCATTATCCTGACCTCTGACCTGTCCTGTTCCAACCCCTTCTCAGAACAGGCCAGGCAGCGCCAGTCAATGTCAATAGACCTACATAGGAACAAAACACTGTGGCTGAGTGACCATCTACTTGTCTCTGTCTATCTGTCCTCATCGTGACCCTTTATTGGCATCCTAACTGTCATGTGTTGTCGTAGCGACCAATGGAAGCATTGTTGTTTTAACAGCAAAAACAAGTCATTGAATCGATTTATCCCATTAATTCATCACTGTGTTGATTGAATTGCATGATAGCTCCATTGATGAGGGAGTTCATGCAGACTATTGATTGACTCATGACAGAGGTCGTTGGCTGTGTTATTTGACAGTGCTAGTTAGAGGTCAGGGGTCATGGACGGGGTCATATGAGCGTGCAGCCTGAATTAAAGAACTGAAAAGCAAAAGTCCTTCCTCGACATACACAAACACAGGAATGACGTATTGCTTATCAGACAGGTGTTTTGTTGTACATTCTGAAATCCTTTGTTTACTTATGTGGGTGACCTTTTTCTTTGTACACAGATTTATGTAGATTATGGAATTCATTTTAATTATGGAGATGAGCGTAACTATGATGCTTTAATCCCTTCGATTATGATGATGGTTAAACAGTTATGTGTCTAATCCCATGTCCTGATTAGCTGCTGAGATATTTTTTAGATTACGTTGCGTTAAATGAAATAACTTAATTCAGAGAGAGAGGGAGAGATATCTTGATTGCCTGCTATGTGTGGTTGAATGATGGCTAAGTGTCAGGCTGCCAGTAGTTTAAGTGTCAGGCTGCCAGTAGTTTAAGTGTCAGGCTGCCAGTAGTTTAAGTGCATGACTTCCTCTCATTCCCTTCCCATCATCGCCTCCGAATCCGAGGAACAAATCATTCAATCATTCATTTCAATCATTGTGAAGATAAGAAAAAAGAGACATGGAATGGAAACATTTGAGAGTATAGAGGGATGAGGAGGTGGTGAGAAGAGATGAGGTGAATCATTATGCAGCAAGATCCAGTTCCTGAATGACCAAGAGTGGGATGTTTTGGGATATTATCAAACTCCTTCCTCAGGGTGTACAGGGAGAGAGTGTGTAGGGGTTCAGTGGGGGGGGAGTGTTGTGAACACTGAGGGGCCTATGCTGCAGGAGCATCTTAAAGACGCTGTGGAGACCGAGCCTTTGTTGGTCATCTGTCCCAGTTATGTAACAATGACAACGCTAAGTAAAGACTAATAACAGCGTTCACACTCAAAGGAGCGGGGACATGGAGGGAAAGAAGAGTAGAGGGAACGTGGAGAAGTGATAGAGGAGAGAGATGGGGAATGGGATGTACATGTCTGAAGGAATGATGGCAGAAGGCGCAATATAAAAGTTGGGATACAGAGAGAGTTGGAGAGAGTGAATAAGGGAAAGGGAGGTGAATTGAGGAGAGGTGAAGCGTGTATGCACGAGGGGTGTGAATGAGATGGATTGTAATAGCATTAATCCAGTCCTCTGCTGTCCTTCCCCCTGGCTACAGATACAGATAGCAGGTCCCAATCTCATTATCTGTCTACGTGCAGACACACACACACACACACACACACACACACACACACACACACACACACACACACACACACCAGATCAGACTGACACAGACTGGGACTAACTGAATCGTAAGAATGAAGAGCATAAACCGTAATACGCTGAATTTAGTTTTACAACTGCTTAAGGTCTAGCCCTTGTTTCTGGATCTCAATCATTTGTCCTAGTGAATAAATGAATACAGGTGAATCGATTCGATTATATTAGAAGAGTCAGTAGAGAGAGACTCTTTGTATGTGTAATAAACCACTGCAAGTCACCTCTAGGTCCACACACAGAAGGAATTCGACTCCCTTAGATTCCCACTAGACTGCCGGGGTCTCTTTGAGAGATGCGTAAAGTGGTCTGTTCAGTTCATTAACGACTCCAAAGGAACTCCATCCCAGAGAGAGTGTAGGAGCTGCAGCCTCAGCAGTCTGCTGGGGAAAACAATTGGTAGCATTCATGGCCATGTCCACTGACACACAAAGCTCTCATAGATAAACCCATCGTTCTCTCTCTCTCTATCTGCCCCCGGATCCACCCCACCATCACCACCACCCCCCATTTATGGGCAGAATGAAGAGATTTCTAGTCCATCCAGTCTGATGGGCTAGCTGATCCATTGATGAGCGCCAACTGGGTTTACGTGACAGTTGCTGTCACTAGGCCATTATCTGCTATACCAGGCAGGATTTACCGAAGTAAGATCATTTTTATTTGCCCATTATGTGCCACCGACTATCTAACCAGGTGATCCCCAGGCCAGACAACACATCCTCGTCTGCCCAAGTCCACACCACTCTGCCTGGTCCTCCACGGAGAAGCTCTGCCTGGGCCCTAGTATCACAACCAGAACCAGAGGGGGTAGAGGATAAATAATAGGCCAACAATTAGCCTGTAGCGGCCAAGTCTAACACCATGTCTCCTCTCTCTGGTAGGATTTGACATTTAGTTGAATCGCTATCTATCGCCCCCTCAAGGGTTTCTCATTGTCCCTATGGTGCCCCAGCACAGCAGCCTGGCTCTCAACGGGACTGTGTGGGGAAACACGTGAGACTGTTGACATACACACCGATGATCTGCCTGCCACCACAGTTGTCCTAGTTACCACGGTGACACAGCCTGTCATGTTTCCACAGCGACCACAGCCAGTCAGACATCAGTGATGGATATTGATCGACATGCGAGGAAGCTTTAGAGGTTTAAGGTTGAAATGAACAGCTATATTGATTGATAACTGCCACTGTTATCGCGCTAAACCCTTGTGTCCATTCCATCGAGCTCTTCATTGGAAAGTGGCTCTGATAGGCCTGTGTGATCTAAGTCTGTGACCGCGTGAGCTCGGTCTGTCGCACACCTCAAGGAATTCTCACAGTAGTTCATTGGCCTTCCTTCAGTTACGTGGGCATCATACTTTCATCCTAGCCTGGCTGGTCCCAGATCTGTTTCTGCGCTCTTGCCAACTCCTTTTGCTGTCATTGTCAAGCCAAACATGTTTGGCATAACAATTCCATAAAGAGTTGGCAAGAGAGCAGAAACAGATCTGGGACCAGCCGGCTACATTGATCTCAAATCGTTCTACGTAACCTCATGTTTCTGCACTAGGTGTTTCTTTTGGTGATGTTCTTGAAATTCAATAGGGGAGAGAACAAGAGAGAAGACTGGCGAACCCAAAGATATCTGCAACAACCGATAGGGGAAGGAAGATGGGAGGAAATGAGAGAAAGAGAGAATGGAATGATGCAATCTTGCTTGATCAGACTACTGATTATGAAGTTGATGATGGAGGAGATAAGAAGCAAAAAAGGAAAGCGGCCAGCAACACAGCCACCATTTTGTATCTGTGTGACTGTGGGATTGGACATGAAAATATAATTACACCCAATAGAATGAATACAACTTGAAAATGTATTTCCTGAAACAAATGGTTGCTTCATTGTATTTTTTGAAAAGCACACTAATTGTCCTCCTTGCTCCAAAACAGTGAGAGAACATCTGGGGAACCCTGTGAAGACATTTAGTAGCAGCGACAGACCAGATGCCCACAGCAGCAGTAACACAGTGAGAAAACATCTGGGGAACCCTATGAAGACATTTAGTAGTAGCGACAGACCAGATGCCCACAGCAGCAGTAACACAGTGAGAAAACATCTGGGGAACCCTATGAAGACATTTAGTTGCAGCGACAGACCAGAAGCCCAGAGCAGCAGTAACACAGTGGGAAAACATCTGATGCAGTCTATAAAGACATTTAGTAGCAGGGACAGACTAAAGCCCACAGCAGCAGTAACACAGTAACATAGTGAGTAATGCATTATGAAGTGGTTATGTAAGCAAACACTGGGGAACGGGAAGCCCATTGGCAGATCTGGCCTATCTTTCGTCTTGCTTTCTTTCTTTTTCTTGTTCTCCTTTTTCACTCTTATTCACCTTTTCTTACCTTTCTTCTTCTCTGTAGTCTCAGGTCTCATTCGTGTAATTCACTTCCTGCTCTCCCCATGTTCTCTTTAACATATCCCTTTGAGATTGAGAAATGCGACAAAGGTATGCTGTGTTGGATTCGGGGTAAACTTTGAACATTGAGATACTGAAGACATGATAGATCAGAAGCATAGTATATAAAGGAGTGAAAGAGACTGGCTTTTAATGTCAAAAGTGAATGGTTCTCTGTATAAAGACAGATGGCTTTGGAATGTGTTGTGTGGACGGGAAGAAGTCACAGGATTGCTATAGGGGAAGCGGATGGACATCTGTGGATTAGGCGAAGGAGGGGTTGAGGTCAGGAGGTCAGGTCAGATCCCCTGATAGGATAGTGAACCATAATTTCTCCCATTACTCTCTTCCTGTGGAACCATAAGATGTGAGGATTGGAGAGACGGAGGAGTGCCTAAATTGGAGTATATTAGAGGTCGACCGATTATGATTTTTCGACGCCGATACGATTATTTGAGGACCAAAAAAAGCCGATACGCGAAGTAGGCTGTGATTCGATGATAAATGAATAGGCACCGCATTGATTATATGCAACGCAGAACAAGCTAGTTAACCTAGTAATATCATCAACTATGTGTAGTTAACTAGTAATTATGTGAAGATTGTTTTTTATAAGATAAGTTTAATGCTAGCTAGCAACTTACCTTGACTCCTTGCTGCACTCGCGTAACAGATGGTCAGTTTGCCACGCAGTTTCCTCGTGGAATGCAATGTAATCGGCGTCCAAAAATGCAGATTACCGATTGTTATGAAAACTTGAAATCGGCCCTAATTAATTGGCCATGCCGATTTAATCGGTCGACCTCTAGAGTATATATACTGGTAGTGGTGGGAACATGGCTTTGTCTGAATACAGTTGTAACGGCCCTTTGGGAAGAATTCAACTTGGTTCAGCTTCTCTAGTGTCCGTGAGTTATTTACTCTGAAAAATAAGAACCTAACAGTTGTCAGATACATCTTTCATAGTTTCAAGAGTGTATGTGTAGTCGTACATATGAGAGTTATGCTATATGGCTCCCGAGTGGTGCAGCGCTCTAAGGCACTGCATCTCAGTGCAAGATGGGTCACTACAGTCCCTGGTTCAAATCCAGGCTGTATCACATCCGGCCGTGATTGGGAGTCCCATAGGGCGGCGTACAATTGGCCCAGCGTCGTCCGGGTTTGGCCGTCATTGTAAATTAGAATTTGTTCTTAACTGACTTGCCTAGTTAAATAAAGGTTACATATGGTTGGCATTGGAAGCCAAGCCTGTGCTGAGTATCACACGTGTTACAGCTATTGCTGATGCCCACTCACTACAGTGGGATGATCATACAAGGTGACATCCCTACACATGTCCACTGGTGTTCTTCTCACGACACTGTGTCACTGTGACACAGAGAAGGAGAGAAAAACCAAGAGGGAGAGAGAGAGAGCGAGAGGGGAGCTGAGAAACAGACTGTCATCTGTAGTGACACATTTGTTTGTATTGAGAAGAACACTGCGATGACTAAATAGTTTAGTGCAATCTGCTAATGGAGTAATGGAGGCAGCCACACACACATACTCACACACCAAGGTACATACTGTCCTTAAACATATATCAAAAGGTCTCTGTGAAGCCGTAGGAGGAAGAGTATTATATTATGTTTGCGTACCAAATGGCACTCTATTCCCTATTTAGTGCACTGGGCTCAGGTCAAAAGTAGTGCAGTATATAGGGAATAGAGTGCCATTTGGGATGCAGCCGGTGTCTTGCTGATTGTGTGTGCGGAGACTGGAGCGGGTCCAGTTCCTGTATGGTGGGTTGTGGGTAGTCACCAGTCAGCATGGTTACATCTTTGGTTACATCACCTCCAGACTGCACTGCCAGGCTGTAGCACGACAACAGCTTGCAGGAAGAGGCTTGAGTGGGCTGTGTGTGGGGTGGGGGGTGGGGGGGGGGGGTCCTGACTGTGTGCGTCAGCGTATCTCCAGTCATTCACTGGGCTACTTATTTGGTACACGCTTTGGCTAGGCGTCAGTCACGACGACTGTGGCGCAGACGCAGAAATATAGTCACCCACATACACCATTCAGTACTGATCATTGTATCTAATGAGACTGACGTAAGACTTTGTTAGAATTCTCAGCCACATTGTTAGTCAGCCCTCCTCTTGAAGGCTTTGATGACATTTCTACAGAAGCACTGACATTTCGTGCCACACATAACTATGATATGTCAGCTAAGAGCAACTCTCTCAGAGAGTACTATATAGATTGGTCCTGTTAATGAATGAGGCTTATGAGCGTTGCAGACACACATATACAGTCAAACATATTCATCTCCATGTTGCTAAGAGCTGAGGCGCTCAGCAAGATGATCTGGGGCTGACTAAAGCCTTGGCTTCCTGTCCCTCCTAGCCCCTCTCTCTCCTCTTTCCCCTCTCTTCCCCACCGCACTAGAATCAATCAGAAATGGCAGGGCTATTGTACTGAGAGATACCACCCCTTTCACTGTCATCCCTCTGTACACACACACACACACACACACACACACACACACACACACACACACACACACACACACACACACACACATTTATATATATACAGTACCAGTCAAAAGTTTGGACACCTACACATTCCAGGGTTTTTCTTTATTTCTACTATATTCTACATTGCAGAATAAAAGTGAAGACATCAAAACTATGAAATAACACATATGGAATCATGTAGTAACCAAAAAAGTGTTAATCAAATGAAATATATTTTAGATTCTTCAAAGTAGCCACCCTTTGACTTGATGACAACTTTGCACACTTGGCATTCTGTCAACTAGCTTCACCTGGAATGCTTTTCCAACCATCTTGAAGGGGTTCCCACATATGCTGAGCACTTGTTGGCTGCATTTCCTTCACTCTGTGGTCCAACTCATCCCAAACCATCTCAATTGGGTTGAGGTCGGTTGATTGTGGAGGCCAGGTCATCTGATACAGCACTCCATCACTCTCCTTCTTGGAAAATAGCCCTAACACAGCCTGGTGGTGTGTTGGGTCATTGTCCTGTTGAAAAACAAATGATAGTCCCACTAAGCGCAAACCAGATGGGATGGTGTATCACTGCAGAATGCTGTGTCTATGCTGGTTGTGTGCCTTGAATTCTAAATAAATCACACAGTGTCACCAGCAATGCACCATCACACCTCCTCCTCCATGCTTCACGGTGGGAACTACACATGCGGAGATCACCCGTTCACCTACTCTGCGTCTCACAAAAAGGCGTCAGTTGGAACCAAATATCTACATTTGGATTCATCAGACCAAAGGACAGATTTCCACCGGTCTAATGTCCATTGCTCGTGTTTCTTGGCCCAAACAAGTGTCCTTTAGTAGTGGTTTCTTTGCAGCAATTCGACCATGAAGGCCTGATTCACACAGTCTTCTCTGAACAGTTGATGTTGAGATGTGTCTGTTACTTGAACTCTGTGAAGCATTTATTTGGGCTGCAATTTCTGAGGCTGGTAACTCTAATGAACTTATCCTCTGCAGCAGAGGTAACTCTGGGTCTTCCTTTCCTGTGGCAGTCCACATGAGAGCCAGTTTCATCATAGCGCTTGATGGTTTTTGCGACTGTATATCTGGTTTTTGCTTGGAATAGCTATCTTCTGTATACCACCCCTACTTTGTCACAACACAACTGATTGGCTCAAACACATTAAGAAGGAAAGAAATTCCACAAATTAACTTTAAAAAAAGGCACACGTGTTAATTGAAATTCATTCCAGGTGACGACCTCATGAAGCTGGTTGAGAGAATGCCAAGAGTGTGCAAAGCTGTCATCAAGGCAAAAGTTGGCTACTTTGAAGAATCTAAAATGCATTTTGATTTGTTTAACACATTTACATTTGCGTCATTTAGCAGACACTCTTATCCAGAGCGACTTACAAATTGGTGCGTTCACCTTATGATATCCAGTGGAACAACCACTTTACAATAGTACATCTATATATTTTTTATCCAGTGGTGAGAGCACGTGGTGCGGAGACGGATTCTCGCCACGCCACCTGGTAGGAGCGACTTGTCAGGTAGGACGCAATCCAAGAGTGAGCCGCGCCGGAGATGCCCAACTCGGAGAGGGTGGAGAGGAGGATCTGATGGTTCACAGTATCAAAGGCAGCAGATAGGTCTAGAAGGATGAGAGCAGAGGAGAGAGGGTTAGCTTTAGCAGTGTGGAGAGCCTCCGTGACACAGAGAAGAGCAGTCTCAGTTGAATGACCAGTCTTGAAACCTGACTGATTTGGATCGAGAAGGTCATTCTGAGAGAGATAGCAATCCATGTTTCTGTCAGCGCCAAGAAGTCGAGGGACTGGAGGGTAGCATTGGCTGAGATGAACTCTGCCTTGTTGGCCGCAGACCAGCGTTCCAGAGGCTGCCGGAGACCTGGAACTCCACGTGGGTCGTGCGCGCTGGGACCACCACGTTAGAGTGGCAGCGGCCTCGCGGTGTGAAGCATTTGTGTGGCCTGTGCAGAGAGGAGAGAACAGGGATAGACAGACACATAGTTGACAGGCTACAGGAGAGGCTACGCTAATGCAAAGGAGATTGGAATGAAAATTAACTAAACAACTGGGGAAGCGAGACTGAAACACTCAAATATAACTTTTCCAACTTCCACTTTAGAAATTATAATTGATGTAAACTACAGTGGTTCAATGTTTCCAGGAATAGGCTCAAACTTAGTTTATTCAGCTAGATAACTTGGTACAGTATTCTTCCGTGAAACCCACCCAGTGCACCGTATCCTATGACGCCGTAGCTAACTAGCATGCTAGCATCCAATAACACACGGTTAACACCAATACTTGGTTACAACAAACAACCAATGGATCATTCGTGTCCGTGTCTAGTTCCTTTCATAACGCAGAAGTAATTAAACGTTGGCTAGCTAACACAAAGTCAGTCCTGCTAGCTACACAAGTGGACTACACATCTCGAAAGTTCAGAGAGTTAAGCTTACGTTGCAAAAATCTTATTGACTAAAAATGATACAGTACTGCTAGCTGGTAGAGTTGGCTAGCTAGCAATGGCTGCATTTACCTTTATCTTTGATACAAAGGCAACTATGTAGCTAGCTAACATTACACTAATCAAATCGTTCCGTTGTAATGTATTTAGTTTCTACAGTACTGCTAGTTGGTAATGTTGGCTAGCAAGCAGTGTTGACGCCATTTTTGTTACTACATGATTCCATGTGTGTTATTTCATAGTTTATGTCTTCACTATTATTCTACAATGTAAATAATAAAGTAAAACCCTGGAATGAGTAGAGAGAGAGAGAGAGCACAAACCCTCAGTCTGGTGGTGATTCTAGCCTGAGCACAAACCCTCATACTGGCTTTCCATGCCAATAAAGCCCTTTGAATTGAACTGAATTGAGAGAGAGAGGGAGCAGGTTTGACCAGAAGGAGAGGTCCAAGTGTGTGTATGTATGTATGTATGTATGTATGTATGTATGTATGTTCTAAAAAGATATGATGTGGAAAGCCATTCAATGAGTGTGTTTGCAGTTTCCACCCTGTCCAGATAATCACCAGTGTATAGATGCTCCATATGGATCTTAAAATGGCTGGGACTAAATTTAGGATCTAACGCTATTCTACTAGTGCACACTTTCACACCAGCCTCTAGTGTTGGCATTTTATCTCTCACACCACTTGTCCCTTCCCACCCCCTCATTGTCTTTTTCTGTTCTGTGCTTTCCTCCCTCTGTCCTTGGATCTGCCTGCTCAAACACTGTAAAGACCAAATCACACGAGAAGTGAGTTTTTTTACGCGCACGCTCACGCTGGAATGAGAATGCATGTGAGGGAACGAGAGCAGACGAGCCGCGGGCGTCAACTGCGTCACATTAGAATTATTTATATCACGTTGTCAATGTCATTTCTTGGCAGTACAGTTAGGCTATCACCGTTGTAGCTTACAGCCGATTTGATTAATAAAGTTAAAACAAAGTATATGGTTAGTAAGTGCCTTGGTTCAAATTAATCAAATTTGGTCTAAAGATGGAGTGGGTTGTTGTAGTGATAGTGTTGATATCGATTATAGCTAGGCATATAGCCCGGGCAGGCTACGGCTAGATAACTTGAGGAACTCGGATTTCAAGAGAATACTGCTAAATAGAAAGAACGAGACTTAGCTAGTTCTTTATAAACGTTTCGGGTTTACAAGCTACAACTCTCCTCACGTTCGTGAGCTAGCATAACAACTGTTTAGCCCAGGTACGGTGTCTCCGTAGGACATATAAGTTGATTCACAACAATTACATTTACATTACATTTAAGTCATTTAGCAGACGCTCTTATCCAGAGCGACTTACAAATTGGTGCATTCACCTTATGATATCCAGTGGAACAACCACTTTACAATAGTGCATCTAAATCTTTTAAGGGGGGGGTTAGAAGGATTACTTTATCCTATCCCAGGTATTCCTTGAAGAGGTGGGGTTTCAGGTGTCTCCGGAAGGTGGTGATTGACTCCGCTGTCCTGGCGTCGTGAGGGAGCTTGTTCCACCATTGGGGTGCCAGAGCAGCGAACAGTTTTGACTGGGCTGAGCGGGAACTGTGCTTCCTCAGAGGTAGGGGGGCCAGCAGGCCAGAGGTGGATGAACGCAGTGCCCTTGTTTGGGTGTAGGGCCTGATCAGAGCCTGAAGGTATGGAGGTGCCGTTCCCTTCACTGCTCCGTAGGCAATCACCATGGTCTTGTAGCGGATGCGAGCTTCAACTGGAAGCCAGTGGAGAGAGCGGAGGAGCGGGGTGACGTGAGAGAACTTGGGAAGGTTGAACACCAGACGGGCTGCGGCGTTCTGGATGAGTTGTAGGGGTTTAATGGCACAGGCAGGGAGCCCAGCCAACAGCGAGTTGCAGTAATCCAGACGGGAGATGACAAGTGCCTGGATTAGGACCTGCGCCGCTTCCTGGGTGAGGCAGGGTCGTACTCTGCGAATGTTGTAGAGCATGAACCTACAGGATCGGGTCACCGCCTTGATGTTAGTGGAGAACGACAGGGTGTTGTCCAGGATCACGCCAAGGTTCTTAGCACTCTGGGAGGAGGACACAAGGGAGTTGTCAACCGTGAATAACTCCCAGGGGCTAGACTACACAGCGAACATAACAAAAATAATGTGAATAATTATAATATAATAATAATAATAATGTAATAATGTAAATGTAAAAATAACTATTTACAGTGGGTTGTCATGACAATTACGTTAGCATACGCAACGCAGTGTTTGTGAATTGACGCTCGCTACTCGCACACCAATTTCACGCCGTTGACGGACATCTCCCCGTGTGATTTGGAGTCACACGCACTCTAGTCTTTTGTCACAACTAGCTGAATGTGAGGCAAAAGAAACCAGCAAGGCCACTGTGTGTGTGTGTTCTGTATCTTGAGTCATTGTTTACATCTGACATGAGGGGGGACTTGCCAAAGGGAGAGAGCTGAAAGGCTGTGAACCAGGAGAGTAGAGAGATACTTACCAACAGAGAGGAACAGTCAGACGGGCACTGATTGGCTCTCTGACTGTTGCTATGGTGGTTTAGGCAGCTCTCCCATTGGTCAGACACTCAACTTGGACCAGGACATGCTCGGAATCCAAACATCCTCTTGTCGTCATGACAACAGACAGGAAGTGTGAAGTTGGTATTGTGGAAGAATGCCAAGCTTGTTTTCAACTGAACTCTGTTTTTCAACAGATGATCTCTTGTGAACATAGAAACTCTCTATTCTAACACTGAATCTGCTTCTAGAACAGCTTAGTGGCGCTTCATTCCCCTCTCGTGTGTTCAGCAGAGATGGAGTAATCCTCACAGAAAGATGATGATTATTATTATAACATGTTTGGATGAGAGGAGAGCAGCTAGGGGCTAGATGTGATTTATGGGTTTGGAAGGATTTGTCAGTGTCTGAAGAAGACAGAAATATCCTATTTTCCCTTGTCCACTTCCATCTAAAATAGCAACCCTACTAGACATGTTTCTTAATGTAATAACGTAATGGCTAATCATGTAGGTATACATCTCCATACATAGAGTCCTGTCCAATCCTGTTTTAGAGCAGTACATGTTGGCGTAGTGCAAAAGAGAAGGCCTCCAACCCAATTCTATTTTTAATCCATACCTCAGGGAGGATTTTATGAATCCCAGTTGATACTGTAGAGTCAGCCAGGGATCAGGTTTTCACTAGGTTCTCTGAGCTCTCCCTTACTCCTCCTATTCCATCCTCAGAGGACGGTGAAGGCTGTATCCCACAGAGACCTATTGCAGCTTCAGTTCATTCATATCAATGTGTTTACTCTCCCACAGACAACCTCTTCCTTCAGGTGGATGATACATCACTTCAGCCACACCGTTTCATGCTGGGCCATTGATCAGGCCTGACACAGGCACTGAGCCACACAGAGACACACACACACACACACACACACCCACACACACCTGGCTTTCTGGTTGATGCATATGCAGAGGCCTTGGTAAATGCTGACATGCTAATACTTTCTACCCAAGCAGCACCTTCACTTCTATGATGTTAAATGGTGTGAAACCTGTTTGCAGTAACCCCATAGCTGTCAGAGCCACACCTTCTGGGAGAGAAATAATGAAACCTGCCATGGGAGAGAGGAGACGGAAGGGGAGAGAAATGGGAGGAGAGAGAGAGGAAAGAAAGGAAGTAGAGAGAGAGGAAAGGAAGGAGAGAGAAAGGGGAGGAGAAAGAGAGGAAAGGAAGGAGAGAGAGGAAAGGAAGGACAGAGAAAGGGTCGGAGAGAGAGAGGAAAGGAATGAAGGAGAGAGAAAGGGGAGGAGGAAGGAAGGAGAGAGAGACGCAAGAAGGGGTGGGGTGGAGTTCAGGTGAGCTGAGGATAAGCGATTAGCGAGGCGTCGGGGATGTAAAGTGATGCATGCTGGGAACAATATGGAGCTCATGAATATCTCACCAGCAACAGCTCCAGTGAGAGTCAGACTAGTTCACTAACACACACTGGGCTCCTTATGTAACCCAACGTCTGACCCAGAAACCTCCTCGCACGGAAGGCTGGAGAGACAGAGAGACGGGGGGAGAGAGAGAACAAAGGAGGAAGAGTGGGAATGAGGGGAATGAGGTCGTTGGGTGAGAGCTTTAGCGAAGCATATGTCAGTGTCTTTGTGTGGGAGAGAGTCTGTCACTGTTCAAATAGAAGAACACGTGCAGAACAATCAGACTGTCTCTGATGTATGTTCCAACGTGTTGAGAGATGGTATTCATACTTAAATGCCTGATCCAAACACGACCGAGTCTGTCCTCTGTACCTCTTGATCACTGCTCTACTTACACACCTGTGTGTGTGGGTGGAGGTTTTTGCAACAGCTAGAGTAAATGCATACATGTCTAACGTTGACCTCTCTCTCTCTCTCTCTCGCGCTCTCTTTCACTCTCTTTCTCTCTCTCTCTCTTTCACTCCAGGTGGATTCTTGTGGATGGGAAATGCTCCCTGATCTTCCCTGCCCTACTCCTCCCTCTCCTGAAAACCCCAATCCCTCCATCTCTCGTTCTCACTTTCTCCATCACTCCATCACTCTCTGGTCGCCATGACGTCCACGCTGCAAACGCTGGCGCTCAAGCTAGCCCCGCCCCCTCAGGACCTAAACCCTGAGCGGTTGGATGGCTGCGAGGAGACGGACCAGCGCTACAAAGTGGTTCCCTCCGTCGTGTGCTCCATGTGTTGCCTCTTCGGCATCATCTACTGCTTCTTCGGTGAGCAAAAGGGATTCTTTGTAGCAGTTGTAAGGTCATAGCTCCTTCCTCCTTGGAAACACTAAGGGGTAATTCACTAGTCTCAATGGTAATGTTCATCTGTCACAGCCAACAGAACCTCTGACGCTACGATAAACAGTTGTTACAAGTGAAGCACAGTGATGAGATTATGTAAGCAACACTGAGCTGATATTCTGGAGAATTTAGCATAGGATAATCATCTCAAATCTCTTTCTCTCTCTCTCTCTCTCTCTCTCTTCCCCGTCTCTCAGATAAAAATGTGTCTCTCGCATTCTGAAACCAATTTAATTGAATAAACTATTGACTTGGTACATTTATGTACATTGCCACGGTTAACATATAACAGAGATGGTCAAACAAGACACTCTCAAGACCGCAGAATTAATTAGAACACTAATATAGTGGATCTCTATGCTCAAGAAAAACTCCCTGTCTCTCTCTCCCCTCAGGGTACCGTTGTTTCAAGGCGGTGATGTTCCTGACGGGCCTGATGTTCGGCTCCATCGTCATCTTCATGTTGTGTTATAAGGAGCGCGTCCTGGACACCCAGCTCAGTGTTGAGGCCTCTGTGGGCATCGGCCTGGGCATCGGCACCCTCTGTGGCCTGGTCACCATGCTGGTTCGCTCCGTGGGTCTCTTCATGGTGGGTCTCCTCCTGGGCCTCTTGGTGGCTGTGGCTACCCTGGTGGGCATGGAAGAGCTGTCGAACAGCCCCCCGAGGTCGGTCTGGGTCCCCCTGGGGGTGCTGCTCGGCCTGGGCATGCTGTTCGCCGTTCTCACCCTCCAATGGCAGCGTTTCTTCACCACCGTGTCCACGGCCGTGTTCGGGGCGGCGGTGATCACCGTGGCGCTGGACTACTTTGTGGAGCTGTTTTCCCTGGTGCTGTACCTGTATGAGAGGGTGAAAGCGGCGCCCAGAGGGAGGCCCGTCTGCTGGATCACCTGGGTGGTGCTGGGGGTGTGGCCTGCTCTGACGCTCCTGGGGGTGCTAATACAGTGGAAGGTGACAGCAGAGGGATACTCCCACACCAAGGGTGAGTCTGAGATCTGGGGCTGGAGGGGTTACACTGACGTCAATGCTGAAGTTTGTGGACTTTTTATTTTGAGAGTGACAGAGCTATTTATATGCGAGAGAGGGGTGCTTGAAAGGAAAGGGGGATGACTAGTCAGTTGTCCAACTGAATGTATTCAACTGAAATGTGTCTTCCGCATTCAACCCAACCCCTCTGAATCAGAGAGGTGCGGGGGGCTGCCTTAATCGACATCCACTTCTTCGGCGCCCGGGGAACAGTGGGTTAACTGCCTTGCTCGGGGGCAGAACGACAGATTTTTACCTTGTCAGCTCAGGGATTCGATCCAGCAACCTTCCGGTTACTGGCCCAACACTCTAACCACTAGGCTACCTGCCGCCCGAATGTAAACAAAGATGAGAATAAGAGTGAGAAACAAAGAGAAAAAGAGAGGGAGGGGGAGAGACAAAGAGCAGGTAGCTTTAGGGGAAGAGAGAGAGAGAGAGCGAGAGAGAGAGAAGGAAGCAGATTATTGCTGGGTGAACTCCCTGGCTGCCAGATGGTGCCTGGCTCTGCTTGTCTAGTCTAAATAAAAAGATGAACACAATCATGTGGAGCAGGGAAACTGTCAAAGGGCGCGTTGGGTCGTTCTTGTGTGCGTGTTTCAAAACATCTGTTGCTAGCTGCGCAATGTCGTTGCGTGTGTATGTGTGTTCTTTGAGTGTGTGTGTGTGTGTATATCTGAACCCCGTCTTCCATCTCCCTCTCTCAGTGATAATCAGTCGTCAGCAGCGGCGGGTCCAGCTGATGCGTATCCGTCAAAAGGAGGAGCGGAGGGACCGCAGCAGGAAGAGGAAGAATAAGCAACAGAGAGACTCCACCCACAGCTCCCACCCTCCCAAACCCCTGCACCCCGAGCCCGCCTATCGCAGGAAACCCAACCCTATACGACGCTTTGACGGGGACGTCCTATCGCCTGTGAGTGTTCAAGTGTACTCCCTGTCTCTCTCTCTCATTGTCTTTCGCTTTCTCTGTCCATTCTCCTCATCTCTTCTTACTCAGTGTCTTCATCAGCATTCATCAAAAAATGTTGTCTCTTTTCCTCTCTCTTGCCGTCTCTCGCTCACTTTGTAGCTCATCACTGATCTAACATGCAATATTAATCTCTCTCTCTCTCTCTCTCTCTCTCTCTCTCTACAGAGTTACATCCAGAGTTTCCGGGACAGGCAGGTGGAGGCCAGGCTGTATCCTGGAGGGGGCAGACTGATGGGGGGAGGAGGGGCTCACACTAATGTGGATGTGGACTATGACTGTGGCTCCACCACGCCCCTCACTGCAGCTGCAGGACCCTTACTACGAGTCTGAACACTCCCCCAAACACTGGTCCAACCACACCCCCAATGATCTGGCAGCCACATCACACCCCCAAAAGGTGTGACCACACCCACAACCCACCTGTGCTGCAGTATGGATCTGACCACACCCCTAAATGGTGTGACCACACCCCCAAAGGCCTGTATTGCAGTATAGGTCTGACTGACCACTCCCCCACCACAATGCTGGAGCCAATCAGAGTATGTGAATAGGAAAGGCCTGAACTCCTTTTTCTGTTTCACACGCACACCAGCCACATGCATGAACATACTGTACACACATCCACAAACACTGCAGTGGAAGTGGATCTGGTGAAAAGAGAGAGGAATGCAGGGCCTCTAACTGGATGACTGTTACCTGAGGCTTCTCTCTCCATCCAGCCAGTCCCCATCAGGACACAGTTTAAAGAAGCATGGCTCAGGTTTCAAACGAAGCATCGTTTTACCATGGACACCGGAATACAATCCTCTCTTCAGGATTTTGAAAGATTCAACTTAGTGTGTCTACTACTCTGCAGTCTTAATTCCTCAAATCATTCTCTGTCGTCAACAGGCAGTTCCTTTGTACTGCGTTTCTACGCTTCCATCCTATGGAGTTGGGACCTTCTGATGAGAACTGACTAGTCATAAACACCCCTGCTCTGTGCCATGCCAGCCCAACAACAGATCACCTCCTGGGAAGAAGAATGTGTGTCTTTTAAGAGGAAGCATTATGCATTCTTGGTGCTGGACGATATCCTTCTTTGGAAAGCAGTTTGAACTCCCCCTTCTTTAAATGAAGTTGGGAGATCCGGTTGATTTATGGGTGCCTTGTGATTGCCCTTACTTGGACTGTACCACTCAGCAGTGGGATAGGGGTTATTGGCAGTGGTCGCTGACTGAGAGATGTGAGAGACTATATGATAACATGCTATATTATTATAGTGACAGACAACAAAGTTGTTGCGATAGGAATGAGGGTAGGCCTATGTCTAGCAGAGGAACAACAGTGACCCAATCAGGGAGCAAGCAAGGAAACAGTGGATGGTGATTGGTCTAACCTGCCCTGGTCTCTACCAAAAGGAACACTACAGGAAGTCAGCACAGGGTCAGCAAGAGGTCAATAAAGAGTTCAAAACAGAAAGGGGTCAGAATAAACGATCGACCAATACAAGGAGAGTATTGACCACTCCCCATCCACTCTCAAGAGAGGACCGTTCAGGTCACAGAGGATCGCCTACATATAGATAGACCCCTACATAATGTGCATTGGGTTTTCAATATGGGTCATAACATTCTGTCTATTGTGTATCAGTAAATGACATTACATTTATGGTTTATTATTGTCTTTGACTCAGACTGTGAGTGTGAAACAACGTGATAATATAATACAGGTGTGATGTTGTTATTATTATTATTATGATTATGATTGCCCCATTGGGCTGTGGGTCGGGACAGGGTATGAGAATCAAAGTTATTTTCCCAGAATCTTCCAGGGGAAACCTATCTGGCTGCATGACTCAGTGGTTCCTTCCTGTTCCTGTCCCCCTCTCTTACCTGTCCCCCGTGGCATTGTCCTCCTCACCTCACCAGACAGTGGTTCCTATCCCCTCTAGCCTGGTGGCCCCACATCTAACAACCACATGCATAGTTCCTAAACACTTCTCATGAATAGCTTCTTAATAATGCATTATAAGCACATGTACAATGCCTTATGCGCTATAATGCATAGAGATTAAATTGATATTCATGAGCACTTATGTGCTTATTATACATTATGAAGAGCATATTCATAGGAAGTGTTAGCAAATTAGCCTGAGTGCCAGTCTTGTTTAAGACTTCATTTCAACTCCTTGCCATGACAATGAGTTGGCATGGCAGCACAAACAGATCTGGGACCAGGCTGTTACAGAGTTGGCCATACAGCACAAACTGTAGAGATGTGTGCATTCTTCTGATCTGTACATAAACAACACTGTATTTTTACCATTTATCTGTATTTCTTGCTTTATTTGATTGTTTACTTTTTCTTATGGATTTATTTTAGGATATTTGATTTATATGAAATTAACCTTTTATTTAACTAGGCAAGTCAGTCAATTCTTTACAATGGACAGCCTACCGGGGAACAGTGGGTTAACCGCCAAGTTCGGGGGCAGAATGACAGATTTTTACCTTGTCAGCTCGGGGATTCGATCCAGCAACCTTTCGTTTACTAGTCCAACGCTCTAACCACTAGGCTACCTGCCTCCCCAATAACGTGTCCTTTCTGAAGTACTGTATGTAGATTTATTTATCAGGTAATTTATTGACATTATATTATTGACATCTTTTGACTTTAAGAGTGTAGGCCGGTGATATTCCATGCTTCTTATTACAAATATAATTATTAATACTATTATTATTAAAGCATGTGTTTTTATGGGCCTGTATATGATAAACAAAGTGATTCTACAATGTCTTTGGCTGTTAATTCACCACACACGCGCACACACCCCCCCACACACACAGAGAGAGAGAACGTGATAGACAGGTACAGAGACTGGCAGACTCTGGTGACCGTGTGTCGATATTTGTTTTATTTGTTAACCAACCTATAGGCCCACCATTCAGGACAGCATAAGCGATTGTCAGCCTCACTCTCATTCCATGTTCCCCCTTTCCATCTTTCATTTTGTCTCCCCTTCTCACCTGTTTCAGCCCCCATCTCCTTTTCCCTAGACACATCTCTCCCTTCTCACCCCTCTCCTCTGTCTCTGTCCATTCAGAACCCTCCTCATACTAACGTCAGCCTTGTGATAGAACGTACAGTATCATATATAGTCATAAATAAAGGCAAACGGTGCACATAGCTGTAGTAGGAAATGACAAACGGGTCGGCTCGTACTTGGAAGTCACCCAGCCTTTTGACTATTTCATTTGAGTGAATGACCTTTGTGTCTTTAAAGACTTAACGTCTTTGAAATAAGAACAACTAAGGGCCACCAGTCCTTTTAGTTTTTATTTCGTCTTTTTGTCTTCCCTCAGTCTTCATCTTCTCTTCTGTTGTCTGTTACATGATATCCTGCTGGTGCTGTGTTGACTCAGAGACCACCTATAGGGGGAGACAAAGCAGACATTTACTGTAACGGGAGGAGTAGAAGTGAAATAACAAGCCTATTATGCTATTGGGAACGATACAGGGGTGAAGTAAAGTTACAGTGTGTGTTGGTAGGTAAGTATGGCTTGTGAGAACTTGACTCGTGTGCAAGGAAAACCTTAGGTGGATGATATTGTTGTCAGCGAGGGGAGAGGAATTTGAGATATTCTCTCAAATACAAGTCTGTGCAAATACAAGTCTGTGAGTGTGTTTGTGAGCTATCTCTGGTTCACTCTACAAACGGGGTTATCTCTATGTCAGAGTGTGTGTGTGCGTGCGTGCATGTGTGTGTTGGTGTGTGTGTTACCTCTCCGTCACGGGTCTCTATGGTCTTGATAAGGACACTTTTCTTTGAGTGTGACTCAGCAACGCGGTGATGACGCTCTGGGCTCGTTTCTGTCCAGACAGACAACCGTGGAATTAATACTGATCTTTTACATCTCTTCACCTTTTTTGAACATCTCTGTTCACCTTCTTAATTTCGTGTCACCCCCTTAACATCTATTAATGAATGTCTCTGTTTATGCATCAGCAGTGAGGGGTCAAGTGAGGATCATTTGAAGTTCAAGCCTGTCACTTTTGATTTACGGTAAGGTAAACAGAACTGCAAAAGATTTATCTACTTGTATCAATTGTGCCCTCTTGTGGCGTGATGCTGTAACTCATTTTATTTTGCAGCAGCGTTTGACAGAATAGAGCGTGTGTGTGTGTGTGTGTGTGTGTGTGTGTGTGTGTGTGTGTGTGTGTGTGTGTGTGTGTGTGTGTGTGTGTGTGTGTGTGTGTGTGTGTGTGTGTGTGTGTGTGTGTGTGTGTGTGTGTGTGTGTGTGTGTGTGTGTGTGCGTGTGTGTGTGTGTGTGTGGCGGTGTGTGTGTGTTGTTCTTACCACGGAAAGTCATGGTGGAATAGTTCTGTATGGGCAGGGAAATCCTACAGACGGAGAGAAAAGGGCGATGTCAGTTTTTAGCAGTGATACCAAATACCATTGTCATACAAGATAATTCATCACCTCTCTGTCCTCAACCCTCTCCTCCTTTCTCCTCACTCTATTCCTACAGCCCCCTGCCATTGTCTTCTCTTTCATCCCCCTCTCTCCTGCCCTCCTATCTCTCCATCTCTCCTGCCCTCCTCTATCCCTTCCCCTCTCCTGCCCCTGCTTCTCTCTCTCCTGCCTCCCTCCTCCTGCTTCTCTGTCACCTACCCCCACTCCTCCTCCCCCATTTAACCTGCTCCCCTCTCCTGCCCCTGCTTCTCTCTCTCCTGCCTCCCTCCTCCTGCTTCTCTGTCACCTACCCCCACTCCTCCTCCCCTCTCCTCCTCTTCTTTCCTCTCTCTCATCTCCTCTTCTCCCTCCTCATACCTGCTCTCCTCTCCCTCCAGCAGTTTCCTGTAGGTTGCTATCTCTACGTCCAGGGCCATCTTGACGTTGAGCAGGTCCTGGTACTCTCTCAGGTGCCTGGCCATCTCATCCTTCATGTTGGAGATCTCAGCCTCCAGACGGGAGATGGTGTCCTGGAACCCGCCGGCCTCCCGCCCGTGGCGCTCCTCCATCTCTCTCATCTGCCTCATCAGAGACTCGTTCTGCAGGGAGGGGATTAGGGGGGAGGAGGGAGTGAGGGAGGGGGAGAGACATGTTTCTTGGAAGTGAACTTGCAGACCAGGGAAGGAAAAAAATGAAGAGAATGAAAGCGTGGTGGTATGAATTATGAAAGTACAGAAGGATATGAGGAGGAATAAAGGGTGTCGTGAGGAGAGGAGAATAGTATTCAGACTGAGAGACTTACGGTGCCTTTAAGTGAGTCAATCTCACAGGTGTAGGACTGGAGCTGGTGTCTGAACTCCATGGTCTCCATCTTGGCCTCTTTCAGAGCCTCATTGTTCTTGTTCACCGCCTGGTTCAGGTCTGTCACCTATAGGTCAGCAGGGGTCAGAGGTCAACAGGAAGTACATCACTTTGTCTGACATCACAATAACTGCACCCCCCACAGTGCCAGAGACGTTTTCTAGTAAATCGAAGAATTTGACTGATCTGATCTCGCTCTCTTTCTCTCTCGTTCTACATCTCTCGCTTTCTCTCACTCTTGTTCTCTATCTCTCTTTCCCCCTCTCTCTGTCTCTCTTTCTCTCTCTCTTGTTCTCTATCTATCTCTCTCCCCCCTCTCTCTCCCCCCTTCCCCCCTCTCTCTCCCCCCTCTCTCTCTCCCCATCACCTTAGACTTGTACCACTCCTCGGCCTCCGAGATGTTCTTGGCGGCGATGCCCTCGTACTGGGCCCTGATGTCCCTGAGGGCAGCTGTCAGGTCCGGCTTGGACATGTCCATCTGGATCTGCACCTGGGTCTCCTGCATCTGGGACTGCATCTCACGGATCTCCTGCAAGTGTGGTGGGGAGGGAGGGGAAGGTGGGGAGAGGTAGAGAGGAGGGAGGGGTGAGGTGACGTGGGGGGAGGGTCAATAGGTTTAAAGTGGAGGAAAGCAGAGGAGGAGAAGGAGGAGAGATAGTTGGAGAAGGAGAGAGAGTAGGAGAGGTCAATAGGTTAAGGTTTCTATAGCTTTCTCTTCTCCATTGTCTGTTATGAAGCATACACACACAAATAGTGTTTGTGTGTGTGTGTGTGTGTGTGTGTGTGTGTGTGTGTGTGTGTGTGTGTGTGTGTGTGTGTGTGTGTGTGTGTGTGTGTGTGTGTGTGTGTCTTTGTTCATTCCTACCACAGAGAGACAGGCAGATGGAATGACCAATGACTAGATACATTGACAGATAGACAGACAGACCAACTGTAGTAACACATAGCACATTAAAATCCACAGAATGAGTAACGAACCTCCTCGTGAATCTTCTTGAGGAAGGCGATCTCCTCCTGTAGCGTCTCGACGCGTCTCTCCAAGTCTAGACGGGCCAGAGTGGCAGCATCAACATCCTAGAACAGACAGACGTTAGATTAGATTCATTCAACAGACATCTCACTGGGCAAAAACTGATTGAATCAACATTGTTTCCACGTCATTTCAACCCCCAAAGTAAATGTGATGACGTTGAATCAACGTGGTAAACTAAAGGCATTTCGTCTTTTTTTCACCCAACTTTTAACCTAAATCCAATGGTATGGAGATTTTTTGTTGTTGTTGATGATTTAACGTTAAATTCACATTAGCTGAAAACTCGACAACAAAAATACTTGACGTTGAACTGACTCACGTCGGTGCCCAGCTGTGTGGCAGTTCAAACGACTACCCAGTCTACATTTAGATTAAAAGCAGAGAAAATAATAGTAGTGAGACATGGAAATGTTGTCATATTCACAATCTGTGTTGATTAATAGTGTTGAACTCACAGCTCTGAAAGCAGCCAGGTTGTTCTCTGCGTCCTCCCTCTGAAGGATCTCTTCCTGCAGTCTGGAAACACAGTTGACCAAAGAGATCCGATCACAATTGTGTCTTTTACATGTCCGCACCTTTTACCAAACATTTTTATTGAACCTTTATTTAACTAGGCAAGTCACCTGTCTAATAACAAGTGATTTGTCACCCAGGAATTGTTTGATAGGGACTTTAAGACTGCTGTGTGGATCTAATGTGCAAATGTGGTCTTAATCCAATCCCAGGTCCCATTTTGAATACCAGCTCTAGACGTCAGGAGGCCATACTGCTAGATAGAGAGATCTGGATTATATCTGTCTGAATACAGATGTTTTCATTCCTGGCCTTTTATAGAGTCGGACTGTGGCGCCAGTAAGTGACGGTAAGGACATGCCTCTGTAAGGTCTAGAGGCTTAGACCATACCCTAATGTGAGAAGGAGGCTGGCTTTAGTCTTTCAGAAGGAGGCTGGGTCTAGTCCTTCAGGGGTTAGGTGGAGGATGGATCTTGTTGACACTGGAGTTGGAACAAGACTATTCCACTCTGCACTTGGGTGCATCTTTCTTTCTTCGCCCGTCTTTATTAATCACTAGTGCTTCTCTCCTATTTCATGGGTTGAATGAGAATGTCATGGAAGATTCTGTGCTGTCACTCAACCCACACATGCACTGCATATTTAATATGTAATCTAGGCCTACACTTCAACAGCAGAGGAGGCATGCTGATCTCGCAACTATGCAAACGGCAGTAAGACTATCACACATTCGGAAAACCTGAAGCAGAAACACTTCCTATTTGACTTACAGTAAGGATCCAAATACACAACTTCTTTAAAAGCACCTCACAATCAGTCCGCTTGTAGTGAGAGATATGACCAAGTTTAAAAATACTTTCTGAGGCCACAACAAACAAACCAGCTAAACCACAACAGCTAATCGAGAGGCGCTGACTGAAATCCCAGGGGACTGTATGCATGAACCAGCCGTGATATCAGTGCTGCTTTTGGTGGCTGAAATGTCATGCTTGCATTATACTAGGATCTTCACTTCTAGAGTTCTCCTCTCTCTAATCTTACCCATGATCCTCTCCTTCATCCACTTATCCACCAATCAGAAACTACACCTCTTACTGAGCAATTAATCAATCAATCAAATTTATTTATAAAGTCCCATTTACATCAGCAGTTTTACAGTAACTTCTAGTTACCATATTTCTACCCTACTCTTCCTCCTTCTCCTCCTACCTCCTCCTTCTCTTCCTCTCCCCCCTCATTCTGCTCCTCTCGCTTCTCTTTCTCCCTCCTCCCCCTCTTTCCTACCTGAGTTTGAGTTTGTCCAAGTCTTCGCCCAGGTTGTCCCTCTCCACCTCGACGCGGCTCCTCTGATTGGTCAAGGCCTCCACCTGGCGTCGCAGGTCCCTCATCTCCTCTTCGTACAGGTCGGCGATGCGTGTGGGTTCACGCCCCCGCAGCCTCTCAATCTCCACCACCAACGTAGCGTTCTGCTGCTCCAGGAAGCGAACTTTCTCGATGTAGCTGGCGAAGCGGTCGTTCAGGTGCTGCAGCTCGACCTTCTCGTTGGTGCGCGTGTGGAGGAACTCCTGGTTCAGCGCGTCGGCCAGGCTGAAGTCCAGCGTCTCCCCCATCCCCGCGTAGGACCGCGAACCGTGTGCGGTCGATGACATCACAGGTCCGCCGAAGTGAGACGAGGTGCGGTAGCCGGAGTAAGAGGGCGAGGCGGAGGTCTTGGTGACTTCGTAGACCCGGGAGGAGATGTGGCCGGAGCCGCCATGTCCGAGCCCCCCGCCCGAGCCCCGGCTGCTGTAGAGGGAATGGGACATGGCAGGGCTGTACCCTGCGCCAAAGGTGCGGCGGTAGGAGGAGGAGCCAGACTGGGCCGACTGAGCAGAAGAGCGGTAGGAGCTCATGGTGGAGTGCAGAAGGGGCTGAAGCAGGAGAAGGTTCTGGGCTGGAGCAGGAGAAGGGTCTTGGCTGGAGCAGGATAATGTTCTGGGCTGGAGCAGGAGAATGGTTTGGGCTGGAGCAGGAGAATGTTCTGGGCTGGAGCAGGAGAAGGGTCTGGGATGGCTGCTGGAGTGGACTGGAGCAGGGAGGCTGACTGAGGGACACACAGGACGCACGCTGGCTATTTGTAGTACCTACCCCCTCATATCCCCTCCCTCAAATCCTCTATATACCCTCCCCTCTTTCCGTCTCTACCCCTCTCTTCCCCTCTCTGTGTCTCCATCTCTCCGTCTCTCATCCCCCCTCCCTCCCTCTCCAGAATGGGCTGTCACCGGTCCTGGTGTGGGGTCTGGTATTTTGTTCAGATTGTGTTCCAGAGTGAGAGGAGAGGGTTCTGGGAGGCTGAGTCCACCCTGACCGTCACAGCAGCATGCCTGAGCTCACAATGGTCAGCTAGACCTCAGCTCAGCTTCATGTCCACACCCCAGCTCAACCCTAACCTTAGCCTCAACTACAACCCCAATCCTAGCTTCATGTCCACACCCCGGTTCAACCCTAAACCTAGCTTCATGTCCACACCCCGGTTCAACCCTAACCCTAGCTTCATGTCCACACCCCAGCTCAACCCTAACCTTAGCCTCAACTACAACCCCAACCCTAGCTTCATGTCCACACCCCGGTTCAACCCTAAACCTAGCTTCATGTCCACACCCGGTTCAACCCTAACCCTAGCTTCATGTCCATGTCCTGGTTCAACCCTAACCCTAGCTTCATGTCCACATCTTGGTTCAACCCTAACCCTAGCTTCATGTCCACACCCCGTTTCAACCCTAACCCTAGCTTCATGTCCACACCCCGGTTCAACCCTAACCCTAGCTTCATGTCCACATCTTGGTTCAACCCTAACCCTAGCTTCATGTCTCTACCCCGGTTCAACACTAACCTTAGCTTCATGTCCACACCCCGGTTCAACCCTAACCCTAGCCTCAACCACAACCCTAACCCTAGCTTCATGTCCACACCCCGGTTCAACCCTAACCCTAGCTTCATGTCCACATCTTGGTTCAACCCTAACCCTAGCTTCATGTCCACACCCCGGTTCAACACTAACCTTAGCTTCATGTCCACACCCCGGTTCAACCCTAACCCTAGCCTCAACCACAACCCTAACCCTAGCTTCATGTCCACACCCCGGTTCAACCCTAACCCTAGCTTCATGTCCACACCCCGGTTCAACACTAACCCTAGCTTCATGTCCACACCCCGGTTCAACCCTAACCCTAGCTTCATGTCCATACCCCGGTTCAACCCTAATCCTAGCTTCATGTCCACATCCTGGTTCAACCCTAACCCTAGCTTCATGTCCACACCCCGGTTCAACCCTAACCCTAGCTTCATGTCCACATCCTGGTTCAACCCTAACCCTAGCTTCATGTCCACATCCTGGTTCAACCCTAACCCTAGCTTCATGTCCACATCCTGGTTCAACCCTAACCCTAGCTTCATGTCTACACCCCAGTTCAACCCTAACCCTAGCTTCATGTCCACATCCTGGTTCAACCCTAACCCTAGCTTCATGTCCACATCCCGGTTCAACCCTAACCTTAGCCTCAACTACATCCCTAACCCTAGCTTCATGTCCACATCCTGGTTCAACCCTAACCCTAGCTTCAACTACATCCCTAACCCTAGCTTCAGGTCCACACCCCGGTTCAACCCTAATCCTAGCTTCATGTCCACACCCCAGCTCAACCCTAACCCTAGCTTCATGTCCACATCCCGGTTCAACCCTAACCTTAGCCTCAACTACATCCCTAACCCTAGCTTCATGTCCACATCCTGGTTCAACCCTAACCCTAGCTTCAACTACATCCCTAACCCTAGCTTCAGGTCCACACCCCGGTTCAACCCTAATCCTAGCTTCATGTCCACACCCCAGCTCAACCCTAACCCTAGCTTCATGTCCTCACCCAGTTCAACCCTAACCCTAGCTTCATGTCTACACCCCAGTTCAACCCTAACCCTAGCTTCATGTCCACATCCTGGTTCAACCCTAACCCTAGCTTCATGTCCACATCCCGGTTCAACCCTAACCTTAGCCTCAACTACATCCCTAACCCTAGCTTCATGTCCACATCCTGGTTCAACCCTAACCCTAGCTTCAACTACATCCCTAACCCTAGCTTCAGGTCCACACCCCGGTTCAACCCTAATCCTAGCTTCATGTCCACACCCCAGCTCAACCCTAACCCTAGCTTCATGTCCACACCCCGGTTCAACCCTAACCTTAGCCTCAACTACAACCCTAACCCTAGCTTCATGTCCACACCCCAGCTCAACCCTAACCCTAGCTTCATGTCCTCACCCAGTTCAACCCTAACCCTAGCTTCATGTCTACACCCCAGTTCAACCCTAACCCTAGCTTCATGTCCACATCCTGGTTCAACCCTAACCCTAGCTTCATGTCCACACCCCGGTTCAACCCTAATCCTAGCTTCATGTCCACACCCCGGTTCAACCCTTACCCTTGGGTTAGGAAGGGGTCTATATTACATCACTCAAAGCAAAGCTAGGATGATATCAATGCCACTCTTTTGCTCTTTCATTTCTAAATGGGTTTGTAGAATATCATTTGTTGTATTGTTGCTCTGTCTGTTGTAGTTTGATGGAGCTGATTGGTTGATTCAGACATGCTCCAATGACTCATGTTCTTCAGAACGTTATATTAAAGGTTTACTGCATAGCTAAATTTGAAAGCATAGTCATTCATTGACAGCATGTAGTACACAATACATCATATTAGTACACCATACATCATTTTAAGTGCTTCCGCAGGGAAGACCTGGCTTCACTGACTTCATGACAGAACAATTTAAAGATGGGTTTAAATGCTGCATCATCCACACATGGTTAGGCAGAGTGTTCTTCTCAGTGGAGGAGGTTAGGCCAACCTGCCTTAAAAAGGAAAAGCATCCCAAAGAGAAGAGAGGTATGTGCCTGGCCTGCCCTCTCTCCTCCAAGAAAAGAGCAAGAGAGCCATCATCGTTCCTAAGAAAAGCATGGCCTAAACAAAGGGTGCCATTAATGATGATGTCATCATAAACATCTGTCACAGCTCTCACTGGCTGACGGAAGGGGGCTTTAACTTTCTAAGGACATCGTATGGACTATGGATGCCATGATGGGATGAGAGGAAAAAATACATTTCTCAGGAGACCTCATCCTCTCAGATTACCCCAGACTCTAATGACTTTTATTGAGAATTGTATGTATTGGTGAAGTCAGAAGACATACAATCCTACTTATGCAAGACGCTTTGGGTTTGGCCCTTGAGGCTCACATTGTTCCTAGGGGCTGTGATAAGCCACTATCTACCTGGAGTGCGGGGTGGTACTAAACCACTATAGAATTATCACTGAATTATCACAGAGAATTATTGTAATGTTTGAGTATTTGTCAATTAATCCCATAAGGGATGGGTTGCCAATAGGCGATTTGACACGAAAATTAAATATAATTAATTAATTTGTCCATTCATTCATTCATTCATGCATTCATTCATTTATTCACCAGTAGTATCACATAGATAAGAAAACACCCCAGAGGCCATCACTGTTGGGCCCAATGAGTGAGTGAGTGAGGTGTGCAGTGATGGCTCCTCCCCTACCCAGGCCTGGTGGTGTCAGAGCTATAGCTACAGCGGAAGTTTCCAGACACTTAGGTTGGAGTCATTAAAACTCGTTTTTCAACCACTCCACACATTTCTTGTTAACAAACTATAGTTTTGGCAAGTCGGTTAGGACATCTACTGTGTGCATGACACAAGTCATTTTTTCAGCAATTGTTTACAGACAGATTATTTCACTTATAATTCACTGTATCACAATTCCAGTGGGTCAGAAGTTTACATACACTAAGTTTACTGTGCCTTTAAACAGCTAGGAAAATTCCAGAAAATGATGTCATGGCTTTAGAAGCTTCTGATAGGCTAAATGACATAATTTGAGTCAATTGGAGGTGTACATGTGGATGTATTTCAAGGTCTACCTTCAAACTCAGTGCCTCTTTGCTTGACATCATGAGAAAATCTAAAGAAATCAGCCAAGACCTCAGAAACAAAAACTGTAGACCTCCACAAGTCTGGTTCATCCTTGGGAGCATTTTCCAAATGCCTGAAGGTACCACGTTCATCTGTACAAACAATAGTACGCAAGTATAAACACCATGGGACCATGCAGCCCTCGTATGGCTCAGGAAGGAGACGTGTTCTGTCTCCTAGAGATGAACGTACTTTGGTGCGAAAAGTGCAAATCAATCCCAGAACAACAGCAAAGGACCTTGTGAAGATGCTGGAGGAAACAGATACAAAAGTATCTATATCCACAGTAAAACGAGTCCTATATCGACATAACCTGAAAGGCCGCTCAGCAAGGAAGAAGCCCAAAACCGCCATAAAAAAGCCAGACTACGGTTTGCAACTGCACATGGGGACAAAGATAGTACTTTTTGGAGAAATGTTCTCTGGTCTGATGAAACAAAAATAGAACTGTTTGGCCATAATGACCATCGTTATGTTTGGAGGAAAAAGGGGGAGGCTTGCAAGCCAAAGAACACCTTCCCAACCGTGAAGCACGGGTGTGGCAGCATCATGTTGTGGGGGTGCTTTGCTGCAGGAGGGTCTGGTGCACTTCACTAAATAGATGGCATCATGAGGTAGGAAAATGATGTGGATATATTGAAGCAAGATCTCAAGACATCAGTCAGGAAGTTAAAGCTTGATCGCAAATGGGTCTTCCAAATGGACAATGACCCCAAGCATACTTCCAAAGTTGTGGAAAAATGGCTTAAGGACAACAAAGTCAAGGTATTGGAGTGGCCATCACAAAGCCCTGACCTCAATCCTATAGACAATTTGTGGGCAGAACTGGAAAAGCATGTGCGAGCAAGGAGGCCTACAAACCTGACTCAGTTACATCAGGAGGAATGGGCCAAAATTCACCCAACTTATTGTGGGAAGCTTGTGGAAGGCTACCAGAAACGTTTGACCCAAGTTAAACAATTTAAAGGCAATGCTACCAAATATTAACTGAGTGTATGTAAACTTCTGACCTGCTGGAACGCGATGAAAGAAATAAAAGCTGAAATAAATCATTCTCTCTAATATTATTCTGACATTTCACATTCTTAAAATGAAGTGGTGATCCTAACTGACCGAAGACAAGGAATTTTTACTAGGATTAAATGTCAGGAATTGTGAAAAACTGAGTTTAAATGTATTTGCCTAAGGTGTATGTAAACTTCCGACTTCAACTGTAGATCTACCAGACTGAACACTGTGTTCACAGCGGAACAGACCCAAGCAGAGACCCGAGCAGAGCAGTCTCTCTGGGCTTCCTCAACACTCAGCAGAGAGACAGTCAAGACATGCAAACAAAGAGCAAAGTGCTACCTCCCTTTCCCCTTCCTTTCTTTTAACTCTCCTCCTCGTCTTCCATCCCTCTCTCTCTCTCTCTCTCTCTTTCTCCCCCCATCGCTCTCTCTCTCTCTCTCTCTCTCCATCCTTCTCATGACAAGGCATGTAAACAAAGACCTGTGCTTCGTCCTTCCTTCTTTTCTTTTCTTTCTCTATCGTCCTCCGCTCTGTGCGTCCCAGCACTATATAAGGCCGGGTGCTGCTGGGTCTGATGGTGGTGGTGTTTAAAGCCCAGCGTGAAGACCAGCAGATGGAGACTAATATGAATGAGAAGCAGAGCAAGGCAAGACCATGTTTATGATCTCTGTGTGCTTTGTTAAGATGACCTCAGAACAGAATGATGGGCAAGTTTTCATTCCAAATGTTCAGATGTTTCCACTGTATTGGTTATTTGAACTTGTTTGGAACCTGTTTGACACTTCAAACCATCAAGTAGCACAACAAAGGAGATGGACTGAGCCAGAGAAAGCCTGGACTGAGCCAGAGAAAGTGCATGGACTGCTGGATCAAGACGATCTGATCGTCCTTCCAGTTATTATCCTGATTTTGGTTACAGGGCCAGGCCAAAGGGCCAGGACATAAGCACAGTTGACCGTCACCAAGTAGGTTTATCTCCCTTTTAAAGGCCTTTGGACTGATACTATGTGAAATATCCTACTTTTATTGAGATGTTTGAATCGATTTTTGCTATTCCAAACATTACAGAGAGTAGAATGATTTTTTTTAACCACTGTTAGATGTTCATTTACCATACTATTTGTATTTATTGAGGATCCCCCATTAGCTGTTGCCATGGCAGCAGCTATTCTTCCTGGATTCCAGCAACAATAAAAAGTATTACATGACATTACATTTCATAACACTTTTCACAACACATTAAGTGTGCGCCCTCAGTCCACTACTCTACTACCACATATCTACAATACAAAATCCCTGTGTACGTGTGTGTAGAGTGCGTGTCTTATCATGTGTGTCTGTGCCTGTGTGTGTGTGTCTCTTCACAGTCCCACTGTTCCACAAGGAAATCTATGGATTAGGGCCTAATTCATTTATGAGCTGTAACTCAGTAAAATCGTTTAAATTGTTGAATGTTGCGTTTATATTTTTGTTCAGTATACTCCTCTTCCCTGTTTAAGTGTTCTATGTCTCCATTTTGTCCCTTTAACCTGTGTGCACCTTTCTTATATCTCCCGCTCCCTCTTCAGGTGACACCATTGTGCTTTACGTTGCCGGGCGACAGGATCCCTGTTCTCTCACACTCTAAAATAAACACATAGCAGTATGGGAACAAAAGCCATCAAACGCTTCCAGGCAGCAGGCATTCCAGTCAGGCTGCATCAGGGGGGAGCAAGTCCCTGGTAGGTCTACTGTACACTGAGTGAACAAAACATTAGGAACACCTTGTTGATATTGAGTTGCACCCTCTTTTGCCCCCAGAACAGTCTCAATTCATCGGGGTATGGACTCTACATGTTGTCGAAGGTGTTCCACAGGGATGCTGGTCCATGTTGACTCCAATGCTTCCCCCAGTTGTGTCAAGTTGGCTGGATGTTCTTTGGGTGGTGGACCATTCTTCATACACACAGGAAACTGTTGAATGTGAAAAACCCAGCGGCGTTGCAGTTCTTGACACACTCAAACTGGTGCGCCTGGCACCTACTACCATACCCTGTTCAAAGGCACTTAAATCTTTTATCTTGCCCATTCACCCTCTGAATGACACACATACACAATCCATGTCTCAATTATCTCAAGGCTTAAAAATCCTTATTTAACCCCCCCCCCCCCCCCCCCCCCCCAATCTACACTGACTGAAGTGGATTTAACAAGTGACATCAATAAGGGATCATAGCTTTCACATGGTTACACCTGGTCAGTCTATGTCATGGAAAGAGCATAATATTCATAATGTTTTGTACATTCAGTGTAACCATGTGAAAGCTATGATCCCTTATTGATGTCACTTGTTAAATCCACTTCAATCAGTGTAGATAAAGGGGAGGAGACAGGTTAAAGAAGAATTTCTAAGCCTTGAAATGATTGAGATGTGGATTATGTACGTGTGCCATTCAGAAGGTGAATGGATAAGACAATATATTGGTAGTAGGTGCCAGGCGCACCGGTTTGTATCAAGAACTGCAACACTTTCCTCGCTCAACAGTTTCCCATGTGTATCAAGAATGGTCCACCACCCAAAGGACATCCAGCCAACTTCACACAACTGTGGGAAGCACTGTGGGAACATGGGCCAACATCCCTGTGGAACGATTTCGACACCTTGTAGAGTCCATGCCCTGACAAATTGAGGCTGTTCTGAGGGCAAAAGGGGGTGCAACTCAATATTAGGAAGGTGTCCTTATTGTTTTGGACACTCAGTGTACGTCTCGCTCTAATGTTTTAACTGTGCAACAGGGTTGGGGAAGCTACTCTGAAAATATATGTAATTTACCAAGCTAAAGCTATCCTTAAGAAAAATATAGTTTACTTAAAACCTTCTACTGCAGTGGGCTAAATCAGGGTCACAGAGTGATTCTTGGTCGTCTTAAACACATCTACTTTGAAACAGAAGTTTACACCTCACACACATGGTTATGGGCTTAATAAAAGAAGACCCCTGTACCATGTCAGATATAGAGTTTAAATGTATTACATTTTGAGTTTGCATCCCAATATTACACTTTATATACATCACAGAAGACTCAAATATAACAAAACTGTTTGACATAGAAACACCGAATTTTCACCATTAAAAAAAAGTTGAAGAATTATAAAATTATGAAAAATATGAATAACATTCCACCCATGAGGCCACTAGGTCATTTGCCTGCAGGAAAGGGCTACGTTTTTTAAATGTATTTTTTATTTCACCTTCATTTAACCAGGTAGGCTACTTGAGAACAAGTTCTCATTTACAACTGCGACCTGGCCAAGATAAAGCTTAGCAATTCGACAAATACTCCAACACAGAGTTACACATGAAATAAACAAAACATACAGTCAATAATACCGTAGAAAAAGAAAACAAAATGTCTATATACAGTGAGTGCAAATGATGTAAGATAAGGGCGTTAAGGCAATAAATAGGCCATGGTGGAGAAGTAATTACAATATAGCAATTAAACACTGGAATGGTAGAATGTGCAGAAGATGAATGTGCAAGTAGAGATACTGGGGAGCAAAGGAGCAAAATAAATAAATAAATACAGTATGGGGATGAGGTAGATAGATGGGCTGTTTACAGATGGGCTATGTACAGGTGCAGTGATCTGTGAGCTGCTCTGACAGCTGGTGCTTAAAGTTAGTGAGGGAGATATAAGTCTCCAACTTCAGTGATTTTTGCAGTTCGTTCTAGTCATTGGCAGCAGAGAACTGGAAGGAAAGGCGACCAAAAGAGGAATTGACTTTGGGGGTGACCAGTGAGATATACCTGCTGGAGCGCGTGCTACAGGTAGGTGCTGCTATGGTGACCAGTGAGCTGAGATAAGGCGGGGATTTACCTAGCAGAGACTTGTAGATAACCTGTAGCCAGTGGGTTTTGGAGACGAGTATGAAGCGAGGGCCAACCAACGAGAGTGTACAGGTCGCAGTGGTGGGTAGTATATGGGGCTTTGGTGACAAAACGAATGGCACTGTGATAGTTAAAAGTTACTTTGAAAAAGCGGTTCACTACATCCAAACTACTTTGTGATAAATGATCAGATGTACATCTGAAGTGTCGTAGACTGCAAATTGCAAGGTCACTTTGGGGTCATACAGACGTAGGATCTCAATCTGAGCCAGTTTGCTACAGCAGGAAAAGAATCATGCAGCAACAGGAAATGTGAATTACTACACTGCGTGCACAATTATTAGGAAAGTGAGTATTCTGATCTTATCATTGTTTCTATTCACATTTTCGAACTCCAAACCATATAAACTTGAATGCTTATTGGATTTACTCATTTTCAGGTGATAGGTATTTGTGTAATGAGGGAGGGTGTGGCGAAAGTGAATAATGCCTTATATCAAGGTGTGCATAATTATTAGGCAGCCTCATTACCTCAGGTAAAATGGGCCAAAAAATGTATTTAACTGACACTGAAAAGCCCAAAATGTAAAATGCCTTTCAGACGGATGCGACACTCTTTAAATAGCTAAACTATTGAGGCGTGACCACCGGACATTCAAACGTTTTGTTGCGAATAGTCAACTGGGGCGCAAAAAACGCACGGGGAAGAAAAGCCGCAAATTAACTGCAAAAGACTTGAGAAGAATTAAACGTCAAACTGCCAGGAACCCATTATCCTCCAGTGCCACCGAATTCCAGAACTGCAACCTACCTGGGGTGTTCAGAAGTACAAGGTGTCAAGTGCTCAGAGACATGGCCAAGGTCAAGAAGACTGAAACAAGACCAACACTGAATAAGATTCACAAGTTGAAGCGTCAAGATTGGGCAAAGAAATACCTGAAGACAGATTTTTCTAAGGTTTTATGGACAGATGAAATGAAAGTGACTCTTGATGGACCAAATGGATGGGCCCGTGGCTGGATCAGTAATGGACACAGGGCACCACTTTGAGTCAGGTGCCAGCAAGGTGAAGGAGGGGTACTGGTATGGGCTGCTATCATTGAGGATGAGGTAGTTGGACCTTTTCGGGTTGAAGATGGACTGAAACTCAACTCCCAAACCTACTGCCAGTTTCTGGAAGATTCTTTCATCAAACAGTGGTACAGGAAGAAGTCCTCAGCATTCTAGGCTATGATCTTTATGCAGGACAATGCTCCATCACATGCATCCAAGTACTCCACTGCTTGGCTAGCCAGCAAGAGCCTCAAAGATGCCTGAATAATGACCTGGCCCCCTTCCTCACCTGACTTAAATCATATTGAGAACTTGTGGGCCCTTCTCAAACGTGAGATTTACAGTGATGGAAGACAATACACCTTTTTGAACAGCATTTGGGAGGCTGTGGTTGCTGCTTCAGCGAAAATTGATCGTGAACAGATCAAGAAACTGACAGACTCCATGGATGGAAGGCTCATGGCAGTTATTGAAAATAAGGGGACCTACATTGGTCACTGAATATTTTTGAAAGGCCAAAAATTTTATATAATTGTCATTTTGTGTTACTTATCGGTTACACTTACTCTAAAAATTGAGAATAAACAAGTGAGTTGAGAGAAATTATTTTTGTAATTTAGTTGCCTAATAATTGTGCACACTAATAGTTGCCTAATAATTGTGCACACTTATATATTTCCCTGAGAAAGACAAAACTCACTTTTCCTTTGTTAAACATTCAGGTTTGAGGTTCAATAACATTTTGGATTGACTGAGAACATTGTGTTTGTTCAACAATAAAATGAATCCCGAGGAATACAATTTGCCTAATAATTGTGCACGCAGTGTATGTCAAATTAACAGAATGTATAATTTCGCCTATTAAACTTGAAAACAATGTTTCAAGTGAGAATTAGATAGGTCTGTTGCAAAAAAAGGAAAGGAAATGATTCCCTACAGTACTTCACCCATATTTTATATTCTTGCAAAAAGTAGTGTGTAGTTCCAGTACTTAGCTACACCTCTACACTGCAAAAGAACACGACCTAGATTTGAATTGAGTTCATCTACCACCAAGCTCCAGCAAAATACAGTTCAATTACTAGTTGAACTACATCTAGTTCACTACTTCCCAACACTGTTGAGCACTACACTATAATGTTGATTACGTGCTCTAAATCAATGTATTACAAGTAAATCTCAACCAGTAGATGTCAGTCATGTAACACGTGTGAATGTGGGCTTCATTCATGTTTCTTCCATCAATCAACACACCCCATTGCATTGATAAAAAATGAACAAAAGAGATTTCATGAACATTTCAGGAAAAAATGCATGTCTGGTCTTAGCCCACATGATTATTTATGATAGTCCACCAGAGAAGTGCTACAGGGACTCCTATATAGGATATAGGACCCACAGCACCGACCACCACAGATCTCTTCAACCCCTGTTGAACCCCAGAGAGGTTCAGTTTCCATGTTTTCCCCCAATCTGTCATAGTACATTTCATTAACCCCCGAGGAGCACCAGGCCCTTTCAGGGGGGTCATCTAACACCCGCAGCTCAAACAGAGCCACTCTGACCTTCAACCTACTTCCCCTGTCGTGCTGAAACTCTCATCCTCCATTTGGGGTCTCTGAACTCTCTGTCTGAGGGACGGGAGAAGAGGGGGGGGTGTGTGTGTGTGTGTGTGTGTGTGTGTGTGTGTGTGTGTGTGTGTGTGTGTGTGTGTGTGTGTGTGTGTGTGTGTGTGTGTGTGTGTGTGTGTGGTGTGTGTGTGTGTGTGTACCCGTGCCCGCGCACGTGCTTGTGGGCATGCATATGTGAACGAGTTTAACTATACTTGTGGGGTCACGAAGTCTCCACGAGAATAGTTAAACAAAGAAAAATTTGACCAACTGGGGACATTTTGTTAGTCCCCACAAGGAAAAAAGCTACTTCTAGGAGGTTTAGGGTAAGGTTAGAATTCGAGGGACAGAGCTGGTCATGGACCAAGGTTAGGTTGCTGTCTCCCTGGGCACATGTGCATCCAACACAGTCCTTAAATGCTGATTTCTCACATAGATGCACACATTCATTCAGGTTATAGACCATGTACATTTTAGTCATTTAGCAGATGCTCTTATCCAGAGCGACTTACAGTAGTGAATGCATACATTTCATACATTAAAAAAATATATATATATTTTTTGGACTGGCCCCCTGTGGGAATTGAACCCACAACCCTGGTGTTGCACACACCATGCTCTACCAACTGAGCCACAGGGAAGTAACTAGTAATTTGGCCTAGGACCATGTATGCTATAGTAGTTATGGGTTTCGTGTGTGTGACAGATTGTGAAATCGTTCCAAATCCTCCCTGACTCTCTTGGCTTCGTTTCACAGTGAGCATAATGGGAGTTTTGCAGGCACATATACTAATAACATCCACATGTGACGTAAAGCTGTAATTTCTATATTTATATTCCATAGAAAACAATACCTATTGTGATTTTTCAGCCGTAATGAGACGCTGCTTCCCCCCTCAGAGTTGCAGATGAGTCTGTACCCTCAGATTGTATTACTCACACGCCATGACTCATTTATTGTGAAAACACTTTTTGTACCAAATAGTATGGCGTAAACATAATAATTCCCAGTATTAAGCATCAATTTCCATGTCTGTGTCTTTGACTGCCAAGAAGTTTGTTTCCATGGTATTATGTTAAATACATTTCTAAGAACAGCAGCCTTGTCTCTAGAAAGGGGAAGAAGGATGAAAGGTATTTTCCTGGTGAAATTTGAACCTAGAACTCAATGAACTCTATGGCAGGAAGTGGTATCCATATAAGGAGCATAAGATGCTTTTCTGTTATAGTTTTGTTCAATCATGGCTCATGTTTCAAAAGTCTAAGCGCATTTGAAATTGACTGAGTAAAACAAACAAATTCACAGTCACTTGTTCATTGCACCAAATTACTCTTTCTATTTGATACATATTCAATCTAAGTATCTGCTTTCCAAAATGCAATATGCACTTTACTTGATATGATTTTCTTGTCATTTTCTAATGATACCATATTTTTATCGCTTTGGTGCAATTTTCACAAGTATGTGGTACATTTCCACAACTCTTAGTAAAAAAATCAAAACAGATCATCAAAAAGGCAGTTTGTTTCAAAACTCTAAGCACATTTTCAATTGACAAAGTGCAACACAAAATCATAGTCACTTTTTCACCAGACTTAATCAGTGTTTCATCTAGAAATACATGTTTCATATTGCAATACGTTTTCATTTAAAGTAACTGTATTTTACAATGCAATGCTCACAATACTTTTGATATGATTCTCTTCTATTTTGTTGAAATACTTAATCTGACTGCTCTCAATTGATGATCACTTAAATGTTTGGTAACCTATAGATTTTACATGTCAACTGCAGACTATGAGAACTACATAATGAACATGTCTGTGAAGTAGAAACATAAAAAGTATGATATATATATATATATATATATATATATATATATATATGATGTACTACTATGATGATGACTATTCTGATTTGACTTCACAGTAAGTAAATAAGAAATCTGATAGTGACAAGATCAGATATATGAAACAAATCAATTCAAATCAAAGTTTATTGGTTGACATGGAAACCAGTGCCTGCTAAACACTGTTTCTTTCCATTATTTTATTTGATTAAGTTGTAAAAGATGTCTTCAATGATCACACCTTTAATCACAAAATGATGGAATTATGTGTTACGTCCCCCAGTTTCTGTGTTGTGGTTTCATATGTGTGTGTGTATTTCAGGAAATGGCTTCCTGGAATCCTAAAGCAGCTGATTGGTCCGCCCTATCGCTGATTGGAGCTCTGACCCTTCCCTCTCGTCAGGGGTAACAGCTGTCTCTTCAATTACCAACTCCTTCTCCAGCTTGATAAACTCCAGTGTTCCTTCTTCAGGGAGGAGAGCTTCTTTTTATGTCCTGTGTTGGTTGTTGGTCAGTGAAAGTTTTGTTGATATTATTTTGTAGCTGCTCCTTCAGCGGTATGTGTATGCCAGTAGGACTTAGTGTTTTTTGGGTATTGAAATTGTTCACTTAAAGTATTGGTAAATTATTCTGTTTCATTTGTTCCCAGGGGGGAAGGGGAACGCACTTTGGGAGTGTTTAGGCAAGAGGCCTGCGGGCATACATAATCCGTAGTATTGAATCTGTCTATGCACAGTAGGTAAAACCTGGGCGGATCACCCCCTGTATTTTGGTTAGCGCTGCAGTTGGTGCTAAAGGTTAGGTAAGAAGTGGGAAGGCAGGTAAGGTAGGAGAGGGGACTCTACTTTTTACTTTCTTTGGTTCTGTCCAGCCACTTTTCCCCACATTACCGTGTTAAGGAATAATAAATAACCTGTAAACTGTATTTTTTTCTCTGCCTCCGTCCTTCCCCGCACCAACGATCACATTCTTTTTCACTCCATGGGGAGTTGAGATGTAGCGGGGTGTTACGTTCCCTCATCCAAGAGGCGTACGTAACATGGAATTCATTTAACTACATTTTGACTGCTTCAATAAACATATAAGTGAATTTGTCCCAATACTTTTGGTCCCCTAAAATAGGGGGGAGGGGGGGACGGACTACTATGTACAAAAAGTGCTGTAATTTCTAAGCCGTTCACCCGATATGGATGGAAATACCCTCAAATTAAGGTGACAGTCTGCACTTGAACGTCATAGCTCACTGTATATAGTTTGATAACTGCTGAACGCTGTACATTTCTATATTATTACCTCAAATGTATCAATTTGACTTCAGTTTATGTTGGAAAGTGAAACCAAATCATATATGGACGTGGCTGTAAATACTACATTATCCTCCATCAGCCAGTCTGCTTCAACTGGACAAAGTGGAACGAGTCGCACTCATGTGCTGCCATTTTGGAATTCTAGTGTAGTATCCAATGCACTGCTGAATTACCTGGGCTGTATATAACAATACATTCCACTCGTTATCTGAATTTCCTTGATACACCGTTAGCTGATGAATTTTATCAAACAGAGGCAGGCGATACTGTATCAGTTGACAAGTCACGTAGAAAAGGTGATCTTGTACATTGTTACATGGGACAAAACACAACACGAGCTACGTTTTTTCAGTAGCCAACCACTTTACAATACCTATATTTCTGATGATTTGTCCTACGTACTGTATGTACTGTATAAGGATAATGAAAACGTTAGACTGGATTGAAACGTGCATTTGAAGTTATAGTCAAGTACTGTAGGGGAAATTATATTTACCATCTACTATTCTTTCTATTCAGCACTTCAAAAATAACATTTTTCAAATCTGTATCTTTTATTTTTTGCTATAGGATTAAATGGTAGTTAAAGTGACCAAATGGCGAGCCTATCATTATCTGATGTCTTGGTGACTAAACAAAATATGCTGATGGTATTTCACAGAACATGCAGATGTTGCATGAATGACTCAGGGGTGAAAGATGTGTGAAACCACAATGAATGCTCACTCAAAGGTTCTGAACCTAAAATAAGGGGCATTACAAGTGTTATCAGTTTAGAGTTTTGACTCACTAAACACAAATGCTATTTGTAAATGATCGTAAATGATGTCTAAGTGTTAAAAAAACAAAAAAACAATATGGTGCCATCTGGTTTGCTTGAAATAAGGGATTTGAAATGATTTATACTTTTACTTTTGATACTTATTGTATATTTTAGCAATTACATTTACTTTTGATACTTATGTATATTTAAAACCAAACACTTTTAGACTTTTACTCAAGTATTATTTTACTGGGTGACTTTCACTTTTACTTGAGTCATTTTCTGTTAAGGTATGTTTACTTTTACTCAAGTATGACAATTGGGTATTTTTCCACCTCTTGATACCACTTACTGTACAAAAATAAGAGTTATACACTGAGTGTACAAAATAATTAGGATCGCCTGCTCTTTCCATGACATAAAATGACCTGGTGAATCCAGGTGAAAGCTATGATTCCTTATTGATGTCACTTGTTAAATCCACTTCAATCAGTGTAGATGAAGAGGAGGAGACAGGTTAAAGAAGGATTTTTAAGCCTTGAGAAGATTGAGACGTGGATTGTGTATATGTGCTATTCAGAGGGTGAATGGATAAGACAACATGGGTAGTGCCTTTGAACCGCGTGTGGTAGTAGGTGCCAGGCGCACCGTTTTGTGTCAAGAACTACAACGCTGCTGGGTTTTTCCTCACACAACAGTTTCCCGTGTATACATGGTCCAGCACCCAAAGGACATCCAGCCAACTTGACACAACTGTGGGAAGCTTTGGAGTCAACCATGGGCCAGCATCCAATATTAGGAAGGTGTTCTTAATATTTTGTGCACTCAGTGTATATAGGAAAGACATCAAGAGACAAAAATACTAATTACACCCTATTCATATATACATATTATTATTCTTATATACATTACAGTTACGTTTCATCTTTAGAAAGAGGTGAGGAGCTGTGATGCTTTTTGCATGAGTAACCTCTGGTAACAGAGCATTCCAACATGACATGACTCTATACATAACTGAGTAACCTCTGGTAACAGAGCATCCCACCATGACATGGCTCTATACATAACTGAGTAACCTCTGGTAACAGAGCATTCCACCATGACATGACTCTATACATAACTGAGTAACCTCTGGTAACAGAGCATCCCACCATGACATGGCTCTATACATAACTGAGTAACCTCTGGTAACAGAGCATTCCACCATGACATGGCTCTATACATAACTGAGTAACCTCTGGTAACAGAGCATTCCACCATGACATGGCTCTATACATAACTCAGTAACCTCTGGTAACAGAGCATTCCACCATGACATGGCTCTATACATAACTGAGTAACCTCTGGTAACAGAGCATTCCACCATGACATGGCTCTATACATAACTGAGTAACCTCTGGTAACAGAGCATTCCACCATGACTCTATACATAACTGAGTAACCTCTGGTAACAGAGCATCCCACCATGACATGGCTCTATACATAACTGAGTAACCTCTGGTAACAGAGCATTCCACCATGACTCTTTACATAACTGAGTAACCTCTGGTAACAGAGCATTCCACCATGACATGGCACTATACATAACTGAGTAACCTCTGGTAACAGAACATTCCACCATGACTCTATACATAACTCAGTAACCTCTGGTAACAGAGCATTCCACCATGACATGGCTCTATACATAACTGAGTAACCTCTGGTAACAGAGCATTCCACCATGACATGGCTCTATACATAACTGAGTAACCTCTGGTAACAGAACATTCCACCATGACTCTATACATAACTCAGTAACCTCTGGTAACAGAGCATTCCACCATGACATGGCTCTATACATAACTGAGTAACCTCTGGTAACAGAGCATTCCACCATGACATGGCTCTATACATAACTGAGTAACCTCTGGTAACAGAGCATTCCACCATGACATGACTCTATACATAACTGAGTAACCTCTGGTAACAGAGCATTCCACCATGACTCTATACATAACTGAGTAACCTCTGGTAACAGAGCATCCCACCATGACATGGCTCTATACATAACTGAGTAACCTCTGGTGGCAGAACATTCCAACATGACATGACTCTATACATAACTGAGTAACCTCTGGTAACAGAGCATCCCACCATGACATGACTCTATACATAACTGAGTAACCTCTGGTAACAGAGCATCCCACCATGACATGACTCTATACATAACTGAGTAACCTCTGGTAACAGAGCATCCCACCATGACATGACTCTATACATAACTGAGTAACCTCTGGTAACAGAGCATCCCACCATGACATGACTCTATACATAACTGAGTAACCTCTGGTAACAGAGCATTCCACCATGACATGGCTCTATCAGGGGCGAAAATCTGATATCAACTTTGGAGGGGACAATTACATGAAATTTCCTCAAGAGCAATTTCTGAGGGGGACACCAAAAGTAGTGCTGTAACACATAGCCTATATTGTAATATGGTAAATGTATATTGAGGAACCAAAGAAATAAGGTGTTTGCCGTACTCCTAACTACCGGTACCCAAAACTACACAACTAATCACAACACAATACCATTGCCTTTAACAAATCTTAGTTCAGTCACCAGTTTAAGTTGAGAGTGGGGGTATCCATGGCATTTTCCAATTATGTTCCTATTTTACAAGTTTAAAAAAATGGAGAACCTTTCATAATGTTGCCAAACAAAGACTCAACAAACTTACCTGAGACTCCCTGTCTCTGCCAGTCTGTCCCTGCATATCTGTCCCCAACTCTGCTGTCTGTGTGCCATCTGTTGCCTGCTCTGCCTAATGACATCATTGTGAAACATTTCCATTAGAATTTCATTTCTTTATGAACATTTTATCAACTAGTCTTTGAGATATTAGGCTAGTAGGGTTCTTACTTTGCGTTTTGGTGTACTGAAAAATACTCTGATGTCCGTCTTTTATTTTTCTGCCATTTTGCTACCTGGCTGGCTGGCTACACACACACACAGTGTGTAGGTTTTTTACAGTAGGAGATGGGCTTCTATCATCTTATCTTCTATCATTCTATTTGGGCTTCGATCTAAAAGGTAGCTAGCAAATGTGAAACGGATTAAAATGACAAGAGTTGACAGCTGTATGAGTTCACCATTTACACAACATATGCTGCAACCTTTTGTAATTGTAATAGTTTGTTTCATATTGGCTGGCTTCCAACAATAGCTGAATTTGCAAAGCTAGCGAGCACCAATTCCGTTTCAGTGGTGTTTGCTATAATCTTTGCTACCCGGGTTAAATAAAGGTGAAATAAAATAAATAAATAAAAGTTCCCTTGCGACAATTTAGCTTTTGTACCGAGACCAGTTTGGACTTCAGTTTATCGCTAACCTTATCACAGGGACTTTGAAGCACTAATTTACATCTGCATGCTGATCTTGGAATAAATTGACGATAGCAAAGATTCCATCTTTGACGAGGCCACATAAATGGAATAGGTACTAGCTAGCTTAATAGTTAATATTTCCGCGCTAACTCTGCATATTCAGCTAGTGTGTGTGCGCGATTGACTGGATTAACCTCACGTCAGTTACGTTCATTGAGTGCCTTTCAGACAGTGGATACCACCCCTCTGTTACCTTGCCAACTAAGGAACTGGCAGTGGATCAAACCATTGTGAGGCAAAGGGTGGGGGGGGGGGGGGGGTCGCAATCTTTTGAAACTTATAAACGCGCTATTAAGTGTCTATAATCAGCACAATTGCTTTCATTGCGTATTATTAATATTATTTAAATTACATAGTTATGTTTCAGTGATATATTGGGGGGGGACAAATCATATTTTTCCCAGGATGGGTGGGTCGTGTCCCCCCCGTCCCCCCCGGGATTTCCGCCCCTGGGCTCTATACATAACTGAGTAACCTCTGGTAACAGAGCATTCCACCATGACATGGCTCTATACATAACTGAGTAACCTCTGGTAACAGAGCATTCCACCATGACATGGCTCTATACATAACTGAGTAACCTCTGGTAACAGAGATTTCCACCATGACATGACTCTATACATAACTGAGTAACCTCTGGTGGCAGAGCATTCTGTCACAAAAGTTGTCGTCGGTGAAGGAGGACCAAAACGCAGCAGGCATGCGGTTGTTCATTTTGAATATTTATTCAATCCAAAATGAACACAAAAATAACAACAGAGAACGAACGACAAAATGACAGCCTCGAAGGCAACACAGCAAATCCAAAGACAATCTCCCACAATTAGACAAACAAACCCAATTAATATAGGACTTCCAATCAAAGGCAACACCACACAGCTGCCTTCAATTGGAAGTCCACCCCAATTACCCAAACATAGACATACAACTAACTAGATAACACATAGAAATACATACACACAGACCATAAACCAAAACCCCGGAAACACTACATCAAACACGCTATTTTCCAAAACACCACCCCGAACCACATAAAACAAATACCCTCTGCCACGTCCTGACCAAACTACAATACCAATTAACCTTATACTGGTCAGGACGTGACAGTACCCCCCCCCCCCTTAAAGGTGCTAACCCCGGAAGCACCTTAACAAAAATAACCCCAAGCAACACCAAAAAGAAAAATTCCCCCCTACTAAAGGGAGGGAAGGGAGGGTGGCTGCCGTCAACGACGGCACTGTGCTACACCCCTCCTCCCCAACCCACCTATCTCTGGAGGTGGCTCCGGCTCAGGCCGTTCCAGGCTGTCGGGGCAGTCGGGGCAGTCTGGCCACTCGGGGCAGTCTGGCCGCTCCGGCAGTTCAGGGCAGTCTGGCCGCTCCGGCAGTTCAGCGCAGTCTGGGCAGCTCCGGCAGTTCAGCGCAGTCTGGGCAGCTCCGGCGACTGTTGACTGGCGGGCAGCTCCGGCGACTGTTGACTGGCGGGCAGCTCCGGCGACTGTTGACTGGCGGGCAGCTCCGGCGACTGTTGACTGGCGGGCAGCTCCGGCGACTGTTGACTGGCGGGCAGCTCCGGCGACTGTTGACTGGCGGGCAGCTCCGGCGACTGTTGACTGGCGGGCAGCTCCGGCTGTTGTTGACTGGCGGGCAGCTCCGGCTGTTGTTGACTGGCGGGCAGCTCCGGCGACTGTTGACTGGCGGGCAGCTCCGGCGACTGTTGACTGGCGGGCAGCTCCGGCGACTGTTGACTGGCGGGCAGCTCCGGCGACTGTTGACTGGCGGGCAGCTCCGACGACTGTTGACTGGCGGGCAGCTCCGACGACTGTTGACTGGCGTGGCTGGGTTTACGCACTTGAAGGCTAGTGCGTGGTGCTGGTACTGGGCGTACCAGATTGTGAACACGCACCTCCATGCTAGTGCGGGGAGCTGGCCTGGGGCTCCATTCTTGCCCCGCAAAACTCCCCTTGTGCCCCCCCCCTAAAAAATTGTTGGGGGTGCATCTCGGTCTCCCTTACCTCGCCAGCCTTCTTCCGCTGCTTGGTCCTTTGTTGGTGGGAGATTCTGTCACAAAAGTTGTCGTCGGTGAAGGAGGACCAAAACGCAGCAGGCATGCGGTTGTTCATTTTGAACATTTATTCAATCCAAAATGAACACAAAAATAACAACAGAGAACGAACGACAAAATGACAGCCTTGAAGGCAACACAGCAAATCCAAAGACAATCTCCCACAATTAGACAAACAAACACACCCAACTAATATAGGACTTCCAATCAAAGGCAACACCACACAGCTGCCTTCAATTGGAAGTCCACCCCAATTACCCAAACATAGACATACAACTAACTAGATAACACATAGAAATACATACACACAGACCATAAACCAAAACCCCGGAAACACTAAATCAAACACCCTACTTTCCAAAAACACCACCCCGAACCACATAAAACAAATACCCTCTGCCACGTCCTGACCAAACTACAATACCAATTAACCTTATACTGGTCAGGACGTGACAATTCCACCATGACATGGCTCTATACATAACTGAGTAACCTCTGGTAACAGAGCATTCCACCATGACATGGCTCTATACATAACTGAGTAACCTCTGGTAACAGAGCATTCCACCATGACATGGCTCTATACATAACTGAGTAACCTCTGGTAACAGAGTATTCCACCATGACATGGCTCTATACATAACTGAGTAACCTCTGGTAACAGAGCATTCCACCATGACATGGCTCTATACATAACTGAGTAACCTCTGGTGGCAAAGCATTCCACCATGACTCTATACATAACTGAGTAACCTCTGGTAGCAGAGCATTCCACCATGACATGGCTCTATACATAACTGAGTAACCTCTGGTAACAGAGCATTTCACCATGACTCTATACATAACTGAGTAACCTCTGGTAACAGAGCATTCCACCATGACTCTATACATAACTGAGTAACCTCTGGTAACAGAGCATTCCACCATCACATGGCTCTATACATAACTGAGTAACATCTGGTAACAGAGCATTCCTCCATGACATGACTCTATACATAACTGAGTAACCTCTGGTAACAGAGCATTCCACCATGACATGGCTCTATACATAACTGAGTAACCTCTGGTAACAGAGCATTCCACCATGACATGGCTCTATACATAACTGAGTAACCTCTGGTAACAGAGCATTCCACCATGACATGACTCTATACATAACTGAGTAACCTCTGGTAACAGAGCATTCCACCATGACTCTATACATAACTGAGTAACCTCTGGTAACAGAGCATTCCACCATGACATGACTCTATACATAACTGAGTAACCTCTGGTAACAGAGCATTCCACCATGACATGACTCTATACATAACTGAGTAACCTCTGGTAACAGAGCATTCCACCATGACATGGCTCTATACATAACTGAGTAACCTCTGGTAACAGAGCATTTCACCATGACTCTATACATAACTGAGTAACCTCTGGTAACAGAGCATTCCACCATGACATGGCTCTATACATAACTGAGTAACCTCTGGTAACAGAGTATTCCACCATGACATGGCTCTATACATAACTGAGTAACCTCTGGTAACAGAGTATTCCACCATGACATGGCTCTATACATAACTGAGTAACCTCTGGTAACAGAGCATTCCTCCATGACATGGCTCTATACATAACTGAGTAACCTCTGGTAACAGAGCATTCCACCATGACATGACTCTATACATAACTGAGTAACCTCTGGTAACAGAGCATTCCACCATGACATGACTCTATACATAACTGAGTAACCTCTGGTAACAGAGCATTCCACCATGACATGGCTCTATACATAACTGAGTAACCTCTGGTAACAGAGTATTCCACCATGACATGACTCTATACATAACTGAGTAACCTCTGGTAACAGAGCATTCCACCATGACATGACTCTATACATAACTGAGTAACCTCTGGTAACAGAGCATTCCACCATGACATGGCTCTATACATAACTGAGTAACCTCTGGTAACAGAGCATTCCACCATGACTCTATACATAACTGAGTAACCTCTGGTAACAGAGCATTCCACCATGACATGACTCTATACATAACTGAGTAACCTCTGGTAACAGAGCATTCCACCATGACATGACTCTATACATAACTGAGTAACCTCTGGTAACAGAGCATTCCACCATGACTCTATACATAACTGAGTAACCTCTGGTAACAGAGCATTCCACCATGACATGGCTCTATACATAACTGAGTAACCTCTGGTAACAGAGCATTCCACCATGACTCTATACATAACTGAGTAACCTCTGGTAACAGAGCATTCCACCATGACATGGCTCTATACATAACTGAGTAACCTCTGGTAACAGAGCATTCCACCATGACATGGCTCTATACATAACTGAGTAACCTCTGGTAACAGAGCATCCCACCATGACATGACTCTATACATAACTGAGTAACCTCTGGTAACAGAGTATTCCACCATGACATGGCTCTATACATAACTGAGTAACCTCTGGTAACAGAGCATTCCTCCATGACATGGCTCTATACATAACTGAGTAACCTCTGGTAACAGAGCATTCCACCATGACATGACTCTATACATAACTGAGTAACCTCTGGTGGCAGAGCATTCCACCATGACATGGCTCTATACATAACTGAGTAACCTCTGGTAACAGAGCATTCCACCATGACATGGCTCTATACATAACTGAGTAACCTCTGGTAACAGAGCATTCCACCATGACATGGCTCTATACATAACTGAGTAACCTCTGGTAAGAGAGCATTCCACCATGACATGACTCTATACATAACTGAGTAACCTCTGGTAACAGAGCATTCCACCATGACATGACTCTATACATAACTGAGTAACCTCTGGTAACAGAGCATTCCACCATGACATGGCTTTATACATAACTGAGTGACGTATTAAATCTGTTTTTGGTTTGGGTACCGTGAAGAAACCCATGGTGGCGTGTCTGGTGGGGTATATCTGTTTGAAGTGTATGCAAAAAGACTATACAATTGGTTAGGCTTTTTCTTGAGAAGAACAAAAGAGAAGTAAACAATTTCTCCTTAACCCTCAACCACGAAAGACTTTCACGCATGTTGTTGATGTGTGGGGATGCTGTCACGGTTGTCGTAAGGAGTGGACCAAAATGCAGCGGGTATATTGATCATCTTCTTATTTATTGAAGGAAAAAACACTTAAACAAAACAAATGACGAAAACAGTCCCGTAAGGTGCACAGACTATACAGGAAACAACTACCCGCAAACACAAGTGAAAACAAACACAACTAAATATGGCCTCCAATTAGAGACAACAACAACCAGCTGCCTCTAATTGGAGGTCATTGACAAAACTAACATAGAAATAGAAAAGCTAGATAAACACATAGAAATAGATAACCTAGAACATAAACCAAAAACCCCGAAACACACAAAACAAACACCCCCTGCCACGCCCTGACCAAACTACAGTAACTTATAACCCCTTTTACTGGTCAGGACGTGACAGATGCCTGTGCGTGTGTACGTACGTGGATGTCTGTGTGGGATTTTCCAAGCATTTCTCAGCATTCCATTTGAAGGGCTCACCACCACAGAACTGAGTTAGTGCAGTCCCATATCCTAACCGATAGATTGAGAAGCCTAAAAAGACTGAAAGCCCTACATACTGTAGAACATCAATGACATGGCACTACTTCTTCCTATATGGGTCAGTGAATTAATGAGATTGATGGATGAATAGTTGGCAAACGATCAATATGTGCACTTAAATGGCCTATAGATATTTCAATATCTCTTGCTATACATGAGAGCAAAGTAACATTCAAACTCAAAGAGCTGTTGATGGATAGACGTTTTTGTTAACTACCAATAAATAAGCAGGATTTCACTACTAAGTATAAAAACAGACTTTTTTTCTTTGTGGCAGCCGTAGATTACACTTTAACCAGATGAGATTGAACCTTTCACTTGCTTGGGCACATTAGTAGAGGCTGCTTTGTAACCCGATCTGACCGTGAAACCCTAATACAGGCTGCAGAGGAAACGAGTAGGAAATCTGATGCCGTAAGAGCCTCTGAGTAGCTCTGTCCTAAATGGATTTGGGCCTGTCTAGCTGCTATAGTCCTCCTAAAGGAGAAACACACAGACCACCACAATCTGTAGTCTATATGGATGGTAATAAAAACACTTTGAAGAATAACACATATTTGTATATACCAGTGATGCATTTCAAACTTTGTGACATGGGCTATGTCTGTTTAGTGTTCTATTGCATAGTTTAGTGCTACGACAATGACACATTCTTCTGTTATTCATTTTCATATTCATTTTTAATGGTTTAAAGACGGCTGACCCTCATGTGCTCAGGTAAATTGAGTTAAATCTATTTATTTCCTCCTACTGACGCTTGTTCCCTAACCACACTATCATCTTTTAGTTTCTCTTAAGAGGTCCTTGAGTTTGTTGCATGGACTGGTATGTTCCCTTTGTCCTGTGACAAACGTCTTGGTAAAAAGCTCTGATACTCGGAATAAAATGCTTCGTTGTCTCTGGTAGGTCTACAACCGGATGTAGCATTTCCTTAGCTGTGTTCTCTGTGGTGAGTGTTGTGTAATAGCCCAGTCCTCTACGGTATGTGAGTAATGCAAACACCCCTCTTTCCTGCAGCAGGAATGCTGGCTATGCCAGACGCCAGACCCACCAGACCTACCACCGTCTCCACACCCCACTAGGCCCCCAGCCCACCCAGCCCTGCCTACACACCATGATCATACACACCAGATGTAGCAGTGGGTAAACCTGGAGTGTCGTGGGTAAATAGGTAGGTAAATCCTTGTGCAAAAACACTTCTCTGACTTAATATGTGGGTTAACGTAATTCCCCAAATGAAAAGGTGGTCGTTTACTTTCGTTGACTTGAGTATAGCCCCCCTCCTCTATATCACTGATTCACAGCCCCAGATCAATGGCCAAAAGCCAGCAAAGCCCGTCTCAAACAGAAAACGGGGTAAGTGAATGTGCGTTCTCGTGTTGCTTTGAAGTAACCTTCTCCTTTTGAATGATCCTAATACTGTAATAACATTTTAAGAACATACATGCATGGACTTAGTTGCAGTATTGTCAGGTAAGTCTAGTGGGAACTGGGAAGTGGGAAGTCAGAACATGAGGAAGAGAGTTTGCTTTGCTTTGCTGATTGAGGAATGGACAGACCAAATCTACAGATCACATTTCAGAGATCCTGGGCCAACTATCTCAGGAATTATAATTGGCAACAAAAACAAGATAGGAAGGAAGTTCTTCCTCGATACAGCCAAACTAATTCTGACTAGGAATATGGATTGGTGATGGTTTGATTTAAAAAATATTAAGAGTTATGGAACATAGCTGAACTCCTTCTCCCCTCTCCCTGATGTACAATGACTGACTGCTTGCCCTACAGTACAGAAACATCATTTACTTTAAGTTAACTAAATTGAAGTGACTCAAGTTAACTTAGTGAATGTCATTTAGCTGCTGAGACCTAGAAGAGAGAACATAATGTGCCAATCAGAATTCTATTCACACCAAAAAGGTTTAAAGGTTTAAAGAACTACTACTGTTGTGTAGTGTGGATTTACATTGGATACTACGTACGTACTAAATTGTATGTTCTATCAGAATCTTTCACTTTGTCAGCTCTATTGTGGATCTAGTATTCTGGTACAAGGAACGTTGCTACCAACACAAAGTAGGAAACACAGATTGAGTGAGTGGCTGGTTCCTATCAGAAGACAGCTGCTAATGAAATCCCAGCGGCACATGATACTGTTGTTGTTATGTTTGAGGGGGTGGACTAGGAAAGGAGGGGGGTTTCCACTGGCAGGGCCTTACAAGGTCAACTGTACATGTACAGCCCATGAATAGCACACACACACATATATACAGTGTATATATATTTACCCAAAAATATATGGGGGATTGGAAATGATGCAGACAATTACATTGATAGAAGCCGCAATCTGCAAGAGTAAAGATGATCTATTGGGTTCAGGTCTGGAGACTGGCTAGGCCACTCCAGGACCTTGAGATGCTTCTTACGGAGCCACTCCTTAGTTGCCCTGGCTGTGTGTTTCGGGTCGTTGTCATGCTGGAAGACCCAGCCACGACCCATCTTCAATGCTCTTACTGATGGAAGGAGGTTGTTGGCCAAGATCTCGTGATACATGGCCCCATCCATCCTCCCCTCAATACGGTGCAGTCATCCTGTCCCCTTTGCAGAAAAACATCCCCGAAGAATGATGTTTCCACCTCCATGCTTCACGGTTGGGATGGTGTTCTTGGGGTTGTACTCATCCTTCTTCTTCCTCCAAACACAGAGAGTGGAGTTTAGACCAAAAAGCTCTATTTTTGTCTCATCAGACCACATGACCTTCTCCCATTCCTCCTCTGGATCATCCAGATGGTCATTAGCAAACTTCAGACGGGCCTGGACATGCTCTGGCTTGAGCAGGGGGACCTTGCGTGCGCTGCAGGATTTTAATCCATGACGGCGTAGTGTGTTACTAATGGTTTTCTTTGAGACTGTGGTCCCAGCTCTCTTCAGGTCATTGACCAGGTCCTGCCGTGTAGTTCTGGGCTGATCCCTCACCTTCCTCATGATCATTGATGCTCCACGAGGTGAGATCTTGCATGGAGCTCCAGACCGACGGTGATTGACCGTCATCTTGAACTTCTTCCATTTTCTAATAATTGCGCCAACAGTTGTTGCCTTCTCACCAAGCTGCTTGCCTATTGACCTGTAGCCCATCCCAGCCTTGTGCAGGTCTACAATTTTATCCCTGATGTCCTTACACAGCTCTCTGGTCTTGGCCATTGTGGAGAGGTTGGAGTCTGTTTGATTGAGTGTGTGGACAGGTGTCTTTTATACAGGTAACAAGTTCAAACAGGTGCAGTTAATACAGGTAATGAGTGGAGAACAGGAGGGCTTCTTAAAGAAAAACTAACAGGTCTGTGAGAGACGGAATTCTTACTGGTTGGTAGGTGATCAAATACTAATGTCATGCAATAAAATGCAAATGAATTACTTAAAAATCATACAATGTGATTTTCTGGGTTTTAGTTTTAGATTCCGTCTCTCACAGTTGAAGTGTAACTATGCTAAAAATTACAGACCTCTACATGCTTTGTAAGTAGGAAAACCTGCAAAATCTGCAGTGTATCAAATACTTGTTCTCCCCACTGTATATATATATATATATATATATATATATATATATATATATATATATATATATATATATATATATATATGCCACACCTGTCAGGTGGATGGATTATCTTAGGTTATTGTCCTATTGAAAGGTGAATTCACCGCCCAGTGTCTGGTGGAAAACAGACTGAACCAGGTTTTCCTCTAGGATTTTTGCTGTGTTTTGCTCCATTCCGTGTCTTTTTTATCCTGAAAAACTCCCCAGTCCAACCTGTTGAGGACAGACGTTCCGCTAGCGGAACGCCTAGCCAACATCCAATGGAACAGCAGGGTGCGAAATACAAAACATCAAAAATCTAATAATTTCAATTTCTCAAACATACGACTATTTTACATCATTTTAAAGATACACTTCTCCTTAATGTAACATTGTCCGATTTCAAAAAGGCTTTACAGCAAAAGCAAAACATTAGATTATGTTAGGAGAGTACATAGACAAAAATAACCACACAGCCATTTTCCAAGCAAGGAGATATGTCACAAAAACCCAAACACAGCTAAATGAAGCACTAACCTTTGACGATCTTCATCAGATGACACTCCTAGGACATCATGTTACACAATACATGTATGTTTTGTTCGATAAAGTACATATTTATATCCAAAGCAGCATTTTACATTGGCGCGTGATGTTCAGAAAATGTATTCCCACCAAAACTGCTGGTGAATGTGCACATCAATTTACAAAAATACTCATCATAAACGTTGACAAAATACATAACAATTATTTTAAGAATTATAGTACTCCTTTATGCAACCGCTGTGTCAGATTTTAAAATAGCTTTTCGGTGAAAGCACATTTTTCAATATTCTAAGTACATAGCTCGCCATCAAAGCAAGCTATACAGACACCCGCCAAGTTCTGGGGTCACCTAAACTCAGAATTAGTATTATAAATATTCTCTTACCTTTGCTGATCTTCGTCAGAATGCACTCCCAGGACTGCTACTTCCACAAGAAATGTTGTTTTTGTTCAAAATAATCCATATTTATGTCCAAATACCTCCATTTTGTTAGTGCGTTCAGGTCACTATCCAAAGGCATAACGCGCGAGCGCAGTTCGAGACACAAAAAGTCAAAATGTTCCATTATCGTTCTTAGAAGCATGTCAAACGTTGTTTACGATCAATCTTTGTGGTATTTTTAACGTAAAAATGCGATAATATTCCAACCGGACAATAGCATATTCATTCAAGAAGAAAAAGAAGGAACGGCGCGCTCGCGGGGTCGCGCATCATCAATCCCTTTGTCCCCAGGCAGTCCACTCATTGACTGAGCTCCTTTTCTCTGCCCGGTTACAGGAGACGGATGAAAAAACATTCTGAAGGCTTTTGACAGCCAATTGAAGCCTTAGGAAGTGCAACGTGACCACACAGACACTGTAATTTCGATAGGGATTAGAAAGAAGAACTACAATTCTCAGATCTCCCACTTCCTGGTTGACTTTTTCTCAGGTTTTTGCCGGCCATATGAGTTCTGTTATACTCACAGACACCATTCAAACAGTTTTAGAAATTTCAGAGTGTTTTCTATCCAAATCTACTAATAATATGCATATTCTAGTTTCTGGGCCAGAGTAGTAACCAGTTTAATTTGGGTACATTTTTCATCCGGCCGTGAAAATACTGCCCCCTACAACTTAACAGGTTTTAACGATTACAAGCATACCCATAACATGATGCAGCCAACACTATGCTTGAAAATATGGAGAGTGGTCCTCAGTAATGTGTTGTATTGGATTTGCCCCAAACATAACACTTTGTATTCAGGACAAAAAGTGAATTGCTTTGCCACATTTTTTGCAGTATGCCTTAAGTGCCTTGTTGCAAACAGGATGCATGTTTTGGAATATTTGTATTCTGTACTGGCTTCCTTCTTTTCACTCTGTCAATTAGGTTAGTATTGTGGAGTAACTACAATGTTGTTGATCCATCAGTTTTCCCCTATCACAGCCATTAATTAAACTCTGTAACTGTTTTAAAGTCCCCATTGGCCTCATGGTGAAATCTCGGAGCAATTTCCTTTCTCTCCGGCAACTGAGTTAGGAAGGACGCATGTATCTTTGTAGTGACTGGGTCTATTGCTGCACCATCAAACGTGTAATTAATAACTTCATCATGCCAAAAGGGAGGTTCATTATCTACCGTTCCTTTTTTTACCCATCTCCCTGGTCTTTGTGGTTGAATCTGTTTGAAATGCACTGCTCAACTGAGGGACCTTACAGATGATTGTATTTGTGGGGTACACAGACGAGGTAGCCATTCACAAATCATGTTAAACTATATTATTGCAAACAGAGTGAGTCCATGAACTGAACTGCAATTTATTATGTTACATGTTAAGCAAATGTTTAGTCCTGAACTTATTTAGGCTTGCTATAACAAAGGGGTTGAATACTTATTGCAGCATTTCCCAAACTCGGTCCTGGGGACCTCAAGGGGTGCACATTTTGTTTTTTACCCTAACACCACACAGCTGATTCAAATGATCAAAGCTTGATGATTAGTTGATTATTTGAATCAGCTGTATAGTGCTAGGGCAAAAACAAAACGTGCACCCCTTGGGGTCCCGAGGACTGAGTTGGAGAAACCCTGACATATTGACTGAAGACATTTCAGCTTTTCGTTTTTAATTAATCTGTCATAATTTCAACAAATATAATTCCACTTTGCCATTATGGGGTATTGTGTGTAGGACAGTGACACAAATCTCTCAATTTAATCCATTTTAAATTCAGCCTGTAACACAACAAAATGTGGAAAAAGTAAAGGGGTATGAATACTTTTTGAAGGCAATGTATGCGTGTGTATATATATATACAGTGCCTTGTGAAAGTATTCGGCCCCCTTGAACTTTTCGACCTTTTGCCACATTTCAAGCTTCAAACATAAAGATATAAAACTGTAATTTTTTGTGAAGAATCAAGAACAAGTGGGACACAATCATGAAGTGGAATGAAATTTATTGGATATTTCAAACTTTTTTAACAAATAAAAAACTGAAAAATTGGGCGTGCAAAATTATTCAGCCCCCTTAAGTTAATACTTTGTAGCGCCACCTTTTGCTGCGATTACAGCTGTAAGTCGCTTGGGGTATGTCTCTATCAGTTTTGCACATCGAGAGACTGAAATTTTTGCCCATTCCTCCTTGCAAAACAGCTCGAGCTCAGTGAGGTTGGATGGAGAGCGTTTGTGAACAGCAGTTTTCAGTTCTTTCCACAGATTCTCGATTGGATTCAGGTCTGGACTTTGACTTGGCCATTCTAACACCTGAATATGTTTATTTGTGAACCATTCCATTGTAGATTTTGCTTTATGTTTTGGATCATTGTCTTGTTGGAAGACAAATCTCCGTCCCAGTCTCAGGTCTTTTGCAGACTCCATCAGGTTTTCTTCCAGAATGGTCCTGTATTTGGCTCCATCCATCTTCCCATCAATTTTAACCATCTTCCCTGCCCCTGCTGAAGAAAAGCAGGCCCAAACCATGATGCTGCCACCACCATGTTTGACAGTGGGGATGGTGTGTTCAGGGTGATGAGCTGTGTTGCTTTTACGCCAAACATAACGTTTTGCATTGTTGCCAAAAAGTTCGATTTTGGTTTCATCTGACCAGAGCACCTTCTTCCACATGTTTGGTGTGTCTCCCAGGTGGCTAGTGGCAAACTTTAAACTACACTTTTTATGGATATCTTTAAGAAATGGCTTTCTTCTTGCCACTCTTCCATAAAGGCCAGATTTGTGCAGTATACGACTGATTGTTGTCCTATGGACAGCGTCTCCCACCTCAGCTGTAGATCTCTGCAGTTCATCCAGAGTGATTATGGGCCTCTTGGCTGCATCTCTGATCAGTCTTCTCCTTGTATGAGCTGAAAGTTTAGAGGGACGGCCGGGTCTTCGTAGATTTGCAGTGGTCTGATACTCCTTCCATTTCAATATTATCGCTTGCACAGTGCTCCTTGGGATGTTTAAAGCTTGGGAAATCTTTTTGTATCCAAATCTGGCTTTAAACTTCTCCACAACAGTATCTCGGACCTGCCTGGTGTGTTCCTTGTTCTTCATGATGCTCTCTGCGCTTTAAACGGACCTCTGAGACTATCACAGAGCAGGTGCATTTATACGGAGACTTGATTACATACAGGTGGATTCTATTTTTCATCATTAGTCATTTAGGTCAACATTGGATCATTCAGAGATCCTCACTGAACTTCTGGAGAGAGTTTGCTGCACTGAAAGTAAAGGGGCTGAATAATTTTGCACGGCCAATTTTTCAGTTTTTTATTTGTTAAAAAAGTTTGAAATATCCAATAAATGTTGTTCCACTTCATAATTGTGTCCCACTTGTTGTTGATTCTTCACAAAAAATTACAGTTTTATATCTTTACGTTTGAAGCCTGAAATGTGGCAAAAGGTCGAAAAGTTCAAGGGGGCCGAATACTTTCGCAAGGCACTGTATAGTGAGGGAAAAAAGTATTTGATCCCCTGCTTATTTTGTACGTTTACCCACTGACAAAGAAATGATCAGTCTATAATTGTAATGGTAGGTTTATTTGAACAGTGAGAGACAGAATAACAACAAAAAATCCAGAAAAACGCATGTCAAAAATGTTATAAAATGATTTGCATTTTAATGAGGGAAATAAGTATTTGACCCCTCTGCAAAACATGACTTAGTACTTGGTGGCGAAACCCTTGTTGGCAATCACAGAGGTCAGGCGTTTCTTGTAGTTGGCCACCAGGTTTGCACACATGTCAGGAGGGATTTTGTCCCACTCCTCTTTGCAGATCTTCTCCAAGTCATTAAGGTTTCGAGGCTGACGTTTGGCAACTCGAACCTACAGCTCCCTCCACAGATTTTCTATGGGATTAAGGTCTGGAGACTGGCTAGGCCACTCCAGGACCTTAATGTGCTTCTTCTTGAGCCACTCCTTTGTTGCCTTGGCCGTGTGTTTTGGGTCATTGTCATGCTATACCCATCCACGACCCATTTTCAATGCCCTGGCTGAGGGAAGGAGGTTCTCACCCAAGATTTGACGGTACATGGCCCCGTCCATCGTCTCTTTGATGCGGTGAAGTTGTCCTGTCCCCTTAGCAGAAAAACACCCCCAAAGCATAATCTTTCCACCTCCATGTTTGACGGTGGGGATGGTGTTCTTGGGGTCATAGGCAGCATTCCTCCTCCTCCAAACACGCGAGCTGAGTTGATGCCAAAGAGCTCAATTTTGGTCTCATCTGACCACAACACTTTCACCCAGTTGTCCTCTGAATCATTCAATGAATGTTCATTAGCAAACTTCAGACGGGCATGTATATGTGCTTTCTTGAGCAGGGGGACCTTGCGGCCGCTGCAGGATTTCAGTCTTTCACGGCGTAGTGTGTTACCAATTGTTTTCTTGGTGACTATGGTCCCAGCTGCCTTGAGATCATTGACAAGATCCTCCCGTGTAGTTCTGGGCTGATTCCTCACCATTCTCATGATCATTGCAACTCCACGAGGTGAGATCTTGCATGGAGCCCCAGGCCGAGGGAGATTGTGTTTCTTCCATTTGTGAATAATCGCACCAAGTGTTGTCACCTTCTCACCAAGCTGCTTGGCGATGGTCTTGTAGCCCATTCCAGCCTTGTGTAGGTCTACAATCTTGTCCCTGACATCCTTGGAGAGCTCTTTGGTCTTGGCCATGGTGGAGAGTTTGGAATCTGATTGATTGATTGCTTCTGTGGACAGGTGTCTTTTATACAGGTAACAAACTGAGATTAGGAGCACTCCCTTTAAGAGTGTGCTCCTAATCTCAGCTCATTACCTGTATAAAAGACACCTGGGAGCCAGAAATCTTTCTGATTGAGAAGGGGTCAAATACTTATTTCCCTCATTAAAATGCAAATCAATTTATAACATTTTTGACATGCATTTTTCTGGATTTTTTTGTTGTTATTCTGTCTCTCACTGTTCAAATAAACTTACCATTAAAATTATAGACTGATCATTTCTTTATCAGTGGGCAAACATACAAAATCAGCAGGCGATCAAATACTTTTTTCCCTCACTGTACATATACTGTATATACACATTTTAACATACATGAATAGGACTGTCTACAACAAAAGACCACTGAATGGTACAGATATTTTTGTATATTCAAAGATGCAGTGGTGTAAAGTAACTATAGTAATGTTGAAGTACTACTTAAGTAGTGTTTGAGTGGTATCTGTACTTTACTGTATTTTTTATATTTTGGACAACTTTTAATTTTACTGCACTTCCTTCCTAAGGAAAAGAGGTACTTTTTCCTCCCTTACATTTTCCCTGAGTCGTTACATTTCAGATTCTTAGAAGGACAGGAAAATTGTCCAATTCACGCACTCATCAAGAGAACACATTGTCATCCCTACTGCCTCTGATCTGGTGGACTCACTAAACAAATCATTTTTTGTAAATTATGCCTGAGTGTTGGAGTGTGCCCCTGGCTATCTGTAAATAAAAAATTACAAGAAAATTGTGCCTTCTGATTTATAGCGTTTACTTTTAGTTTGATACTTAAGTATATTTAAAACCAGATACTTTTAACATTTACTCAAGTAGTATTTTACTGGGTGACTTTTACTTGAGTCTATTAAGGTAACACAGTGCAAAGTCCTCAATGCATTCTTGGACATTGAACAAATTCTTCAAACACCAAGCTTTCAATAAAAGTTACTTTTACTCAAGTATGACAATTGGGTACTTTTTCCTCCACTGCAAAGATGCTTATTCTTGATAAATATCAGGTGCATTCGTAATGGTTTCCTCTAGTCTACTAAATCATTCAAGATGGTCTGAGGGCAGTGAGATCTGAGGTGGATATACCCTCCCATTACAGATTGATTTTTTAAAGTGCACTTTTTAATTGATCATAGATCAGTCTATATTTAGTTTCTACTCCCACCGTCCTTAGGTCTACATCATCACAGGAGCTGGAGGAAATAGCCTACAATAGATCCCTATATCTAAGCTATATCCTTCCTACCTTTGTCCCTGTCCCTTTTAAAAAACAACACAGACACGGCCTTGTCTTGACTATTCATGTTTGTGAGGCACAAACCATTGACATGATACAGTATTTTGCTTATCTAACAGAACCGCCTATCCTTTACATCCTGACCTGTCAATTCTCGTCTCTCGCTTTAACCATTGGGCTCCGGGAGGGGGAGGGAGGGGTTGGGGGAGGGGGCAAAGAATGTATGGTATGTGTGGGCGTCAACAAGACGCAGTGTATGGGGAACGACAAATTCGAACAATGTATTTATTTGCGTATTACATGTAACTTTCATGGTAGTGACTGGTTATATGTTGATTGTCAAACATTGAAACGTGTTCTGTATTCAGAATAGTAACACTAACCGTACTCAATACCAAGGTTATTTGATTATATCTTGAAACGTACCTCTATTGTATGCGCAATGGTTTGGTCTGTAGAAGGCGGGACTCAGGAGCGGTCAGCAGGACGTCGTAGATTAATGAACTGAACTGAGTTTTCTGCCTGGGTTGGACGACACTTTGGTGGGATTAAACCGTATAACCTACGCAGTGTAGCCTATGTCCGGTAACCTACAGATGTGACAACGCGACAAGGAAATTTGAATCAGGATCGAAAACGGAAATACCGGAGTTTATTTCTAACCCGGTCGATATGCGGATTTTGTCCAAATAAACCCACTGGATTCTAATAAACGGGTCTGCATGTAGCCTCGTTTTTTTGGAGTAAACTAGCTTTTTATCTCGGAATAACTGGAATAGGCTATCCAGGATGATCTTTGCAAATACTGCCAACCCGTTGAAGAGCACATATCGGAAGCAGGTAGGCCAAAAAAGCCCTGGCTGGGATGGTCCAAAACGGTTCCATAAGTCCCTTGAACGCATTCGAGTGCGCGTACGGCCCACTGTCTTATCACCTCAGTTAACACGGTCACTAGAAGCGACAGTCGTTATTATAATGTTATAACACCGCTCACCGACAGTCAGTTTGCAAAGTCATGTAGTGTTACTGTCAGTAGCGCGCTACACTACATTTTGGTCAAGTCTGTTCTGTGCATTAGTGTCCATTTTATATTATCGGCTTTGTCCTTGAATTAGCATTACAGAATACCCTATCTAGCAGCTGTTATTGTATTAGGCCCTAATGGCTTATAACAACCATCATCCAAATAGACTGATTCCCTAAATAGGATTTAAAAACAAAATACATTCAGATACGCATTGAATTGCTCATTCAGAAGGTAACTGATGAAGGGATAGGCCTATATGATTTATGATAGAATTACGCACTCTTTTACCGGAGGACAGAGGGAGAGAGAGATCCTCCATATGGTCCAGGTAACCCAGGTTTAGATGCTGAACATTTGTTAGGCCTACTGCTATAATAACATTGCTATAATGTTCACAAGAAGAATCACCTATACACTTAACATACACCGTTTTATTTCCCCAGCCTTTCAAAATGTAGGCCTACGATATTCTATCTCTACATCCCCAAGTCTTGGAGGAGAAATACATTATTTCTTCAGCATGTTTTTAATGAAAATAGGCCACACAGGTCATACAAATGTATGGCATTTATATTGTAGTTCATATGTCCCATTTGTTAGATTCCTTGTAGCATTGAATAGAATAGGACTGGAATAGAACCTAATAATATAGTATAGTTATGATGATGCAGACAGAAGCCATGTAGGCCTACTACATGTTAGATTCCTGGTTGGTATTGTTAGAATAGAACATGTTCTGTATAGGCCTGCTCCAGCACCTGAGTTAGTTTAGCCTAGTAGGCCTTCTAGTGACTGGCATGCTCAGCTTCTGCCTAATGTGGGTCAGTGTGCTGGAGTGAACATGGGCGTTCATGCATCTATAATGAGCCTTTTCAGGTGTAGCTACACATTTGTATTTATTTGATTTATTCAACCTTTATTTAACTAGGCAAGTCAGTGGTTCTATACCACTGCTCTGTTGTAGTTCACCACTGATTCAGCCATCTAGTCCACAAGATGGAGGTGATTGCGATTTGTAGCTATATCCGCCCTGAATGATTCCAATAGGCCTAGTAATCAGGTAGTCATCTAAATGAGTTGGTACTTCAGTCCTTCTTTACCGCTCCACACTGTAGTTCACCACTGATTCCAACCTGGACTCATTTCATATGATATGTTACAAATTACAATTCGTATGATATGTTCCGAATTGCAAATCATACAATATGTTACGAATTGCAATTCGTATGATATGTTCCGAATTTCCAAAACCTATGCAATGTTACAAATCCCAACTTGTTGTGGCTAACGTTAGCTAGGTGGCTAATGTTAGCTAGGCTAGGAGTTAGGGTTAAGGTTAGGGGTTAGGTTAAAGGGTTAAGGTTAAGGGAAGGGTTAGCTAACATCCTAAGTAGTTGCAAAGTAGCTAATTAGCTAAAATGCTAAAGTTGTCCCTGATGAAATTCGAACACGCAATCTTTGGGTTGCTAGATGTTTGCATTATTCGCCCGATGCAGAAATCGTTGTGCCATTTCCTTGTTGCTAAAACTCTAATTGGGGCGGCAGGTGGACTAGTAACCGAAAGGTTGCAAGATCGAATCCCTGAGCTGACAAGGTAAATATCTTGTCGTTCTGCCCCTGAACAAGGCAGTTAACCCACTGTATCTAGGCTGTCATTGAAAATAAGAATTTGCTCTTAACTGACTTGCCTAGTTAAATAAAGTTGTAAAAAAATAGTCTGGGTGACCATTTGATTAATTGTTCAGCAGTCTTATGGCTTGGGGATAGAAGCTGTTAAGGAGCCTTTTGGACCTAGACTTGGCGCTCCGGTACCGCCTGCTGTGCGGTAGCAGAGAGAACAGTCTATGACTTGGGTGACTGGAGTCTTTGACACCATCTAGTATATAGGTCCTGGATGGCAGGAAGCTTGGCCCGAGTGATGTTTTTTTACGTCTAGTCTATGAGACCGGGCTGCTGATTCAACCATCTAGTCCACAAGATGGAGGTGATGGTGTGTAGATCCTGTCGGTAGGCTTAGTATATCTCCCACGTAAAGATATCCATAGGTATAATCATCTGTTGTTAATCAGAATTAGTTATGCAATGGTTCTTCATTCTTTGCTTCGTCAGTGATTCTAGTCCACAAGATGGAGGTGATTATGTGTGCATTCTGTGGGTAGGTTTGGATATCTCCATCCTTAACAATATTAGTAGGCCTAGCCCTAATTCAATGTGGTGGCCATCTTAATGTAATTTATCTCACTCGCCATTTTGTTTTGGTAAATATGCATTCAAATGGTGGAAGGCAGAACATGTTTTTTCTTAATTCACTGTTGAATTGGACTGCTGCATGCCATTCTAGATTTTTCTAGAGTGGCTTCTGCAGGGTTGGAGCTATTTTAATGAGTAAGAGGAAGGAAATGCCTTGCAGAGGAGGGCTCTGGTTTGCCTCAGAGAATGTGTGGTAGTTTCCCGCTGACACACCAGACCAGACTGTAGTACTAGGAAGGAACTGTGATGGAACGAGTGTAGACAGCACTCCATGCAAGAATGTCACCGGGGAAATAGCCTAGCGGCAGGTAGCCTAGTGGTTAGAGCATTGGGCCAGTAACAAAGGTTGCTAGTTTGAATCCCTGACCAGAAAATGTGACACGTCTGTTATTGTTCCCTTGAGCAAGGCACTTAACCTTAATTGCTGTGAGTAATGGGGGAGTTGGGATATGCAGAAAACACATTTCCAATTGACACATATAAGGACAAATATAAGCTCCTATTATTATTATAGCCTATAGTGCATTCTGCAATGCATAGAAACAGGGTGAGGAGTTGTTCCTGACCATGTGACGAGGAAAAACTCCTACCCCTATTCATCTCATTATATTTCACTGCCGTCATTCTGGAGCCTGGTGAAATGGAAAAACTCCATGCTAGAAAACTCTAGAAGAACAGTAGTGCTGAATGTCTTTTCACCAGGCATCATAGGACCCATGTCGTCCAAAAAAGTTAGACTTTTAACTCATCTGTCCATAGGACATTCTTCCCGAGAGTCTTGATGATCATCCAGGTGCTTTTTGGCAAACTTGAATCAACTTTTTGGACGATATGGGTCCCATTATGTCTGGTGAAAACCAAACACTGCATTCCACACTAAGAACCTCATACTAACAGTCAAGCATGGTGGTGGTAGTGTGATGGTTTGGGGATGCTTTGCTGCCTCAGGACTTGGATGACTTGCCTTAGTAGAAGGAACCATGAATTATTCTCTGTAACAGAGAATTCTACAGGACAATGTCAGGCCATCCGTCTGTGAGCTGAAGCTGAAGCTCAGCTGGGTCATGCAGCAAGACAATTATCCAAAACACACAATCAAGTCTACATGAAAATGGTTAAAAAGCAACACATTTGATGTTTTGGAATGGTCTAGTCAAAGTCCAGACCTTATCCCAATGGAGATGTTGTGGCAGGACTTGAAATGAGCAGTTCATGCTTGAAAACCCACAAATATCGCTGAGTTAAAGCAGTTCTGCATGCAAGAGTGGGCCAAAATTCCTCCACAGCGATGTGAGAGACTGATCAACAACTACAGGAAGCGTTTGATTGGAGTCATTGCAGCTAAAGGTGGCACAACCAGTAATTGAGTGTAAGGGGGCAATTACTTTTTCACACAGGGGAATTGGGTGTTGCAAACTAACTTTGTTAATTAAATAAATAAAATAAATATCCATTTTTTTTGTTATTTGTAAACTCAGGTTCCCTTTATCTAATATTAAGTTTTGATTGAAGATCTGATAACATTCAGTATCAAAAATATACAAAAATAGAGAAAATCAGAAAGGGTCACATACTTTTTCACAGCATTGTGTGTATATATATATATATATATATATATATATATATATATATATATATATATATATATATACACTGCTCAAAAAAATAAAGGGAACACTTAAACAACACAATGTAACTCCAAGTCAATCACACTTCTGTGAAATCAAACTGTCCACTTAGGAAGCAACACTGATTGACAATAAATTTCACATGCTGTTGTGCAAATGGAATAGACAACAGGTGGAAATTATAGGCAATTAGCAAGACACCCCCAATAAAGGAGTGGTTCTGCAGGTGGGGACCACAGACCACTTCTCAGTTCCTATGCTTCCTGGCTGATGTTTTGGTCACTTTTGAATGCTGGCGGTGCTTTCACTCTAGTGGTAGCATGAGACGGAGTCTACAACCCACACAAGTGGCTCAGGAAGTGTAGCTCATCCAGGATGGCACATCAATGCGAGCTGTGGCAAGAAGGCTTGCTGTGTCTGTCAGCGTAGTGTCCAGAGCATGGAGGCGCTACCAGGAGACAGGCCAGTACATCAGGAGACGTGGAGGAGGCCGTAGGAGGGCAACAACCCAGCAGCAGGACCGCTACCTCCGCCTTTGTGCAAGGAGGAGCAGGAGAAGCACTGCCAGAGCCCTCCAAAATGACCTCCAGCAGGCCACAAATGTGCATGTGTCTGCTCAAACGGTCAGAAACAGACTCCATGAGGGTGGTATGAGGGCCCGACGTCCACAGGTGGGGGTTGTGCTTACAGCCCAACACCGTGCATGACGTTTGGCATTTGCCAGAGAACACCAAGATTGGCAAATTCGCCACTGGCGCCCTGTGCTCTTCACAGATGAAAGCAGGTTCACACTGAGCACGTGACAGACGTGACAGAGTCTGGAGACGCCGTGGAGAACGTTCTGCTGCCTGCAACATCCTCCAGCATGACCGGTTTGGCGGTGGGTCAGTCATGGTGTGGGGTGGCATTTCTTTGGGGGGCCGCACAGCCCTCCATGTGCTCGCCAGAGGTAGCCTGACTGCCATTAGGTACCGAGATGAGATCCTCAGACCCCTTGTGAGACCATATGCTGGTGCGGTTGGCCCTGGGTTCCTCCTAATGCAAGACAATGCTAGACCTCATGTGGCTGGAGTGTGTCAGCAGTTCCTGCAAGAGGAAGGCATTGATGCTATGGACCGGCCCGCCCGTTCCCCAGACCTGAATCCGATTGAGCACATCTGGGACATCATGTCTCGCTCCATCCACCACACGTTGCACCACAGACTGTCCAGGAGTTGGCGGATGCTTTAGTCCAGGTCTAGGAGGAGATCCCTCAGGAGACCATCCGCCACCTCATCAGGAGCATGCCCAGGCGTTGTAGGGAGGTCATACAGGCACGTGGAGGCCACACACACTACTGAGCCTCATTTTGACTTGTTTTAGGGACATTACATCAAAGTTGGATCAGCCTGTAGTGTGGTTTTCCACTTTAATTTTGAGTGTGACTCCAATTCCAGACCTCCATGGGTTGATAAATTGGATTTCCATTGATTATTTTTGTGTGATTTTGTTGTCAGCACATTCAACTATGTAAAGAAAAAAGTATTTAATAAGATTATTTCTTTCATACAGATCTAGGATGTGTTGTTTAAGTGTTCCCTTTATTTTTTTGAGCAGTATATATAACACTGAACAAAAAATATAAACGCAACATGTAAAGTTTTGGTTCCATGTATCATGAGCTGAAATAAAAGATCCCAGAAATGTTACATACGCACAAAAATCAAATTTCTCAAAAATGTTGTGCACAAATTTGTTTACATCACTGTTAGTGAGCATTTCTCCTTTGCAAAGATAATCCATCGATCTGACAGGTATGGCATATCAAGAAGCAAATTAAACAGAATGATCATTACACAGGTGCACCTTGTGCTGGGGACAATAAAAGGGCACTCTAAAATGTGCAATTCCGTCACACAACAACATGCTAAAAATGGCTCAAGTTCTGAGGGAGCGTGCAATTGGCATGCTGACTGCAGGAATGTCCATCAGAGCTGTTGCCAGAGAATTTAATGTTAATTTCTCTACCATATGCCGCCTCCAATGTCGTTTTTGAGAATTTGGCAGTATGTCCAACCGGCCTCACAACCGCAGACCACGTGTAACCACGCCAGCCCAGGACCTCCACATTTGGCTTCTTCACCTGCGAGATCGACTGAGACCAGCCATCCAGACAGCTGACGAAACTGTGGGTTTGCACAAACTAAGAATTTCTGCACAAACTGTCAGAAACCGTCTCAGGGAAGCTCATCTGCATGCTCATCGTCCTCACCAGGGTCTTGACCTGAATGCAGTTTAGCGTCGTAACCGACTTCAGTGTGCAAATGCTCACCTTCGATGGCCACTGGCACGCTGGAGAAGTGTGCTCTTCACAGATGAATAGCTGATGCACGAGCTCAACAGATTACACAAACTCACCACTACTGTCAGGTCTAGTAGAGCCATGTAGCGTGTCTAGTGCTGACAACTACTATATGCCCTTCAGTGGTGTAAAGTACCTAGGTAAAAATACTTTAGAGTACTACTTACGTCGTTTTTTGGGGGTATCTGTTCTTTACTATTTATATTTTTGACTACTTTCACTTCACTACATTCCTAAGGAAAATGATGTACTTTTTACACAATATATTTTCCCTGACACCCAAAGTGAATGCTTAGCATGCTTAGCAGGATAGGAAAATGGTCCATTCACACACTTATCAAGAGAACATACCTGGTCATCCCTACTGCCTCTGATCTGGCGGACTCACTAAACACACATGCTTCGTTTGTAAATTATGTCTAAATGTTGGAGTGTGCCCCTGGCTATCTGTACATTTTTAAAACAAGAAAACCGTTCTGTCTGGTTTGCTTAATATATGGAATTTCAAATGATTTACTTTTGGCACTTAAGTATATTTTAGCAATTACATTTACTTTTGATACTTAAGAATATTTTAGCAATTACATTTACTTTTGATACTTAAGTATATTTTAGCAATTACATTTACTTTTGATACTTAAGAATATTTTAGCAATTACATTTACTTTTGATACTTAAGTATATTTTAAACCAAATACGTTTAGACTTTTTACTCAAGTAAAATTTAACCGGGTGACTTTCACTTTTACTTGAGTCATTTTCTATTAAGGTACATTTACTTTTACTCAAGTATGACAATTGGGTACTTTTTCCCACCACTGATGCCCTCAAGTTAGTGTTGGAGCTAGAATGATATGCATTGACCCAATATGTGACTCTGTGTAACTCACAGTGGTTTGTCAGTTGATTAGGGTCAAATAATACACACACACATATATCCTTGTTATCTCCCTGCTGCACTCACACATTATATCACAATACACATTAGAACGCCATCATGGGTGGGGTGTCCAAAACCAGATGGGAAATGACTTGATAAGATGGCATAGACTGTACTAGAAAAAGAACACATCAGGATGTGTTTATAGTCTATGTGAAATAGAATCTCAATCTCATGTCACCAGCTAAGAATGGCACGCGACCCTATCACGTCATAAGATTAGATTGATTCAGTTACACTATAGACTAGCTTGGGGGGGGGGGGGGGTGCACTGTTTTGCCTTGCGTGTCAGGAAGGAGAAGCTAGGTATATATCTGAACCGTGTTGACAGTCTGTGCTCAGTGTGCCGTGGGTCTTATCAGCTACCTGCGTCTCACCTCGAGTAAAAGCATGAAGAACATCATGGTACTGTGTACGTTTCCTGACAGGAATTGACATGACTGTAGACTGTTGTGTGTCCAGGAATCCGCTGAGGTTGTTGTGTGCTGTTGGGGAGGGGGGGATTTCCTAGGTTCCCAGATTTATTTTCTGGGTGTGGCACAAAGGCCACACTGGAGGCCATGTTTCATATTTCCGTAGGCAAGGGACACCAGTTTGTCTCTGTGTGTGTTTGTGTGTCTGTGTATGTGAGGGTGTGTGTGTCTGTGTATGGGTGTGTCTTTGTCTGTGTGCATATATGTGTGTGTTTTTGTCTGCTTACCGGTGTGTGTGTTTAGTCAGTGACATTGTGTGCAGCTGATGTCCTCTTGTCTCTCCTGTGTAAATACCATATACAGTGCCCTCCACTTATATTGGCACCCTTGGTAAATACGAGCAAAACGGGCTGTAAAAAATGTTCTTTGCTGTTTATCCTCTTAGTCTTTCATTCAAAATATTCACAAACATTTAAGTAAAATGATTGAAAAAGTTAATTAAATATTTTTCTCCAAAAACATGTTTGCCACAATTATTGGCACCCCTAGAAATTCTTGAGTAAAATCTACCTGAAGTATATTCCCATGCATATTTTACGTTTTTAAGTTCACCTGAGTGATTAGGAATACTTAAGTGTTAAGCCATGACTTCCCGTTTCACTGGGGTATAAATATGATGTGACACCCAGGCCAAGTTCCCACAGTCATCCATCACTATGGGAAAGACAGAGAATACAGTAATGATGTGCGACAAAAGGTTGTTGAGCTGCACAAATCAGGAAATGGCTATGAGAAAATTCCCATTTCCACTATCAGGGCAATAACGAAGAAGTTTAAAGCAACAGGAGATGTTAACAATGGGCCTGGAAGAGGCCGTGTGTCTATATTGACCCCACACACAGTGAGGAGGATGGTTAGAGTGGCCAAAAAAATCTCCAAGGATCACAGCTGGAGAATTGTAGACGTTAGTTGGGTCTTGGGGTCAGAAAATCTCCAAAGCTACGATCAGACGCCACCTACGTAACTACAAGTTGTTTAGGAGGGTTGCAATAAAAAAGCCTTTTGCCGTCATCAAACAACAAACTCAAGCGCCTACAGTTTGCCAAACGTTACTGGAACTTTCAATGGGACAGGGTTCTATGGTCAGATGAGACCAAAATAGAGCTTTATGGAAACAAACACCAGAGGTGGGTTTGGTGTATACAGAAAGATATCCATGCAGAAAAGTACCTCATCCCCACTGTGAAGTACGGTGGTGGATCTTTGATGTTGTGGGGCTGTTTTTCTTCCAAAGGCCCTGGACAACTTGTTAGGATACATTGTATCATGGACTCCATCACGTACCAGCAGATGTTAAATCAAAACCTGACTGCATCTGCTAGGAAGCTTAAACTGGGCCTTGGTTGGATCTTCCAGCAGGACAATGATCCAAAGCACACCTCAAAATCAACACAAAAATGGTTCACTGACCACAGAATCAAGGTTTTGCCATGGCCACCCCATTCCCCTGGCCTAAACCCCATAGAAAACCTGTGGGGTGATCTAAAGAGGAGAGTCCGCAAGCGTGGACCTTGGAATATGAAGGACCTAGAGAGATTCTGTATGTGTTCTCCAACCTCATTATGTATTATAGGAGAAGACTCAGAGCTGTTATCTTGGCAAAGGGAGGTTGCACACAGTATTGAATGAAGGGGTGACAATAATTGTAGCACACATATATTTTCAAAAAATATTTGTTTTATGTTATTAAGAATACATTTTTTCTTTCAATTATTTTACTTTAATATTTTCAATGAAAGACCAAGAGGATAAACAATAAAGATTTTTTACAGCCTGTTTTGCTCATATTTACCAAGGGTGCCAATATTAGTGGAGGGCACTGTAACTACAAATGTGTCTTGAGTTGAAACTCATCTCTAGTCTGTCCAGGATTTCCTTTTCTTTCCTGGTTGAGGCACAAACACCACTGTTGACGGAGGACAACAGAGTGACAGTGTGTTTACTGTGTACCTGACAGTGTCTTGTCTCTTCCTGCAGTCGTACCCCATGGCTCCAGCCAGCCCCAGCACGGTGAGCACCAGCAGCAACAGCAGCACCACAGGATGGGACCAGCTCAGCAAAACAAACCTGTACATCCGTGGCCTGCCTCCAGCAACCACTGACCTGGACCTGGTCAAGCTCTGCCAGCCGTGAGTACTGCTCAGCACACACACACACACACACACACACACACACACACACACACACACACACACACACACACACACACACACACACACACACACACACACACACACACACACACACACACACACTCGTAGGCATACACACGTGTGTATAAACATGAAAGCACACGCGCACACTCACACTCACACCACACACACACACACACACACAAGCACATGTATAAACATGAAAGCACACACACACGCAGACACACACACACGCAGACACACACACACACACAAGTCTACACAAGCACTGATTGACTGACACACATTATTATGATGAATTAGAACAGCTTGTTCCAACTATACATGCCAATACCATATTCATATGGACCATGCATGAACCAAGCATAGAGGCCACTAGCCAGCACCCCTCCAACCAACTAAACCATGGGAACTGTGTTTACATGATACTGTATCTGTAGAGACGAGAGATTAGAGAACGTGACTGTTTTCTACAGTATTGGGATTGGTGAATGCAGCAATTGTCATGTTTGGTTGGGTTTGTCTCTGTGCGCCTCTGGCCTCTGCTGGACCACAAGCATATGGAGCGAAGCATTCAACCATGTTACCAGGGGCAACAGCCGCTGTTGCTGTGTTGTTTGCTTGTGTTTTGCTCCCAACGGTGTTCGCCTGCTCACCGGCACAAAGCAGAAATGAAAGAGCCTTTCATTGCAACCAGGCTAATGTTAGCCAAGTGTGTAGTTCAACCAAAGCATGATGCACGTCCTTAAAATACCAGTTCCGCAAAACGGCTTGGCATCATTTCAACTCTGGCATTTCTGTCTGAATTTGAGCGTAGTTTATGACACGGGCTGTTTTTCAGGTACTGTAACATGGAGTGTTGACGTGAACAAATAGTTAGGCTAGGCATCTGTTGTTTAGTCTTTGGACTAACATTAGGCTGCTCTTTGACATAATGTCGGCTGTTGTAGCAATGTTTGTTTTCTCTTTATACATCTACATCCCACCACACATATTTGACATATTCTGACAACTGGGTGTATGTAGCACGGTCCCTATGTGGGGAGTCAAATTGTTATTTTTACAGTGCCCAAAGCTTTCAGAGATTTATATGTACATTTGTATGCTACTGTGTAAATACTGCAATGTGTGTTTGCAAGGATTGCATTAACTTCTTGTCTTTAGTCTGTTTTAATTATTATTCAGTGACTTTGGCAGAAGTGCCTTTTAGTATGCCAGTTAGTATGAGGGTTAATTCGGTTAAAGATACAATGGGGTTAAAGATACAATAATGAATTGATTCTCTTAAACGAGTCTACTGAAATAACACGGTGTGCTGTGTGGTCATAAGGCTCGATATGTTCCCTCCAAGACTCACAACCCGGGTTGGCTCACGCAGCTTAAATGGCTGCCTTTTTCCTTCAGCGATGATGTCATGCATTCTTGTGCAAGCCTAGCGTTCTGACTCCCAGCCCTTGTTATATAAGTTTAGCAGTAGATCGACACGGTCTGTGATATAGGGCATACAGTATTTTTGTATTAATTCATGTATTTGAAGGCAAAATGAACCCCGCCCAAGCATGCCGAACTGCGAAAGTGGTAGAAATGACGTAACTACAACCATATTTGGGTTGTAAACTGAATTGTATAGACATCATTTCAACCAGCTTTACCCTTTGAGCCTTCTTAGCACATACTGTACCAAATAGAGAGGATCTGTAGATTGAAATATAGTTTGACCTTTAAAACAATAATGTATGCATATTGTAATGATAATCAATACAATTAAAGGATAAGAGAGCAACATCCTGTTAACATTTGATTCTTCTTGTGTTCATAGATACGGCAAGATCGTATCGGCAAAGGCTATCCTCGATAAAACAACGAACAAATGTAAAGGTCAGTATCATGTAGTCTACTATTTATCGCCATTTCTTCAATTGATCTAAATAAATGATGTATTTTACTGTTGTCAGATAGTATCACACACTGGTATGCTACTAAGAAAATGCATTTGCAATGTAATGTAAAGCAAACTAATATGAAGTTGTAGTACTGTATATGAAGGTTGTTTCTGTGCTCCCCCCCGACTCCAGGGTATGGGTTTGTGGACTTTGACAGCCCTGCAGCAGCCCAGAAGGCGGTCCATGCCCTAAAGACCAGTGGGATACAAGCCCAGATGGCTAAGGTGAGAGGAACCCTGTGTTCTTCTGGTAGCAGAACAACATTGGCCCCTAGGTCTGTCTCGGTTTTGTAAATTACAATGACAGATTATATGGAGCAGTAGACTGTGTGTGTGTGTGTGTGTGTGTGTGTGTGTGTGTGTGTGTGTGTGTGTGTGTGTGTGTGTGTGTGTGTGTGTGTGTGTGTGTGTGTGTGTGTGTGTGTGTGTGTGTGTGTGTGTGTGCGTGCAATGTACATGTACGTGCATTTGTGTGTGTATGTATGTGTGTAAAGCAGAGCAGCAGAATCAGTCACATGACCCCAGCTGACTGGCTGGCTGTTCAGGCAGTGACCCCATTCACGTTCTCTACTTAAGCCAGATGTCCTCCCTTCCCTCTCCCGCTCGCTGCCAAAAAACAGTCGGTCCACACGCACAGAACAGGACGGACAGCTTTCTGCTGTTACGCAAATATTATGACTGTCTGTCTCGTAGCACAGCAACTACAAATGAATGTGCTCTGGGCTAGGATCCTCCCAGTTAGCATTTTATGCTGTGTTATGAGTTTGCATGTTATGCTAACGTTCCATGTCCAATTACTGATGTTATGCTTATTGGTTTGTATAGTTCTTTGGTGAAATAGGGTGGTCTTTTTTCCAGCCTCAACCTATGATTTGAACAGCTCCTCTTCTCCAGTGGTGGAAAAAGTACTAAATTGTCATACTTGAGTAAAAGTAAAGATACCTTCATAGAAAATGACTGAAGTAAAAGTAAAAGTCACCCAGTAAAAGTCACCAGTCTAAACGTATTTGGTTTAAAATATACTTAAGTATCAGGAGTAAATGTAATTGCTAAAATATACTTAAGTATCAAAAGTAAATGTAATTGCTAAAATATACTGTCACGAGTTGTGTGTAGGAACGGACCAAGGCGCAGCGTGAATATCGTTCCACATATTTTATTTTAATGTGAAACTATGCAAGACATACAAAAAATAATAAACAAAACAACAAACCATGATGAAGAGGTGCTACATGCACTAACTCAAAATAATCTCCCACAAAGTTGGGAAAAACAACTACTTAAATATGATCCCCAATTAGAGACAACGATGACCAGCTGCCTCTCATTGGGGATCATCCAAAAAACCCAACATAGAAAAACAGAAACTAGAACCAAACAACATAGAAAAATAAAACTAGAATAAACCCCCCCAGTCACGCCCTGACCTACTCTACCATAGAAAAGCTTTCTATGGTCAGGACGTGACATATACCTAAGTGTCAAAAGTACTAGTATAAGTCATTTCAAATTCCTTATATTAAGCAAACCAGACAACACCATTTTCTTGTTTTTTTTAATTTACGGATAGCCAGGGGCACACTCCAACATTCAGACATAATTTACAAACAAAGCATGTGTGTTTAGTGAGTCCACCAGGTTCAGAGGCAGAAAGGATGACCAGGGATGTTTTGTTGATAAGTGCGTGAATTTGACCATTTTCCTGTCCTGCTAAGCATTCAAAATGTAACGAGTACTTTTGGGTGTCAAGAAAAATGTAAGGACTAAAAAAGTACTTTATTTTCTTAAGGAATGTATTTTTTTTTTTACTTAAGTACTTTAACACCACTGCTCTCCTCCCTCTCCCGGTTTCACCGGTTCCACTTTTCCATAGATATTTCTCCCTGTCAGCACATTTCTGCTGTCTCTCGCTCACTCGCTCGCTTTCTCTCTCTCTCTCTCTCGCTCTCTCTCTCTCTCTCTCTCTCTCTCTCTCTCTCTCTCTCTCTCTCTCAGGGGACCTGTGTCTAGCTAGCTCCTGTATTTCTGCCGAGGCCAGCAGAACACAGTGTGCCTGTATGGTAGCTGCATAACTGTACTGCTTAGCTGTTGAGCTCGTAATGGTAAAGATGGGAGAACTGAACCCATCGTTAAGTCTATGGACAGGATGTGTAGAAAATAGAAAAAGAGACCAGTCGCCATTATGAGCAAATCAAGGGCCATAGAAACTCAAGTCCTTGACAACGCATTTACAGAGTTGTTGACTGAAGACCCCACATGACCTGGACGTGACCGTTACTAAGGCAACACACAACCCTAGCTAACTCGTGTTCAGTTATGTTTTTTGTTATGGCTTGGATTTCCTGGCTTGGATATGATCACAGACTCAAATCGTGTCAATGCATTATTTTAATCAGAGTGAAATATTAATTTAATTGCCTTCGAATTGGTGTTGGTGTTGCTGTCCAAATTACCATAGATTCTTTGGAGGAAAATGATCCTAATACCTCTCTATCCATTTCTCTGTCCTTCTCTCTAAGCAGCAACAGGAGCAGGACCCCACCAACCTGTACATCTCCAACCTGCCTGTGTCTGTAGACGAGCAGGAGTTGGAGGGGCTGCTGAGGCCTTTTGGACAGGTCATCTCCACCCGCGTCCTCAGAGACTACAGCGGGGCCAGCAGAGGCGTCGGCTTCGCCAGGTGAGAGAACATCTCAATGCTCAGTAACAGTTTGACGGAGGGCCATGTCGGTAACTCGAAGGTTTGTGGGTTCAAATCCTGCTACTTTTTCTAATTTAGGTCCCATTGATTTATGTGTGACTTATGTCTACTGTTCTCAGGATGGAGTCCAAGGAGATGTGTAACTCAGTCATAGCCCACTTCAATGGGAAGTTTATCAAGACGGCGCCTGGAACTACGGGTAAGGCCTATTTTCTCTTATTCTCTCATGCGTTGGGCTGCGATGCTCACTTTTTGGTTTGGCTAATAATGACGATAATGGTGAGGACGATGTGTTTCTTTCCCTCTCCAGCTCCCTCTGAGCCCCTGCTGTGTAAGTTTGCTGATGGTCAGCGGAAGAGGCACAGCCACAGTCCCTACATCCCCAGCGGTCGCACATGGCCCCGAGAGGGAGAGCTCAGACTAGTAAGTGCCTCTCTGTCCGTCTCGTTTGTCTGGATGTCTCTGTGGGTGGACCCACAACTGCAAGTTTTTCTCTCCCTGCAAGACTAATAAAGGCCATTTTAAGAATAAATGCATTACCTCATGTCTAGTGTTGACTGACTTGCCCAGAGCCCAGTGTTAATCCTATCCTGAGAGACCAGTTCGTTAGTGCAGGGGTTCATTAACTTTTTCACTCGGGCCCCCCTCCCAGCATTCGGGACCCCCCCGGCGGTTGAGCACACGCACCTTGTCTATTTCTATGGGCACAATAACTGTTCATGACCAGTGGTGTAAAGTACTTAAGTAAAAATACTTTAAAGTACTACTTAAGAATGTTTTTTGGGGTATCTGTAGTTTACTATTATTATTTTTGACAACTTTTACTTCACTACATTCCTAAAGAAAATAATGTACTTTTTACTCCATACATTTTCCCTGACACCCAAAAGTACTCATTACATTTTTAATGCTTAGTATGACAGTAAAATGGTCAAATTCACGCACTTATCAAGAGAACATCCCTGGTCATCCCTACTGCCTCTGATCTGGCGGACTCAATAAACACACATGCTTCGTTTGAGTGTTGGAGTGTGCCCCTAGCTATCCAAAAAACATAAAAGGGTGCTGTCCGGTTTGCTTATTAATATAAGGAATTTGAAATGATTTATACTTTTACTTGTACTTTTGTACTTAAGTATATTTGAGCAATTACATTTACTTTTGATACAAGCATATTTAAAACCAAATACTTTTGGACTACTCAAGTAGTGTTTTACTGGGTGACTTTTACTTTTACTTGAGTAAAAGTGTCATTACTTTTACTCAAGTATGACTATTGTGTACTTTTCCCACCTCTTGTTGGTGGACTGAATTTTGCAGGTTTAAAGCTTATTTCCTGCAATTCTACACAATGCCACCGGTGCCCCCCCTGCCGACCCCAGGGGGGCATTCCCCACAGTTTAGGAACCACTGCATTAGTGCATAGCCCATTACAGATCATGGTACTGATTGAATGGTTGGTATAGTGATGCTAATGTCACAGTTAGATGATAAGGATCTGGTTTTGTGTGAAAGTTCTGTTTTGTCCTACCAGGGCGGGATGACTCTCACGTACGACCCCACCTCAGCTGCTATGCAGAACGGCTATTATGCCTCTCCCTACACCCTAACGGCCAATAGGATGATGGCTCAGCAAGCCATGTCTCCCTACATGTCTCCTGTCACCTCCTACCAGGTAGGCACATCATTATCCTGGAGTTAATTCAATATAAATTATCAAAAGATGATAGTTACTTTGGATGAGAGCGTGTGCTAAATGACTCAAATGTAAATGTTATGTAAATTTGAAGAATGTGGCATGAGGTTAACCCTACCCTTTCATGTGCCAGGTACAGAATCCTTCCTGGATGGCCCACCAGCCTTACATCATGCAACACCCAGTAAGAGAAATGAAATGATGTCTTTCTTACTCCACACACACAGTGCTAGAAAATATGGATTGTCAGACTCCATTTTACCCCTTCTACCCTGGTACAAAAACACAGTGAAAGAAACTATGTCTTACTCAGTTCGCAGCGCTATACATGCAGACTACAGACATAATGCAAGTAAACATTTAGTTGGACGATGTATACCATGCGTATCTCATACATCCGACTAATAATACAGTTTGTCGGCTACTTTTCTGATACATAAACATAGTGATAAAAAAAGAAGATATACTGTATATCCAGGGGCGCAACTTTTGTTTTAGAAGTGGGGGGGACATGTACACTACCGGTCAAAAGTTTTAGAACACCTACTCATTCAAAGTTTTTCTTTATTTTTACTATTTTCTGCATTGTAGAATAGTAGTGAAGACATCAGAACTATGAAATAACACATTTGGAATCATGTAGTAACCAAAAAAGTGTTAAACAAATCAAAATATATTTTATATTTGAGATTCTTCAAATAGCCACCCTTTGCCTTGATGACAGCTTTGCACACTCTTGGCATTCTTTCAACCAGCTTCACCTGGAATGCTTTTCCAGCAGTCTTGAAGGAGTTCCCACATATGCTGAGCACTTGTTGACTGTATTTCCTTCAATCTGCGGTCCGACTCATCTCAAACTATCTCAATTTGGTTGAGGTCGGGGGATTGTGGAGGCCAGGTCATCTGATGCAGCACTCCATCACTCTCCTTCTTGGTAAAATAGCCCTTACACAGCCTGGAGGTGTGTTGGGTCATTGTCCTGTTGAAAAACAAATTATAGTCCCACTAAACCCAAACCAGATGGGATGGTGTATTGCTGCAGAATGCTGTGGTAGCCATGCTAGTTAAGTGTGCCTTGAACTCTAAATAAATCACAGTGTCACCAGCAAAGAACCCCCACACAGTCACACCTCCTCCTCCAAGCTTTACAGTGGGAAATACACATTCAGAGATCATCTGTTCACCCACACCGCGTCTCACAAAGACACAGCGGTTGGAACCAATAATCTCAAATTTTGACTCCAGACCAAAGGACAAATTTTCACCGGTCTAATGTTCATTGCTCGTGTTTCTTGGCCCAAGGAAGTCTCTTCTTCTTATTGGTGTCTTTTAGTAGTGGTATCTTTACAGCAATTCTACCATGAAGGCTTGATTCACGCAGTCTCCTCTGAAGAGTTGATATTGAGATGTGTCTGTTACTTGAACTCTGTGAAGCATTTATTTGGGCTGCAATTTCTGAGGCTGGTAACTCTAATGAACTTGTCCTCTGCAGCAGAGGTAACTCTGGGTCTTCCTTTCCTGTGGCAGTCCTCATGAGAGCCAGTTTCATCATAGCGCTTGATGTTTTCTGACTGCACTTGAAGAAACTTTAAAAGTTCTTGAAATGTTCCGTATTGACTGACCTTCATGGCTTAAAGTAATTATGGATTGTTGTTTCTCTTTGCTTATTTGAGCTGTTATTGCCATAATATGGACTTGGTCTTTTACCAAATAGGGCAATCTTCTGTATACCCCCCTACCTTGTCACAACACAACTGATTGGCTCAAACCCATCAAGGCACACTTGTTAATTGAAATGCATTCCAGGTGACTACCTCTTGAAGCTGGTTGAGAGAATGCCAAGAGTGTGCAAAGCTGTCAACAAGGCATCAAATATCTCAAATATAAAATATATTTTGATTTGTTTAACAATTTGTTGGTTACTACATGATTCCATATGTGTTATTTCATAGTTTGGATGTCTTCACTAAAAAATAGTAAAAATAAAGAAAAACCCTTGAATGAGTAGGTGTTCTAAAACTTTTGACCGGTAGTGTGTGTATATATATATATTTAATCCAGTTGGATAAACACTCCTAACAGCCTAAACGACCGCTAGGAGGCGTCTGCATGGTCCTAAAGCACACTGTTACCTCGTTTTGTATCGCATACCAATTATAAAACTGGGAGGGGACAAAAATGCAATTTCAGAATGTGAAAGTTGCGCCCCTGTATATATCTTATCCCACTGATAGTATATGTTGAGAGGCTGACATATGACATGTTACCTCAGTTAAAAATACCCTGATTCAAAACAGAATGTGTTACTTTAATCGGCGAGTTCTGCTAACGCTGCAGAATAAACACCCCCAAAATCTGTGTGGGAAGAGAAGAGAACAGAACAAAACAAGCCCAGTTCTGGGAACCGGAACATTCCCTCATATTTCAGTGAGGGTGGAACCAATCAATTGTTTTGATTAGGATTTAAAGGGGAAACTCCCCTGTTGAGTTTAAGCTCTTGAGCTCTTTTCCTTTTATCATCTGGATGTGACACGGTGGATTAAGGCTGCGTCTGAATTTGCACCCTATATAGTGCACTACTTTTGACCAGAGCCTGAGACAAAAGCAGAGAGCTCTCTTTTCCTGTAGTTAACTGTCTCTGGGCTCTGGTCAAACGTTGTGCACTATGTAGGGAACAGGGCAGGGGGTATTCATCTCTTACCCTACTAGGTCCGGAGCCTGCTGGTTTTCTGTTCTGCCAGATAATTTATTGCACCCACCTGGTGTCCCAGGTCTAAATCAGTCCCTGATTAGAGGGGAACAATGAAAAATGGTCCAGAGTTGAGTTTGAGAGAATAGGGTGTGATCTGGGACCAAAATACGATTGTGCTTCTCTGGCCTCTAGCTCTCTGCTCCCACTGCCTTATGGAGCCAACAGGAAATGCCTGCAGCAGACATGGTCTTATGACTGAAGCCATTTGCATCTCTCAGCAGATGGTTTCAAGTAGAACAAGTGTCTGCGTTTGTTTCCCCTCATTTTTGACAAGGAAATGGTGCACTCCCTCAAGGAGTTTTGGCTTATACGGATGACCTAAGGCCTAAAAAAGATGTATTTTCGGGGGGTGCTGAGCTTGTCTAACTAACTTGAAGTCACAAGTTTAACTTGGTTAGTGCTGAGCGATTAGTGCTTTTTGAGATCGTTTCACTTTCTGTTTGATTATTACAAAATAATCACGGTTTTATTTATATTTATTTTTGATTTATTTTTACATTAAATGCACTGTGCAGTATGTGGGTTGAATTCTGTAACACAGAACAAAACTATTAATAAAAGTCCCATGATGGTAGTGACTGACCATTACTGTGCATCACGTATTGACCATCATTTATTCACATTACTATAGTTTAATAAAATATTTTATTCCATTACTTTATTATTTTATTCCAAGTCATTATCTCATCTCTATAAAGCTGCTGCCTATGCTGTCTGACAAAATCACTATTTTAGTAGTTATTTAATTATTTGTTATTCTTATCTCTTACTTTTTGGGGGGGTATTTTCTTAAAACGGCATTGTTGGTTAGGGCTTTGTAAGTAAGCATTTCACTGAAGGTCTACACCTGTTGTATTCGGCGCATGTGACAAATAACATTTGATTTCATTCAAAGTAAATAAGGCATACTTTTATGACTGCTGAAAACCAACTATCAATCCCTTAGATCCTGCATTTTCAAACTCGCGAAGCTACTCCATTCTATCCCTCTCGTTCTCTGTTCTCTGTTCTCTGTCTCCATGTCAACTCCGCACAGATCAGACAAATTTAAACCGGGCACACAATGGATTATGGTCATTGTAGTTAATGACCATGTTTTCTTCGCTAAACTATGTAGAATATTGGCTTGTTGGAACCTACAACTCCCTACTACATCGCATAGTTCAGGCTTGATCTGATTTATCTCTACAGAAACTGCACATCGAGCTCAGCAAAAAAAAAGAGCAAAATGGAATTCAAATAATTGAACCGACATCAGTCAAGTAGTTGTTAAAAAATGTAAAATAACCAACATTTCGGTTAATCGCTCAGCACTACACTTGGTCTAACCAGTCCCTATTCAGCCCTGTACAGAATCAGTGTTATGAATGAGTTATTACAGTTAAACCTAACCACAAATTCCAATCATTTTAAAGCCAGATACTTTTGCCTGCAGACCTTCCATTGATCCTCAATGGATTTGAGTATGAGGATGACCTTGTATTGATTCTAGAATTATAATCTCTCTCTCTCTCTCTCTGCTACAGCAGGCTGTAATGTCGCCCTCTGTGGACCACTCCATGACAATGCAGCCCACCGCCATCATGACACAGCAGATGGGCCATCTCTCATTGGGCAGCAGTGGAGCGGTGAGGGGGATTCTGGGAAGGGGGAGGTGCAATTTAGTTAGTCTCATTTTACCTGATGCAAACTCAGATCTAAAGTACACAGAGGCTAAGGACTAGGGGGTGATTTGGGATTGGGTGAAAGAAAATGAGTTGGCTAACTTCTGAGGGGTACAGTATCCCTTAAATCACGATTTGAGATAATCTACTATATTGTTGTTTTTCTTGTGACAGCAGTATATTTCAGCCAACGCTGCAGTCCAGGCAGCCTATATGCCTCAGTACGCCCACATGCAGCAGACAGCCGTAAGTTCCGAGGTTCGTCTTTGCCATCTCATCCTGTTGATCTCCTCTCATTCATGTCTCATCATGAGTACAGCCATTTTACATACAATTTTTACATCCCATGCCATTACTTACTTGATGGTGCTAATACACGATATTAAGATGTGAAGTTACACAGTTTTTCCCTCTTCAGGAAAATGGTTCACAGCAGCAAATGGATTCGTCCAACAATTCGTCTCCCTACAGTCAACAGAGCAAGTAACGATAAGGTAGGTGCTTCTTTATGAGTCCCTATATAAGATGGAAGTGATAGTTTTAATTGTACTGTTGCACTGCTAATAGTAGGAGTAGTGATCCTGATTGTCGTGTGTATTGTCAGGTGACTTCTGTGAGCAGTAATGGATGCTGTGGGCGCTGACTCATGATGTCACAGTCACAGCCTCTCCTGATTGGACCAGACCAGACTTCAGTAAGAACTCTTTTGCACAGCTTCAACCAAACAACTGTGTATGATGGAACCAACAGCAATGATACCATGGTGTGTAAAACGAAGACAGAGGTGTAAAAATGGACAAAACCAACAATTATTCCCCCCTTCAAAACAGGAAAAAATGTTTTATTTTGATAAACGAAAAGACGTGTATTTTTTACCACGGATTCTCCAAGTGGATGCAATGGGGCAAGTAGCCTACAGCGTGATGTTAAAAGATGCATGAGATTGATTCTTTTTTTTGTGGAATCTGTTGACTTAAGGAAAAAGAGATTTCCAATGGGTTTTATAGGTAGTTTATTAGCCAAGATATATGATGATAAAAATGTTGCTTGCAAAAAGTGTTCATTTGGTGAGGTGTTACTGGTTTTTATTTTTGGTCTTTATAAGATATTATCATTCAATTAGGCTTTTAGGGTTAATGTCTGACATGATTTTCTGTATCAGATTAAATGTGTAGGATTGGCCGTTTGGCAGCTGTCAATCAATCTATGAATAGAGAACTGATAGAGAAGCAGATGTTTTGCCAAATAGATGATGGGTTGGATAATGTGCCTTCCTCTAACATCATAACAGTCATTTTACATAGCCTGGCAGGATCCCAACTGATTCCCTGACGTTTCACTGTTTCACTTCATGGTGATCACAGTATTCAGTCTGGTCTAACCAGGCTACATTAAAAAGAACAGCCACTCTTTATTAGAACTACTGTCAGTCCATAGTAAGGTCTCTTTAGACTTTGACAGTGTAGGTGTCTTGTTTTGTCATATTTCACACACAACCAGGATGTGGACCTCCATCAAATGCTGCACATACTGATCTCATCTCCCTAATTAAGACAAGATAGCCTACAATTCAAATAAAAAACACGAATAGATTTAAAAGAATTGCAAGCGTGAAATTGTGAGGTAACGTCAAGGCGGTTTTATTTTTTCTCTGCTATTTTTTACTTCAACAAATATATTAATAGAAAATGCTTAACTTTAATGATGAAATTACAATCTGTTTTACTTTACGCTAAATTGACGGGGTTGTCTTTAAAGAACATTGAATGGTCATCTTGACCATGTGTGACTGGTTTAATCTACCTCAGAGTTCTGTCTGGGCTGGTATGGCTGGGTTTGCAGGTCCAGCCCGCCTCACCAGAGAAGAACACAAAAGCTGCGGACCAAATCGCACCCTTTTCCTTATGTGGTGCATTACTTTTGACCCATAGACTTTTCACATAGGGCTATGTTCAAAACGTTGGGCCAATAACCGTCAGGTTGCTGGATGGAATCCCCGAGCTGACAAGGTAAAAATCTGTCGTTCTGCTCCTGAACATGGCAGTTAATCCACTGTTCCCCAGTAGGCCGTCAGTGTAAATAAGAATTTGTTCTTAACTGACTTGCTTAGATAAAAAAAGGTTAAATAAATAAAAACATAGACTTAGATAGACATCACATCATTGTGTCTATCCCATTATGGTGTCTGTGAGAGCATTTTGAAGTAGTCAACTGGGTGGGACGTCCAATGGGTTAAAGGGATACTTCGGGATTTTGGCAATGATGCCCTTTATCTACTAGCATGCTAGCAGATACCCATAGACTTCCAGTCATTGCGCTAACACTAGTTAGCATTGGCTTGCGAAACTACCTCTAACTTAATTGATACTGGACACAGAGACATACAAATGGTATCCACAAATTCATTTGACCATGGAGAAGTAGATAAAGGGCCTCATTGCCAAAATCCCGAAGTTTCCCTTCAACCCAATGGAAGTCTGCTCCCAGTTGACTACTTCAAAATGGTGAAAGTCCTCAATGGTGCTGCCAATGCTAAAATAGGCTTTTGGGAACTAGAGTCCTCTATGTATCTCTATGGGTCAAAAGCATTGCACTATAAAGGAAATAAGGTCAGATTTGGGACGCATCCAAAGCCAAGCTCAGGAGCTGGCCAATAGCAATTTTTACAATTCTTCCTCCTACTACTCTGTCCTCAAGTAAAGAAACATTCTGTTTTGTTTAGTGTAGTATCATGCTGAATCCTGTTTTTTTTTGTTTTTTTCTCGATATGAACATTGTTACAAGTGGAATCTGGTTTTAGCTCCGCCTTAGTTTTGGAGTCTCCAAAGTTAAAAGAAAAAACGAAGTGCTGCTTGTCGAACAGAGGTTCCAATAGGCTGGGGAATGAGGTGTTCTTTTTTAATAAGAGAGGAACACAAACCCACCGCGTGGTAGTGTAGGCGGCTAGACTTGATCTATTCTTCCCTTGAAACACACACACACACGGCTTCTCTGTATGGGACTTTGTGTTGGCAGTTAATGTGGTGAGGGTTGTAGAAATCTGAAAGATGGAAGTTTAAATTGCAACCATACTATTTGTAGTCTTGCATAGCTAGCGATGTCTGAACCAAGTGCAATTCTGTGTCTGGATCAATAGGCTAGTTGTACAGCAAATTCAACCAACACGTGTGTGATATAGACTGGCTGATGACGATAAATAAAATGAAATAGTAGTAATTTATGCAGAAAGATAGATTTTTTTTGTTTTACATGTCCGGGTGATGCTGCTGGGTATCATCAGTTAGAAAAATTAAATCATTTTGTATTTTTGTTTCCTTATGTATGTTACAGCCATTGTTTCACCAGATTGTTCTACCAATCTTATCCTTGTGCTTTCCTTTATAAAAACATTTGAATAAAAACCCACCATGAATCAGCCCTATGACCTATGAGGTGAGTTTGTTTAGTCATTTATGTCTCATATTTTATTTCTGATGTAGTTGTTTACTAAATCTTAACTGAACCCCTTCAGTTACAGCTATTGTGGCAGTGTTTTGGTTAGAACAGGATATGACAAGAAGCATGTCATTTTACATAGTACCCTCCAAGCTCATCATTAAGCTCAGGGCCCTGGGTCTGAACCCCGCCCTGTGCAACTGGGTCCTGGACTTCCTGATGGGCCGTCCCCAGGTGGTGAAGGTAGGAAACAACACCTCCACTACGCTGACTCTCAACACAGGTGCACCGCAAGGGTGCATGTTCAGCCCCCTTCTGCTCTCCCTGTTCACCATGACTGCGTGGCCACGCACGCCTCCAACTCAATCATTGAGTTTGCAGACGGCACAACAAGCCTGATTACCAACAACGACAAGACAGCCTACAGGGAGGAGGTGAGGGCGCGGGCGGAGTGGTGCGTGGAAAATAACCTCTCCCTCAACATCAACAAAACAAAGGAGCTGATCGTGGACTTAAGGAGACAGCAGAGGGAACACGCCCCCATCCACATCGACAGGACCGCAGTGGAGAAGGTGAAAAGCTTCAAGTTCCTCGTCATACACATCACGGGCAATCTGAAATGGTCCACCCACACAGACAGTGGGGTGAAGAAGGTGCAACAGCGCCTCTTCAACCTCAGAAGGCTGAAGAAATTTGGCTTGGCCCCTAAGACTCTCACAAACTTCTACAGATGTACAATTGAGAGCATCCTGTCGGGCTGTATCACCGCCTGGTACGGCAACTGCACCGTCCGCAACTGCAGGGCTCTCCAGATGGTGTTGTGGTCTGCACAACGCATCACCAGGGCACACTGCCTGCCCTCCAGGACACCTACAGCACCTGATGTCACAGGAAAGCCAAAAAGATCATCAAGGACATCAACCACCTGAGCCACGGCCTGTTCACCCCGCTATCATCCAGAAGGCGAGGTCAGTACAGGTGCATTAAAGCTGGGACCGAGAGACTGTCAAGGCTATCAGACTGTTAAATATGAATCACTAGGCAGCCTCCACCCAGTACTCTTTTCAGAACTTAGTCACTAGCCGGCTACCACCCGGTTACTCAACCCTGTACCTTGGAGGCTGCTACCCTGTAGACATGGAATCACTGATCACTTTAATAATGGAACACTGGCCACTTTAATCATGTTTACATAATGTTTTACTCATTTCATATGTATATACTGTATTCTACTGTATTCTAGTCAATGCCACTCCAATATTGCTTGTCCTAATATTTATATATTTCTCAATTCCATTATTTTACTTTGAGATTTGTGTGTACTGTTGTGAATTGTTAGATACTACTGCACTGCATGTCGCTACCACAGCAATAACGTCTGCTAAATATGTGACCAATAAAATGTGATTTGATTTACATGAAGTACCTTCAATCAACAGCAGAGGGGGCTATTCATTCAAATTAGTAAGTATTTATTTAACTAGGCAAGCCAGTTAAAACCAAATTCTTATTTACAATGACAGCCTACTGGGGAACAATGGATTAACTGCCTTGTTCAGGGCAGAACAACAGATGTATACCTTGTCAACTCAGGGATTTGATCCAGCAACCTTTCGGTTACTGGCCCAATGCTCTAACCACTAGGCTACCTACCGCTCTAACCACTAGGTTGCCGCCCTGAAAGTAAATGTAGTAGATGTCTAAAATCATATACATAGAATAATATATCATTTCAGATTCTACTTTGTCATCGTTAGTACTGTCTTGATAAGAACTTGATGTATCAATGTACTTTCTAACCAGTGACGTATATAAACATAAGTATACAGTATATGTCCATGGCGCTAACCTTTTTTTGACACTATTTCTAGCATCCAGGGGGTTTCATGTAATGTATCCATTGTAATATCAGTGTCTTTTATTGGGCTTCTCTGTTAAAGCTAGCAGCTTACTTGAGCTGATGCCATAGACACAAAGGCACCATGTCCCATATATCTTACCAGTAAAGATCACCCACTCCCACACACACACACACACGCTCCGGACACCACCCAGCCAGACTGTAATGCCAGGCATATGCTCCCCACGCCATGCAAGAAAATCGACCCTATGAACATAAGGAGCAAATGATAGAGGATTAGCACTCTCTTTCTCTGTCTCACCCCCCTTCTCGCTCTCTCTCTTTCTCCTTTCTCTCGCTCTTTCTGATGTCTAATTCTCCACAGTTGAAGGGACACATGGCGCTTTTCCCTAAAGTAGGGCCAAGGTCAGATTGGGGGTGCCTGTGCAGACATCGGGGGTGCAGACATTGAGAGGGTCTGTGGTATCTAGTGTCTTGACTCATTCACTCATTTCTGTTCAATGGTATTTTATAGGAAAGGGGCTGATTGACCTTTAAATAAACCTTTCTGGCACATGTCTTTATGGGGTCACAGTATAGCCTATGGATACATTTTACAATAGCAATGTAAAAAGCGACTAATGTGTTTTACTCTACGTAGTAGAGGGTAACTGCACCACATGGCAAAGAGTCAGCTTGATTAGCTTGGTAGCCATTTGGAACCAGAATGGTTACCACATTGACTTCTGGGAATAATGCCTTGCCTGAATGTGCAGTTTTACTGAACTGATCTGACTCTCATCCCTACGATGTACATCTGTCACCTTGTCCACCTCCTCTCTCTCGCCTCTCTCTCTCCGTATCTCTTTTATACACACACACACACATTCCAATCATACCACCATAGGGAAGGTATAACATTAATACACCGTCACTCCTTCCATCTCTGACCCTCCTCTGCACTTGTTTCAATTAACTCACTGGGCTTGATATTCACTTCCAAACTCAAGACAGCAATATAAACAACAAATATTTGTGTTTTACATCTTGACACAAGTTCCCCACAGGGAGCTGTAGCCTACTGCGTCAACCAAGAGAGGGCAACACTGGCACATTTGGCCTGTCAGTCAATCTGGATCACTGCCACTCTGCTACCATCCCTCTCCAATGAAGGCGGCTGTTATTTGTATGTCTCAGACCCACCAGCAGTTGCTGCCATCAGTCATCAGCACCCCTCCACCCCCATCAGCCTGGGAGCATGGGCAGTGGGGAGGGTGAGAGGGACAGGCAGCGTCATGCTTCATAAAGCTGTCTGTTACTGTAGGTTTATAGTTACTCCTGCGAGGGGCTGCAGTTGGAACTGGACGTTTTGAGGGCCGGCGGCAGTGGCGGCGTCTCCCTGATTCCTCTCCCACCATTTTTCAGGCGGTGACAAGGATGCGGCGGCCTTTTGACAGGGCAGCATGGTACCAGAGGAGGCTCCTGTAGGTGAGTTGCCTCATTGCAGTGCCGACCGTTGTGATGTACTGTGTGTTGACACGGCCCGCCCGGCACACACACACGCACACGCACACACACACACACACTGATATATCTGTGATATCATATCACACAGCAGTGCGTACAACCTGGAGCATTGTAAGGAATGACTAAGAGTAATGACTAGGATTCAGTTTCTTATAGATCCCTAAACTTGACAAAGCCAATATCATGTTCATGTCTCAACAACGGAAGTAGAGGTTGGAGTCTAGTTAGGAATGTTGGCAGGTTTTGTGTGGGAGAGTCTTCCTTCCCTCACAATGTGACTGATGGTGGGAATGAAACCTTGGGAAAGCAACAATGAAGATGAACAGAAGTTTTTTCTATTTCTCTCTGTATGGTTAGACATGACCATCTGACCCAAAGATTGGCTTATTGACATGCTGGAGAACACTTTTTTGGGACACTGCTGGTTAGGTAGGATCATTTAATGAATGAATGCATATCTGGGCTGGTTAGGTAGGACAATTTAATGAAAGAATGGACATGCTAAAGTACGACTATTAAGTAGGACAATTAGGTTGGACAATTTAATGAGTTAATGGATATCTAAGCTGGATAGGTAGAACAATTAGGTAGCACAATTAGGTAGGACAATTAGGTAGGACAATTAGGTAGGATAATTAGGTAGGACAATTTAATGAATGAATGGATAGCTGAGTTGTCAGATAGCAACAGATCATATTGTAAAAGGTCACACTAGTGTATGTTTTAAAGATGTTTATGGGTGGCCTGTGTACTTTCTCTGAACCGCCGTGGCACAACTGTACAAACTTTTGTCCTCTAGTCAGATAGAGAATGGAGGGAGCCGCAAAGTGGCAGAGGACAAGTGCTGTCATTCCACTGGGATGACAGTGGGAATGAAAGACAACTGGGTGCCTCTGGGGGTGGAGGAGGAGAGGAGAAAGGATGACGGTGGTGGAAGACTGGAGAGAAGACAAGTAGAGTAGAGATTATAATGGAAGAATCATATGGAGAGATGAGTAAATATGAGAGGAGAAGTGGAGAAGGGAGCAGAGGAGAGGGGGATAGTTAGTAGAGGAGGGGGTTTGGAGTAACAGATGAGGGGCTTACTGCGATTCGGAGGGGTGTGATGCTGCTTTAGTAGGATATTCCGTCTGGAATGGACGAGCTGAGAAATCCACACTGCAGCTGTCAATTGTTCACCACCTACACACACCGCCTGTTAAGACACACACTCCATGTGCTACGCACACACACATTCACCACCCATTCACTCACAGGTCACACACACACGCACATAAACTTATGAGTATATTTGTATTGAGCAATACACTACTTTTCAAAAGAGCCCGAGACGTCGTTTTTGTCCCTACTGTTAATCATTAAATCGAAAGTAACCCTTGAGATATGCACATTTCTGAGGGGTTGGTCGTATTAAATATTAACATATTTTTTCAGTTGCAGTATCTCGTCTGGGTAATTCAGGGGTTATCTCGTCAGGGGTAATAACTTATGGTCTGGCACGTCTGGACAGTTGGTTGTCCCTATAAACAATGGTTATCACGTTGGCCTACACCCGCCTTTATACACAGCTCAACAATGGATCCAGTCACATTGCTTTATGGGTAAATACAACATTGAATAGAGTATGATGTTAAAGCCAATAAACAACAATTGATGGAGACGTGTTATAGTGCACAAATGCTACAGACAAGCACAATGTGTGCCACGATGTAATACATTTCAAGGACAAGGCAGTGAAGAAATGGTTTAACATATAATGCAACACATCGACGGACAGGCAGTCATGGCCCACTGAACTATGGGTAAGTGTTCTGTTGCATATCCTGGAAGTTCGAAAGTATGATGTTTTACAACTGCAGGGATTTGACTTGATGAAGTTCATTTGGTCCTGTGTGGCTTAGTCGGTAGAGAATTGTGGTTGCAATGCCAAAGGTTGTAAGTATGATTCCCGCTGGAACCGGCCATATGTAAAACGTATGCACGCATGACTACAAGTCGCTTTGTATAACAGTGTCTGCTAAATGGCAAATATTATATCAATTTGTGATCACTAGGGAATAGGGCTACTGGCCTAGGGATTAATCAGGTTGTCATTATAGGTCATAAGGCATTAATACAAGTGAATTACCCATGTATAAGCATAAGTCAATTTACACACCTTACAAATACAATGGCCTTCGTAACTGCATCAATACTCATATTCAAAGTTTCAACACTAGCCTATATGTTTTGCAGTGAATCAGAGGTCCAGTAAAGAGGGAATAATTTCTGTCATGGCTGATTTAAAATGAAGAATGGTCAGTCCTAGGACACATAAAGGCAGAATGAAACATGCTATTTCCCCATTTTTAAACAACATTTCAAAGTTATTCATTTGTGTGTACAAATAGTTACATGGATTTGATCATTTATCCCATAACCTGCACTTCAATATTTGTTATAACAGTTTGAGATTGCAGGCTTACAAAATAACATTGATTTTAAATATATATATATATATATATGTAAAAATACAAGTTCATCTCTGTTATATTTCGATTACCAAATAATCTTCCATTGAAATAAACCCTAGTTCAATGTACCGGTTGTCAGGCCTCACTTCGCCGCTCATAGCTCACGTCCGCACACTCACTTCTCACCTACTCTCTCTCTGTAGTCCCGTTCCGTTTATGTTCTCACCTGTACGGAAGTGAACATAATAGGCTGGGCAGGTAAGAATGTCTGTACCACGCAGGCACTCAACGTCTTTCCTGCCAGGTAAGAAAGACGGCGCATTCTCTTGTTGTTTAGCCTAGACAGTGATACCAAGAGAAGCTGACTAAGGCTGGAAATACCTATTTGTTTTATTACTTTTACTCTACATATTTAGAGCGCCAGAGAATGTTTTGTTGTTCTTTCATATCCCTATAGAAGTAACCGCGAGGACCAATGGGGATTGCTGTACTTCTGGTCCTGATTCTTCGGCATTGGATCAACAACGTGGAGGGTAAGACTAGAGATCGGATCAAATGGATTTCATTAAATAACTTCAGTAACTTCTCCTTTCAAGATTACATGTAACTGCAGTATATCCAGATGTTTCCCTGGATTATAATAGCTTTATTATACTTTTATAAAGGTAAATATTCAACGTCATACATGAATGCAATGTATTGATTACATTTAAATTCGTTTATTTGATCCAGTGGTTTATATATACAAATATTTATTTATAAATCCCCCCACACACACACAATTATTATTGTGATTTATCATGATAACATAACCTATCATTTGCTCTAGTTATTCATGCGCAAATTAACCAGGCGCATCACAAAGACAGAGGCACTAAAAAAATCACTCATATACTATAGTATTACATGCCAGGCAGCAGTGCCGTGAGAAAATGTAGCCAGTGCTAGACAGGGCTGACCACTTCTGTATTCTATATTCTCCGTGTGGTGTCCATGTAGGAACATGTTCGGTTGGCAGCGCAGTGACTTGTGACGAGTGTCTCCAGCTGGGTCCCCAATGTGCATGGTGCTCACAAGAGGTAGGCTATACGTCTTGGGCAGGGGAACTATTACATTCAGCCGTGGGCCGATTTTTCCTTGAGCGGATGTTCGGGGGGCCGGATTATAGTTATAAATAATGTGTGCACTGCAAATTGACCGCAAGAGTTCCAAACAGATAAAATATTTGACAAAAAACAGAATAATTTCAAACGTTAATTACATTTGGGTTTCGATCACATATGCCTCTCTATTTATGCGTGGGAATACTAGGGAACAATTTCCTGAATAAAAATAACTTTGACTCATTTCCTGCTGATTTTACAGTCTTGTATGTCCAAGAACGAAATGTATATAAAAATATATAAAACTATATATCTATATTTTGCACAGAACTTTGGGGGCCAAATAAAATCACTGCCTATTGAGGAAGGCTGATCTAGGTGTCAGTGGCAGTTATGTGGAGGTGAGGATAGAGTCAAGCGCAGGACACTGAGTAAAATAACTTACTTTACTCTCGAAGAAACTCATAAGTCAAAATCCACGCGGGGATAAATAATCCTGACACAAAACAACTAACACGATGACAAGCAAACAATCACGCACAAAACATAATGAGAACCAGAGGGTTAAATCGGGAAAATAATCATAAACGAGATGGGAACCAGGTGTGAACAATCAAGACAAAACAAATGGAAAAAGAAACGTGGATCGGTGGTCGCTAGAAAGCCGGTGACGATGACGCTGAACGCCGCCCCAACAAGGAGAGGCGCCAACTTCGGCCGAAGTCGTGACACTAGGGCATAACATTGTTGCAAGTCCAGTAAGAAAACGTGTCATGAATTCATAAATGTGTAACTAGCCTAACTTAAAATGGAATACTGATATGACGTTGTTGAAGGAGCGAATTGCAGTGCAGAGTCAAAAAAATATTGTTAAATGATTTAATGATGACAATATTTGTAAATGATCTTCAGAAGTCCTATCTTTAAGTTAGTACTATAGTATGAATATAACTATTGACTGATGAAACACCAATAAAATATGTTAAGAGTCTCAGATTGGTTGTAAATGTGGGAGTAAAACCTTGTGGTGTTTTTAAACCTCTCAGAATTTCACAGACTCGTTTTTAATTAGTGAGCGATGTGACACGCCGTACGTCCTCCTAGAGAGAGGCTGTCCCCAGGACCTGGTAGAATTTCCTGTGACCAACTCCGAGGTCCACAAGGACCAGCCTCTCGGGAAGAAGACGGGGAATACCAACAGCACACAGATATCACCACAGAAGATGGCCCTCAAACTCAGAACTGGTAAACCCTTATTTATACAGTTACTGATGGAGACCTGGGGCAGTCGCCGTGTCCATTATTTATACAGCCATTGGGTACACTGCTCACTGCTCACACTCTGTGTACATGTTGGCCTGGTGGTGATTTGAAGTTGATTTAGTAACTCTTTTTGATGAATGAAGGATGTTTAATGAATATTTTCACACAATTTTTCACATAAAGATAATAATATGAATAGAATTTCTCACTAGCATGGTCATCCCTTGAACTGAACGCAGCCCAGAGAGAGAGACAGAAAACACTCTATTTGTTATTTTTTTGTTCAGGCAGTGAGGTGACCTTCCAGATCAGTGTGCAGCAGACAGAGGACTACCCTGTAGACATCTACTACCTGATGGACCTCTCAGCCTCCATGATTGACGACCTGGAGATGATTAAAGACTTGGGCTCCACCCTGTCCAAAGAGATGGCAAAGCTCACCAGTAAATTCAGACTTGGATTTGGGTCCTTCGTTGAGAAACCAGTCCTCCCGTTCATTAAGATCACTCCTGGAGAGCTGGAGAACCCTTGTAGGTAGGGTACAGTATGGTTGTGAGAAATTCAATGAAAACCATTTGTAACACTATGGTTGAAGTATAAATGAAGACCACTTTATTTATATAATATATGTATTTAGCAGACACTTTTATCCAAAGTGACTTACAGTCATGCGTACATATTTATGGGTGGACCCGGGAATCAAACCCCACTACCCTGGCGTTACAAGGGCCATACTCTACCAACTAAGCTACAAAGGACCATCTTTCTGTGGAAGAGACAGATTTTCTCACTAAAGAAGCTTAGTAAACGACACAATGTTTTTGTGTATATTTATAACAAGCTTACTTGTTGTAAGTAATAGTAATAACTAGTAATAATTAATGAGTTAAACAGTGATGGAAATATTTGGCCGTCAAAGTCTTATCTGTAGACATGGAAAGTCATGGAAAGGTCTGTTATTTTGAATTTGTCTTAGAGTGGAACTCTGGTCATAGATGTAATACGCTATGTTTCTCTATGGTATTCCCATGCAGGAGTGTGGATGAGAGCTGTCTGCCAACGTTTGGATACAAAAACGTCCTACCCCTCACCAGCAGCACAGAGAACTTCAACAATATCATCACCAACCAGCGTGTGTCTGCCAACATCGACCTGCCGGAGTGTGGCTTCGATGCCATTATGCAGGCTGCTGTCTGTGGGGTAAGTGAAACAGTCTGTGGTTCACGTTTGATTTGATTTGTCCCCAACGATGGTACCTATTTTAACAGAATAGAATAGAGCTGAATAGAAAATAATACTGCAGAATAGAATATAAGGGAAGGGAATAGAATATCTTTATTTTTCAAGGGAACTTCAGGTGTTCTTTGACAATGGACTATTGTATTCGTGCGGTATAATAATCTCTCATCTCTTCCTGTTAGGACAAGATAGGCTGGAGGAACGACTCCATGCGTCTGCTGGTGTTTGTGAGCGACGCCGACTCTCACTTTGGGATGGACAGCAAGATGTCAGGCATCGTCGTCCCTAACGACGGGGAGTGCCATCTGGACAGCAACAATGAATACTCTATGGCTGCCCATCTGGTAAGGGGACAGTCACATCCGATTCATTTATTATTTCTATGACTGGGGTTGTAGTACAAGGATTCACTGTTTATGATACTATAATATGGCTTTCATTCCTATCCATGGTGAAGGAGTGTCCCTTTACTGTAAAGACTACTGGCTCTTTGGGGTCTAGGCCGGGTGACTGTAAAGTACTTTTTATTACTGTTGATGTGAAAAGGACTTTAGAAATACATGTAATTGGTTCATTCATTGGGATGAAGTACGATGGTCTGAGGTTTTAAAATACTGACTTTGTCCATCCAGGAATACCCAACTCTGGGACAGCTGATGGATAAACTGGTGGACAACAATATCCTGCTTATATTCGCTGTGACGGAAAATCAGAAACACAACTACGAGGTGAGAACTTCTCCTTCTCCCTCCATTGTCCTTTTCCCAACAGCAACGTGACGTTTACCCGGCAGAAAACACCGGGTTGAAACGAGGTATGCGGTAAGCATGGAGAAGGAACATGTATCTCTGTGTATCGTTGAGGTTAGCATGTTTGAATCGCTAAGTGCTCTCAGTGGGCGTGTTGGAACGAGCGCTCTCTTCTTCCTGTTTTGGGTAGAACTTGTTTCCCTATGATGTTGCTGTGACTGGTCGACCGACCTACATGAACAGTAACCGTGTGTCTGTTGTGTGTTTTATCACAGAACTATGCAAATTTCATACCTGGTGCCACTGTGGGGGTTCTGGAATCAGATTCAAGGAACATCCTCGAACTGATTGTGACGGCGTATAAAGTAAGAGTCCGATTCTGTCACTGTGGGTGTACAGTGTGTTTGTTAGTTAGCAGGATTATTGAGACTCGCTGAGTACATGGCCGTAGTGACCTCTGACTAGCTGCCTCGGCTTAGATTCTTCCTTTCTGTTTATCTCTTCTCTCTCTTACTCCTCTCCCCGCCACCCCTCTCCCTCCCCCCTCTCATCCCTGTCGCTCCGTTCCTTCCCCCTCTGTGTGCGTTGAGGGTGATGAGAGCAGACCCACAGCTTCTAATCATTTCATCAGACACTTCCTGAACAGCCTACCATAGCCAAGTCACGTCTAGCTATGCCAAGGGGCTTCACTGAGAGATTTATTCAATACCGAGCTAATGGCAAGCGCATAGCATCTAGAATCTAGCATAATGTACAGGACATACTTTATGTGGAAGCTATTAAGAGGTTAGCCACATTACCAATGTAGCTTATTTTGGGGATAACTAGATATTGATTTAGTGCTCGTCATAGTACACTGTACCGTGAGTACGCTACTGCTCCAGCTGTGTTCCAGCTCAAGCTTTTCTCTCAAGCATCACACAGACCACATCTTCCCAGAAGGCCTGGAGGAACTGAAAGGATAAAAATGTCAAGTACTCTGTCAACACTGTGTTTACTAAGAGAAAGAGTCCTAAGAGTCATATCTACCTCACTGTACCCTGTGGTGATTGGCTATTAACACCTGGGATACCTGGGAGCTTGCCAGAATACCTGGGAAGTGACTGGGATCATGACTCACACCACTCAGAGAAAGGGACTTACCTATATAGTGGAAGACTAGAAATGGATAGGCCCAGCTGGGTAAACCTTAGCAGTGTTGGAACATACTCGGAGCCTTAGAAAGGGAGTAATACGTTAGTGGTTGCAGAAGCTTGTAATGGTTCCCTTTCTCTCTCTCTCTCTCACTCACTCACTCACTCACTCACTCACTCACTCACTCACTCACTCACTCACTCACTCACTCACTCACTCACTCACTCACTCACTCACTCACTCACGCGCACACAGACACACACAGACACACACAGGACTAGGACCTGACCATGGCCCTGTTATAGGTTACCTTTGTGTTTCCAGGAGCTGCGGTCTGAGATAGAGCTGGAGGTACTAGGAGACACAGAGGATCTACAGATCTCCTTCACAGCGATCTGTCAGGATGGGACAGTACTACCTGGACAGAAACAATGCTCCAACGTCAAAGCTGGAGACACGGTTTGTTCCTATTTTGCTGGTCAGTTGGTCAGTGATGTTCAAGAACAATATTCCTCTATTTTCCTCTTGTCGTAACAAGTTTCCAACGGACTATACAGCCACCTGAAAGCATGTATGCTATAACATTCACCCTTCAATCTCTGTGATTCCCAGGTCTCCTTCAATGTGACGGTAGAACTCTCTGAGTGTCTCGACGGTCCCCAGCGTTTCCTCATCAAACCGGTGGGCTTTCAGGACCCCCTGGAGATAGACCTGGAGTCCCTGTGCTCCTGTGCCTGTCACCAGACCCCCGAGCCCAACAGCAGCCACTGCAGCCTGGGCCGTGGATCTCTGGAGTGTGGCTCCTGTCTGTGTGATCCCGGGTACATGGGTTCCAAGTGTGAGTGTACGGAGGAGAGCGTCCAGAGCAGTAACTGCAAGGCCAGTGGCGCTCCGGAGTCCTGTAGCGGGCAAGGGGAGTGTTACTGCGGCCAGTGTGTGTGTCACCCGTCTAGTTTCGGACGCGTCTACGGGGCCTACTGCGAGTGTGACGACTTCTCGTGTGTGAGGTTCCGAGGGGTCCTCTGTGGAGGTGTGTACGTACGGTGGGAACACAGACTTTCATGACGAGCATTGTGGTTTCACCTCTTCCTCTTTTGATGAAAACAGACAATGTTCTGACATCACAGTGACACAGTAATTTAACATATGACCTTAGAATATTGCAGCAGGATATACTGTTGTTACTTTCTTCCGTGCTAATGTGTGTGTGTGTGTGTGTGTGTGTGTGTGTGTGTGTGTGTGTGTGTGTGTGTGTGTGTGTGTGTGTGTGTGTGTGTGTGTGTGTGTGTGTGTGTGTGTAGGTCACGGGGACTGTGACTGCGGCGGGTGTGTGTGTCAGAGCGGCTGGACGGGGGAGTACTGTAACTGCAGCAGCAGCAGGGACACGTGTGTGTCGGAGGACGGAGCGCTGTGCAGCGGACGGGGGAAGTGTGTGTGCGGGAAGTGTGTGTGTTCCATGCCCGGAGCCTCTGGAGACACCTGTGAAAGGTGCCCTACCTGTGGAGACTCCTGTAGCTCTGCTAGGTAAGAAGAACACAAGCCTGTCCAGTTTCCCAATGTCACATACAGTTGAAGTCGGAAGTTTACATACACCTTAGCCAAATACATTTAAACTCAGTTTTTCACAATTCCTGACATTTAATCCTAGTAAAAATTCCCTGTCTTAGGTCAGTTGGGATCACCACTTTATTTTAAGAATATGAAATGTCAGAATAATAGCAGAGAGAATGATTTATTTCCCAGTGGGTTAGAAGTTTACATACACTCAATTAGTATTTGGTAGCATTGCCTTTAAATTGTATAACTTGGGTCAAACGTTTCGGGTAGCCTTCCACAAGGTTCCCACAATAAGTTGGGTGAATTTTGGGCCATTCCTCCTGATAGAGCTGGTGTAACTGAGTCAGGTTTGTAGGCCTCCTTGCTCGCACACACTTTTTCAGTTCTGCCCACACATTTTCTATACGATTGAGGTCAGGGCTTTGTTATGGCCACTCCAATACCTTAACTTTGTTGTCCTTAAGCCATTTTGCCACAACTTTGGAAGTATGCTTGGGGTCATTGTCCATTTGGAAGACCCATTTGCGACCAAGCTTTAACTTCCTGACTGATGTCTTGAGATGTTGCTTCATTATATCCACATAATTTTCCTCCCTCATGATGCCATCTATTTTGTGAAGTGCACCAGTCCCTCCTGCAGCAAAGCACCCCCACAACATGCTGCCACCCCCGTGCTTCACGGTTGGGATGGTGTTCTTTGGCTTGCAAGTATCCCCCTTTATTCTCCAAACATAAGGATGGTCATTATGGCCAAACAGTTCTATTTTTGTTTCATCAGACCAGAGGACATTTCTACAGAAAGTACAATCTTTGTCCCCATGTGCAGTTGCAAACCGTAGTCTGGCTTTTTTATGGCAGTTTTGGAGCAGTTGCTTCTTCCTTGCTGAGCGGCCTTTCCGGGTATGTCGATATGGGACTCGTTTTACTGTGGATATAGATACTTTTGTACCTGTTTCCTCCAGCATCTTCACAAGGTCCTTTGCTGTTGTTCTGGGATTGATTTGCACTTTTCGCACCAAAGTACGTTCATCTCTAGGAGACAGAATGAGTCTCCTTCCTAAGCGGTATGATAGCTTCGTGGTCCCATGGTGTTTATACTTGCGTACTCTTGTTTGTACAGATAAACGTGGTACCTTCAGGCGTTTGGAAATTGCTCCCAAGGATGAACCAGACTTGTGGAGGTCTACAATTTGTTGGGCTGATTTCTTTTGATTTGTCCATGATGTCAAGCAGAGGCACTGAGTTTGAAGGTAGGCCTTGAAATACATCCACAGGTACACCTCCAATTGACTCAAATTATGTCAATTAGCCTATCAGAAGCTTATAAAGCCATGACATCATTTTCTGGAAGATTATAAGTGAAATCATTTACAGACAGATTATAAGTGAAATAATCCATCTGTAAACAATTGTTGGAAAAATTACTTGTGTCATTACTTGTGTCACAAAGTAGATGTCCTAACCAACTTGCCAAAACTATAGTTTGTTAACAAGAAATTTGTGGAGTGGTTGAAAAACTAGTTTTAATTAATTAGTTAATTATGACTCCAACCTAAGTGTATGTAAACTTCCCACTTCAACTGTATACAGCACCTTCAGAAACTATTCATGCCCCTTGATTTATTCCACATTTTTTGGTGTTACAGCCTGAATTCAAAATGGATTAAATAAATACAAATTGTCACTCATCTACACACATTACCCCATAATGACAATGTGACAACCTGTTTTTAGACATTTCTGAAAATGTGTTGAAAATGAAATCCAGAAATAACTCATTTACGTAAGTATTCACATCCCTGAGTCATTACATGTTAGCATCACCTTTGGCAGTGATTACAGCTGTGAGTCTTTCTGGGTAAGTCTGTAAGAGCTTTGCATACCTGGATTGCACATAATTCTTTAAAAAATTCTTCAAGCTCTGTCAAGTTGGTTGTTGATCATTGCTAGACAGCCATTTTCATGTCTCGACAGATTTTCAAGCTGATTTAAGTAGAAACTGTAACAACTCCAGTGTATATTTGGCCTTGTATTTTAGGTTATTGTCCTGCTGAAAGGTGCATTTCTACCAATGCTACCAAATACTAATTGAGTGTACGTAAATTTCTAACCCACTGGGAAAGCAGACTGAACCAGGTTTTCCTCTAGGATTTTTCCTGTGCTTAGCTTTATTCTGTTTATTTTTATCCCCCAAAACAACTCCCTAGTCCTTGCTGATGACAAGCATTCCCATAACATGATGCAGCCACCACCATGCTAATATGAAGACTGGTACTCGGTGATGTGTTGTGTTGGATTTGCCCCAAACATAACATTTTGTATTCAGGGCATAAAGTTAATTTCTTTGCCACATTTTTTACAATTTTACTTTAGTGCCTTATTACAAACAGGGTGCATGTTTAAGAATATTTGTATTCTGTACAGGCTTCCTTCTTTTCACTCTGTCAATTAGGTTAGTATTGTGGAGTAACTACAATGTTGTTGATCCATCCTCAGTTTTCTCCTATCACAGCCATTAAACTCTGTAACTGTTTTAAAGTCACCATTGGCCTCATGGTGAAATCCCTGAGCGGTTTCCTTCCTCTCTAGCAACTGAGTTAGGGAGGACGCCTGTATCTTTGTAGTGACTGGGTGTATTGCTACACCATCCAAAGGGTAATTAATAAGGCATTGGAAAACCTCCCTGGTCTTTGTGATTGAATCTGTGTTTGAAATTCACTGCTCGACTGAGGGACCATTCAGATAATTGTATGTGTGGGTTACAGAGATGAGATAGTCATTCAAAAATCATGTTAAACACTATTATTGCACACATAGTGAGTCCATTATGTGACTTGTTAAGCACATTTTTACTCCTGAACTTATTTAGACTTGCTGAAGCAAAGGGGTTGAATCCTTATTGATTCACAACATTTCAGCTTTTCATTTTGAATTAATTAGTACAATTTTGTAAAAAAATAATTCCACTTTGACATGATGGCATATTGTGTGTAGGCCAGTGACACAAAATTCAGAATGTGGAAAACCTCATGGGGTGTGAAGGCACTGTAGGCCGTCTGTTTCAGGAATGACAACAGCGACTGCAGACAGTACAGCAAACAAATATAGTACTAAAAGTGATGAGATGCCATCACTTATAGCAAATGTCTAGACCACACTGGCCCACATCCTGTGAAACCTTGTTCCTGTTCCACACTAGTCCACATCGTGTGAAACCTGGGTCATGTTCAGCAGAAACTGTTTTGAGGTCCAATAAAAACAAATCAAGTTTACCTACAGTATTGCGAAGCCCCCGGTCTTTACTTTTTTTTTTCCTAGCCAGGTTTGTCGCCTCTTTTCAGTACTGGGATATAGTGTTCACCTCATCTTGTCTGAATTTGTCTGCTTGTTCCTGAGGGCATCAAAAGACTGCCAACATCAGTGCTGGAGTATTTCCTTTCTCCATTGTAAAGGACCTGTCACACACAGTCCATCTGACACCACCATTATGTGCTAGACTACACACACACACAGAGAGAGAGAGAGAGAGAGAGAGAGAGAGAGAGAGAGAGAGAGAGAGAGAGAGAGAGAGAGAGAGAGAGAGCAGCCTCGGGAACAAACTGAAATCTGGCCAAGGCTTCTTCTGTTCACTCTTTATCAGGGGACACAAACAACCCTCCTGTTAAGGCCAGCAGTCAACACGTGACAGATGTTGTGTGTGTGTGTGTGTGTGTGTGTTCCTCAGGATCTGTGTGGAGTGTCATCTACAAGCAGAAGACGAGGCCACAGAGGAGTGTGTCCAAAGGTGCAGCATCCCTCACGTCTTCATCAATAATTCCACAGGTCAGTTACTCCTTCCTGCCTGTCTGTCTTTCCGTTTGAACCGTTTATAGACAAGAGTAGCCGAATCGTGACTGATAAGATTCAAATGAATATTGTGAAGAGTGAAATGAGAGCTAGAGAGAGAGAGTGACAGCAGAAACAGCATTACACAGACCTGTCCAGATTGACCACTTGTTTTAATCAAATGTGTGATTGCTAGGCTTGATGCCGGACTATTTCTGCAACCAACAATGGTACATTGTTTCCTTGCCAACCCTGATGAAGAAGTTTCTGGGGGAACTTTCTGGCCCTTTCTCTTCCCTGTTTAATATGATCACAACACGTTGTTTGTCCTGCGCGGGTACTAAACAGACTAGCATGTAAAGTTCCCCCATGGGTCAGAGATCTGGAGGTATGCTGGCCCGTCCTGCATCAAGTGTCTCCCTTTGCCCCTATCTTCACTCTCTCTTCAACCCTCTCCCTCTCCATCAGAACACTGTCTGGGTCCGGTGTTCACCTGACACTAGACAAAGGGGAACATATTATTTACCATGTCCTACAGACGGGGCTATTGTGGTGCAGGTTGAAAATACAAGGACCTGACTCTGAGGGTTTGTTCCTATAAAGGGGAGCTTATTTTGAACCCGCTCGCACTAATGCAAGCTGAGAGGTGTATCTGATCATCGCACCAGATCTTCAGGACTCAGATGTGAAATACAATGGTGTGACACACACACATTCACACAACAGAGATCTTGGCCTTTGATATGGGAATCATATTGGCAGCAGAGTAGAGAGGAGGGTATCCTCTTACGTCCTATTACAATGCAGAGGGAAGTTGATATGTGGCTTATTCATTCATCCCATCTTCATAGCTGTGTATGTGTCCACGTTCCTTTTCAGAATACGATGAGAGCCGGTCCACGCTGTGTACCCTAAAGAGCGAGAACAACTGCTTCATCTCTTTCAGTGTGGTGGCTGGAGACATAGGGAGCACTGTGTATAATCTAAAGATGTACGGTAAGGTCAACGCCACACCTTGGGCCAGATTCACCAAAAGGTTTTTGAACGTCACTTACAAGTACGAACAGTGAGAGAATGAAGGTGTTGAAAGCGAAGGAACGAGGCCAGAAGTTTAAGTGCAAGTAGACATTTTTGGCGAATCATTTTATACAGTCCTTTCTGAAAGTAATGAATGCAACTGGTAAAGGGGCTTAGTGAATCTGACTGGGTCAATACATACAGTGAATCAGTTAACAGGCAGATGTGAAAATCTCAGTGGGAAACATTGGAAACAGAATGCCCAATAATCTGCTTCCACATTATATTTGTTATTACCTTTATTTAACTACACAAGTCAGTTAAGAACAAATTCTTATTTACAATGACGGCCTACACCGGTCGAACCCAGATGACACTGGGCCAATTGTGCACCGCACTATGGGACTCCCAATCACGGCCGGTTGTGATACAGCCTGGAATCGAACCAGGGTGTCTGTAGTGACGCCTCAAGTGCTGACATGCAGTGCCTTAGACCGCTGCGCCACTCGGGAGCGAATGATGAGTCTGATCACTGTAATCATCAGACTCATCATGTGACCAATATAAAATATATATTCGTAACATTAGCATAAAAGTTCTCCATTTCTATCACAACCAGGGTAACGGTTACTGTAATGAATTTATCTCGCCAAATGTGCTAACAAAACTTTCTATTACAATTACACCTCGAAAAAGTGTCTCTGTGATGACTACGGAAGTAACTGTGTGTGTGTCTGTCTCTCTCTCTCTCTCTCCATCCCTCCAGACTGTCCTGAGCCCCCCAACATAGCTATGATAGTACTGGGGGTCTCTCTGTCCATCCTCACCATCGGCCTCATCCTGCTGGGGGTGTGGAAGCTGCTGATCTCGGTCCACGACCGCAATGAGATCGCCAAGTTTGAGGCCGAGAGGGCAAAGGCTAAATGGCAGTCGGTAAGATGGTGTTACTTGTCCTCATTTGCTCTGTCTAATGTCAATTGCTTTTAAATTCTTGTAGAATTGATTGTTAAACCGTGTTTTTCTTTCCCACAGGGTACAAACCCTCTGTTTAGAAGCTCGACATCAACGTTTAAAAATGTAACTTATAAAAGCACAGGGGGACCGAAAGTTGATATTCATCCAATGGATGGCTACTGATGATGACATCAGTGTGTGTGTGTGTGTGTGTGTGTGTGTGTGTGTGTGTGTGTGTGTGTGTGTGTGTGTGTGTGTGTGTGTGTGTGTGTGTGTGTGTGTGTGTGTGTGTGTGTGTGTGTGTGTGCTTGTGCATGCGTGTGTGTGTGTGGTGTAAGGACAAATTGTAAACACCACAATGTACAACATTGTATCACTCCAAAAGGTCTGGATCTTCTTCAGGGATGCTATCTCATATCAGCAGACAGAAAATGGAATGTCTAGCTATGAATCATCTCTAAATGAAATGACTTTGATTTTGCTGCTCTTAAAGTTGTCTCTGGTACAAACACTCTGCTGAACTGAACACTGGATATTCCCATTTAGATTGTTACAGATTTAGGATCTTAATTTGATCACCCCGTTGCAGGAGAACTTTCCTGCAATGCAGGAAATGTCAAAATTGTAGTGTATTTGAGGTTTAAAAAGGTTTCTGAAGTTTGTAATTTCTGCTTTGAAATTTCAGACTTCATTTCCCTTATGGAAAATATGTAAACCTCTACAAAAATATCCAATATCCATGTGTAATTCACATAATTATTTACATTTCTGGTTGCTGCAGGATTATTTTCCTGCTGTAGCAAACTGGCTCAAATTAAGATCCTACATCTAAACTGAGTAGGCTTGATACTACTGCAATAATGTTTCATGTTTTTTGAGTTATGAATGTTTTGTTTTGGGTTTTGAATCGAGGCTGAGCCTTGAATTATGTAATCTTCATTGGAATCATTTTGAGAAGAATAGTTGATTCACTTTAATGTATGGCGCAAAAAATAAAGTTGAACTTTTCAGTTGTTGCCACATCATCATGTTCGTCATGTTTTCATTTATTGTCGGCCAGTGTAAATTATGTAAGCCTATTGTTGAGTATTATTTGAAATAGACTATCGATGTTCTTCTAAAACGTGTGTAAAAACCATAAAAGCCGACCCCCGCCCAAAAATGGTCTAGAAGAAATGTAGGCTATGCTTCCTTTACTACCCCGCAGAGACCTTGGGCCGTGACGTTGCGATTACCCAAACTTTCAGAAAGTTCTTCAGGAGAAACCACGGAACTGTTGACTTTTTATCCCGCAACTTGTCGTCGAAATGAGAATATATTTATCACGCTGTACAGAATCTTTAGGAGTGCTCTTGTTAATCTGTGTAATAGTGTTTGTGAACAACTGCGACTGTGTGACTGAAGACGATGTGGTGTTGGAGAAAAAAGATCTTTCCGAACTCTACAGTAAGTTCAGCTCAGACTGCATCGAACACCAACATGTGTCCACTAGTAGCCTACTATCCAGGTTGTTTTTATAGAATTAGAAATGATAGGTCAGTCATGCAAGTCAGGACAAGAAAGTCTACAATAAGAAAAACTCGATTGTTTCACTGTGTATGCAAGTGTGGTATACTGTATGTGTAGGCTACAGCGCTGCGCCGCTGGATGCATGGCGAGATGCGTTGTATTATCCTCGGTTTCGATTATGGAAAAATACAATAAACAATATAAGAAAAGGTAGTTAAATTGTGTAATCTGGACTGGAAGTACTGCAAAATGATTTCGTAATAAGAACACGTTGTCCATATTATGCATGATCAATTAATGAATTGACTCATCATGTGACCATCAGGCTTCTGAATCAGATTGGACAAGTCAGAGAGAATAAAACATCAACATTGATGCTGTTATGGGTAGAGGGACGGACAGATTCGGGTCAGGTAAAGGTAATCATAGATAGACTGTTTGCACAGTATAGCAACTGTAGGTTTCCCTGGTGTAAACAGGAAATAGCTCAAATTGGGTCATGAAATTATGCAAAAAAAAGGAATGACAGGAGGACACACACCCACATTTTTATTTTAATTGAACCTTTTATTTAACTAGACTCACATACACACACACACAGAGAGAGAGAAACAGGCTCAGACATGTTGTTTGATTGGGTCTCCAGTCTCATTGACTTTTAAATGTTTATCGGATATGACAGTCGAGGCTAGTAGTAATGTTGTTATAGTAATATTATTATGCATATGACTAATAATACATTTTAGCAGCCTATAAACATTCACGCTTGTTTCAGACATGTGTATAGGAGAATGATATGGACGGGCCCTGAACGTTAAACAGTTCGGAACAGTTTCGGCTGTTCGTGCACACAAAACATTTACTCGAGGCAAGCCGAAGTTCGGAGCCGAAGTCTACGCCTCTTCATCGGTCAATGTGCAGCAGTAGGGATTCTTCAATAAAGTGTTTGTTGCCATTAAACAATAGATTACTCGTATTCGTGCCATTTTTTTACTTGAATACTGCACCAAACAACTTAGTTCGCAACTAAGATCTCGGCAAAAACGTCAAAATTAACGACAGATATCTTGACTGTTTTGAGGAAGTGTTTACTGGCTACGGCTACAAGATGGACAAACAGTACTTTTTCTCGTTTTTCAAGCAAAGGTCTTTGAAGAGAGTATGCGAGCACACGTTCGGTCCAGCAGAACCGAAGCATATGGAAGCCTTAAGACAGGTCATTTTAGTGCACAAACACCAATATTAGTGTCGTAGAGAGAGCATAGTAGAGTGTACAGTAGAATATGCTATTATTCTTCACCACTACCCTACATTTTCATCCATCAATCCCTCTATTCCCAGACAAGGGTCTGTTCATCTTGGAGAGTACCCAGTTGAAGCGCTGCATCTCCTCTAACCTGGTCCTGGAGAGCTGTGAGAGGCCCACCCGCCGTATGCTGTGGAAGTGGGTGTCTCGCCACCGCCTCTTCAATCTGGGTAGCAGCCTCTGTCTGGGCCTGAACATCAGCGACTCCACCCAGCCCCTGGGCACCTTCGAGTGTGACTCACCCCTCCGGACCCTGTGGTGGAGGTGCAATGGGAATACGTTGTACGGGGCATCCCAGCTGAAGCTGTCTGTGGCTGGACGCCTGGTGGTGGTCAAGAGGGCCAGTTATCATCAGTGGAGGAGGTATTCTACCCCGGGGGAGGGGCCATGTGCCTATCCTTATGAGGGTAAGTAGTAAACATTAGTGATGCGCGGGTCAGCTGTTTGTTCACCTGCACCCGTCCGCAATTGATAACAACCCATTCGTAACCACCCGACCCTAACCCGCAATATTGAAAATGCGCTGTACAGTCAGAGAAGGTGGAACGATTTTTTTGATGGGCCTTTTTAGATAGGCATATGTTACTGCTTATAATTTCCTTCAATTTTGGTAGACTATTTGTCAGTCAACGAACTTGTCTGTAATTAGATACGTGCAGCTTCTCTTCTTTCATTGTAGTTGTAGTTGACATCGATAAAGTTTGTTTTCTCTGTTCTCTTTCGTTCCTGCTTCTCTTGGACAGCAAAGACATTTAGGGACCGGGGAGGTAATGCAATTTGCAGAATTTCTAAATTAAATCAGTTTGACCGGTTTTAAGAAAATGAAAAGCTGTTAAAATGACCTAACATGTTTTTGATAAGATTTCAGTTAGTTTTGGATGCATATTCTATGTGGTTGAAATACTATCAGCTTTCATTATGCTGATAAAGATAGCACCTTTACAGACGGTTCCTAACCACACATTCATTCTCTCAAGATGCTGAATGAAATAAATCATATTTCTCCACTCCTGTTTACATTTGGTGTTAGGGCTGAGAATTGCCAGGGACCTCACAATACGCTATTATCAAATCAAATCCAATTTTACTTGGCACCTGCACCGAATACAACAGGTGTACGCGTTACCGTGAAATGCTTACTTACAAGCCCTTAACCAACAATATTGCATGACACTAAACCCACCCGCCCTGCGCATATAACCGCAGGGGGCTGCGGGTTATGAGTCAACCCGCGCATCACTAGCATACCTAGTATATTATAGTAGTGACATGTACTGACTGACCTCTTTCTACACAGACAGTTTCATTGAGACACAGTTGGTTTGATATTAATGAAGCCATGCAAATGCCAATCATCACTTACATAAGAAAGCGAACAGACTGGCTCACTATATGACCGTGAAAATGAGCCCAAAGAAGGGGCTAATGACAATGTCTTTCTCTGTAGAGATCCACACGCTGTTGGGTAATGCCCACGGCATGCCTTGTGCCCTGCCGTTCAAATACAACAACAAGTGGTACTCGGAGTGCACGGCAGAGGGGCGCGAGGACCACCATCGCTGGTGTGCCACCACCAGTCGATACGACCAGGATGAGAAATGGGGCTTCTGTCCCAGTCAAGGTGATGCACACTCATACATATGCATGCGCACACACACACACAACAGTATTGTTGTACAGTGTGGGGTTTGATCGAATTTCTTTGAAACAAAATAACCATGATAATATTCAAATGTCTGTCTTTGTCTCTGCCTTCAGAGTTGGGCTGCGATACGTTCTGGGACTCGAACCAGGAGAGCCGTGCGTGTTACCAGTTCAACCTGTACACCATCCTGACGTGGAGCCAGGCCTACTCCTCCTGCCTGGCCCAGGGAGGAAGTCTACTCAGCATCACTGACCTCACTGAACAGATGTACATCAGAGGTAGGACAACTCGTCTCTTGAACTATTTTATCACTGTATTTAATAGTTCTATTTGAAAAATGTAAAACTGTATTTGAACTTTTAGTCAGGAAAGGAGAGAAGGTGGGTGGTTTGGTCTGAGCTACACATACTGTATAAACTATAAACTCTTGGGTGCGGTATTATGCCTTGAAACGGACTTGTGTTCATAGTTTTGCTTATTCAGGTTGGAGAAAGGACAAGACGTTTTGCCCAGAGTTAGTGGTGTTCATGTGTTTGGTTCTGTGTCTTTCAGAGCGGTTGGCTAACGTGGGAGTGATGGTGTGGATCGGACTGAACCACCTGAGTGAGAGAACAGGGTGGCAGTGGTCTGATGGAGCTCCTCTTGCCTTGGTAAACTTCACCTCAGGTAAGAGAGTTGGGCTGCTCTCCAACCTTTTCACTCCCACTCCAAGGCCCAGATTCCTTCTTTAAGATGTGAATGAACAGCATTGGCGTTAGTAATAATATGTAATAGCTTCATGTAGCCCTCTGAAGTGGAGTTTCTGGCCGTTCTGGCCAGTCCATTTGGATCTCAGCGGTGTTTACCAAGAAGTTCCTGCTGGAGGCTCCCGGGTGGCGCAGTGGTCTAAGGCATCGCTGTGCCACCAGAGAATCTGGGTTCGAGCCCAGGCTCTGTCGCAGCCGGCCGTGACCGGTAGGCCCATGGGGTGGTGCACAATTGGCCCAGCGTCCTCCGGGTTGGGGAGGGTTTGGCTGGCAGGGATATCCTTGTATCATCGCGCACTAGCGACTCCTGTGGCGGCCCGGGCGTAGTGCACGCTGACCAGGTCGCCAGGTGTACGGTGTTTCCTCTGACACATTGGTGTGGCTGGCTTCTGGGTTAAGTGAGCATTGTGTCAAGAAGCAGTGCTGCTTGGTTGGGTTGGGTTTCGGAGGATGCATGGCTCTTGACCTTCGCCTCTCCCGAGTCCATACAGGAGTTGCAGTGATGAGACAAGACTGTAACTACCAATTGGATACCACGAAATTAGGGGTAAAAAATTAAAAATTAAAATATTTAAAAAAAGAACTTCCTGCTGTAGCAGTGGTGGGAGCCAGAAATGTGTGTTTGAAACTAGGCCAACGTTTCTCCCTTTCTACCTGTAACTCCCCGTAACCCGTGTTGGTCTCTCCCAGGCCTGTCATCCAGCCCTCTGCAGGACAACAGGCAGTGTGGAGTGTATAACTCAGCCTCGGGGGGGCACAAGTGGCAGAGTCTGTCCTGTGAGTCTGCTCTACCCTACATCTGTAAGAAGACCCCCAATGACACCAGGAGAGCTGAGCCTCTAGGTAAGACGTCAGTGGTCCTAAATGTTTCATATTGTGGCCCTAACCTGGTCCGATATCTGTTTGTGCAAAACAGTGTTTGTCATGACAATGAGTGACAGAGAGTTGGCGTGATAGCACAAACAGACTGGCGCTCAGTCTATTGTTGCCTTAGTGCTCAGCAATTGTACTACAATAAATTATTAATAATCTGCACTGTAACGGAAAACTGTCAATTATACGGTAATTTGGGGTATTTTCAACAGTAAAATACTCTGAAATGTTTTACTGCAGCATACTGTAAATGATGGTGCAATGTGTGAAAATGTTGTGGGCGGGGCATAGAATTGCTGTATTTCGAATGGTACTGTAATTCCTACCCACAGAATACGGTACTGTACCTAAACTTTGGAGCGCCAATAACCTTTTGACCACTAGTGGGTGCATGGTATTGTTGTTTCTGGCTAATTAACATATTTTGAGGCGTGCCTTGTAATAGGCTATATTTGTTGCACCTGGAAGTGAGAATGTTGTAGCAGTTTAACTCCTATGTTGTTATAGTGCCCCACAGTAGGGGACAGTAGGGGACAGATACAGTAGGGGACAGATTGGAGTGGCAGCAAGTCTTGAACCTTGTCCTGTTGGTCTGTTTTGCACTGTAGTCGCTGCCGGTTTGGAAGCCTTTGTCAAGGCCTCTAGAAGTGTAAGTGATATAAAACATTTACATGACATTTACATTTAAGTCATTTAGCAGACGCTCTTATCCAGAGCGACTTACAAATTGGTGCATTCACCTTATGATATCCAGTGGAACAACCACTTTACAATAGTACATCTATATCTTTTTGGGGGGGGGGGGGGGGGGGGGGGTTAGAAGGATTACTTTATCCTATCCCAGGTATTCCTTAAAGAGGTGGGGATTCAGGTGTCTCCGGAAGGTGGTGATTGACTCCGCTGTCCTGGCGTCGTGAGGGAGCTTGTTCCACCATTGGGGTGCCAGAGCAGCGAACAGTTTTGACTGTTACAGCCCTGTTATAGCCTAGCGTGGAAGGAGCCGAGGTCAAGAGTTCATGTTCCAGGTGGAACCCAGCTGTTGAGCTGTTAGCTGAAGCTCCTCTCCCATTCCATCCGTAGAATCATTTCTGTCTGGCTCGAGAGCCGTCTGGTGAATTATCCACCTGTAATGTTCCAAAACACCAAATGTAAATTAATATACTGTAATGTGTAAACACTTTACTTAGCAGCCAACCTGCTTGCTAATGTAAAGTACTGTGAAATAGAAACCCCTCCCCTCAATGAAATTCACTAATTCATCCATTCATTCATTCATTAATTAATTCAGATTACTGTAGCATTCACTTTATTTTTACAGTATGTTATTGCACAGTACTTGCTTTGATACCGTATTTATATTTCAGTAGGAGTACTGTTATATGAAGTACAGAATTTGACTTGCCAACGAGTTGCCTGTAAGGTACTGTCAGATTCACAGTAACCCCTTTACATTGTAATTTATAGGAAGTGATTACATGTAAACATTGATAAAATGGTCCGTCTGGCTCTAGGGCCTAGGGAATTATTAATCTGCGTCCCAAATAGCACCCTATTCCCTATATGTGTACTACTTTTGACCTGGGCTCATAGGGTTCTGGTCAAAAGTAGAGCATTATGTAGGCAATAGGGTGCTATTTGGGACTTATGCACAGAGTTTGCTTGTGTTTGGTACTTGAATCAGCTGTCTCTGTCTGGCTCAAGAGGGCTTGGTGAGCAATCCCATTTGTCATATTCTTATACACAGTCTCCAACTAGTACTTGTTAACAGTTCTGAACAGCCCTTTCTAATAGGTCAAACTGCATAACCATGAGCAACATTTGGCTGTTTGTTTTGGTTGATACGCATGACTCAGTTGTTTCTGTCTGGCTCGAGAGCCGTCTGGTGAATTATCCACCTGTAATGTTCCAAAACGATGTTCTCTCCAACAAGAACTGTTGAATGGTACTGAAAAACCTTCCCTAACAGGTCAGCATTTGGGCACAACTCGGTTGGTTTTTCCTGATAGTGTTCTTGTTATTTATTCCAGTTCTAGTAGAAGTCTTGTTATTTATTCCGGTGACAGTAGAAGTTCTGAGTCACTCCAGTGTTGTTTTGAATGATTCTACGGATGGAATGGGAGAGGAGCTTCAGCTAACAGCTCAACAGCTGGGTTCCACCTGGAACGTGAACTCTTGACCTCGGCTCCTTCCACGCTAGGCTATAACAGGGCTGTAACAGAAAACATATGTTGTTTACGATTCAGTAGACATGACACTGGACATTTTTTTAAAAATGGAGAATGTGTGTTCTCATTTCACAAGTTCAAGTAGTACACCTCCATTTGAGAATGTTTCCACCTAGGACCGAACTTCCGTTTACAGCTTTCTTTCATTTCTAATTCTCCAGAGTGATGAACGACACTTGGAAGAGCGGCAATGGGAGATTACTTGTTTGTGTGTATGCATTGATATGTAGGCTACGTGTGCCTTTTAAAAAAAAATGTATATAGTTCTGTCTTTGAGCTGTTCTTGTCTATTGATGTTCTGTATTATGTCATCCTGTATTATGTTTCATGTTTTGTGTGGACCCCAGGAAGAGTAGCTGCTGCTTTTGCAACAGCTAATGGGGATCCTAATAAAATACCAATACCAAATACTTGGACTTTTTCTCTCTTTGCCCCTGAATCTTAGAATGACAGGCGCCAATGTTTTTGTGCTGAATTGGACCGTTATCTCTCGTCTCTCTTCCTCTCCGTCACCCGCCCCCAGATAACTGGCAGTACTACCGCACGGTGTGTTCCGAGGGCTGGCTGGCCCACAACCGTTACTGCTACAAAGCCCTGGCAGAGGCTGAGGCAGGGAGCTGGGAGGACTCCTCCGCTGCCTGTAACTCCGTAGGGGCCAACCTCACCAGCCTACACTCTCTATCTGAGGTAGAGCTGCTGCTGGGCCTGCTGGCTAACGGTGAGCCTGGATCTGGGGTTCTGTAGTCTAGTATGGATGTTAGTTACTTTATGTGGTGGATGGTGGTGTTCTATGTTCTGGGATAGTGTGGACATCATAAAGGATCATGGGAGGGTATTGTCTTTCCCGGTAGTTGTTTTTGAAATGTTGACAAAACAACTAAGTATGTTGTGTATGTGTGTATATTTATGTGTATGTGTGTACTGTAGTCTCAGGGTCTGGCTCAGAGGTGTGGATCGGCCTGATAAAGAAGCTATCGTCCTCAGCTGTAGAGTGGTCTGACGGCTCCCCAGTCGACCTCACTCTCTGGCATGTGCACCATCCTACCCATAGCAACAGCCAGCTCTGTGCCAAGACGGACGTAAAGGTACAGCCAACTGAATCCTTTTCACTGATGACTACAGTCTGTGGTTGGCTCATCGTCTTTATTTGAATGAATATAGTAAATTACTCAAATGTGTGTGTGTGTGTTCGTCCTAGGAAGGGAACTGGCTGTTGGCACCATGCGATGAGAAGCTCCCTGCAGTGTGTAGGAGAGCAGGACTACTACCCCTACACCCCACTGGAACATGGGACGAGGGCTGTCCTGAGGTAGACACACACACACACACACACACACACACACACACACACACACACACACACACACACACACACACACACACACACACACCCAGATGATCTAATAAGAAACCCTACAACTTATCATCGTTGCATACGTCCTAGCCCTGAGCAGAAGAATGCTATAGCTGCCATATCCACGGAAGGTGAAATTGAAATTCAACATAGCGCTCTTATCATTCTTAACTCAACTGTTTCCAGAAGAACTTATTTCATGGCACCATGCATTGTTGATTCCATACAACCTTTGTCAGACGGCGGTTCTGTGGAGTGGAAAGTGCTGACGTTGAGCAGTGTGGTCAGAATAGTGCCGTTCTACATACCCAGGCATTACCGTTACAGTGAAAAGATCCTGGTTGGGTTCAGATCCCGGGTTAGGGCGAGTCTGCTCTGCATTCAGTACAATGAGCTGATTCAACAGCTAGATGACATATTGTCAGACTGTCATGTGGAGCTGTGACCTCTGTTTACGAGGACATGAGCGGATTGACTCATAAGGGCCGTTTCACTGTTTCACCATGTCCTAAAACGGACAGGAAATAGCCCTGGAGGAGCAGTATCAATGGACACAAAAATAATGTGGGACTTCACAGAATAAAGACTTTTTTCAGTGACTGTATTGGGTTGTTTTCAGGCCGTGTTGTTTAATTCACACAGTCACCCCTAGCTGTGTTGATTGATAATGGCCTCAGTTGGAAAGGGATTTGACAACATGCAGAGAGAATCTCCTTCGCGGAGGAACTAGTGGACATTCCTTCCTCACGCACATGTCGGCAAGTGTTGGCTGCCGTTGGTCATCAAGTGTGTATGGCGATGTGGGAGTGAAACGTAGGACACTCGTCAAAACACCACTACTTCCTGTCCCTAAGACACTTCCCAAAAGTCCCCCTCAAGCCCCCTCCCGTCCTAACAGATGGGCCCAGTCATAGCCCTAACCCCCCCACCGCCCCGTTCCCCTAACCCCAATCCTCCACGTGTGTTTGCTTGTATTAGCCACTGCCGTCTACTGCTAATTCCAAACTATGCGGCTCTTACTGCCAGAATGTTTGGAGTGTAACACAATCCAGTCAGCTTGGCCGGCTCTCCTGAGCTTGTTGCTATTCTTGTACACTGGCCCAAACTCTTTTCAGGTGTCTGTGTGGAGTAATGTGTGAGTCTGGCTCCCACCTCAAGTCTACCTCCTCCAGTATATTCAGCACATTGTCTCGGCTGTTCTCACTCTTGCATGGTGTCTGCAGTAGAAACATTCAAGCATATAATGTTTATTTTTATTTTTATTCATTTAATCTAACTGAGATACAGGTGTAGGATCTTAATTTGATCACTCGTTTTTGTCCCTTCAAATGTACCTGCACAGCAGGAAATGCAAACTTGTAGTGTGTTTGAGGGTTAAAAAAGGTTTCTGAAGTTCGTAATTTCCACTTTAATTTCAGACTTTACTTGCCTTAACAAATGGATGGATCAACCCCTACAAACAATGTCTATTGATTATAATCCACATAATAATTCACATTTCCTGCTGCTGTGCATGATTATTTTCCTACTGTAGCAATCCGGCTCAAATTAACATCCTACATCTGTATGTCTTCCCGGCAGGATTGGAAGCGGAAGGGCCACTCTTGCTACATGGTGACGAGCCATGAGCAGAGCTATGAAGACGCTGTCAAGGGTTACTACTGCAAGGCTCCTCTGGTCACAGTGGAAAACAGGTCTGATTTCTGACTCAGACTTCTCATCTTAATCATTTATTACACACTGCACCACAAATGGGAACTCCCATATTTCATAGTGACAAGAATACATTGTTATGAATGATTGTTGATTTCTCTCCATGGCAGGTTTGAGCAGGCCTTTCTGAACAGCCTGGTAAATGAGATGGGAACCAACGGTAGTGTATATTACTGGACGGCCCTACAGGACCAGGGTAACCATGGAGAGTACAGCTGGCTGGGGGGACACAACGGATCCACCCTCCCTCTGCTCTATACAAACTGGAACAGGCATCAGCCAGGTAGGGAAGGGAGACGTGGTGGTGTGGGCTGAGCAGAGAAACAAATCTGACCTTGGATCAGTGGACAGAGACAAACTTCAACCTACTCGATGTCAATCAACAATAGTCTCCCTGGTAAACACTACTGTTTTGTCGTAGTGGATCGAGGGATTTATGAGAACTAGGATGTTGCCTCTATTCGCACTCCACTGTCAACAGTCTTCCCTCTCTTCCCCGCTGGCATGTTGTCTCGATCACACAGACCAGCTCCACTTAGACAACAATAGTGCTGAGACAGAACAGACAGACAGACAGACAGAACAGACAGACAGAACAGACAGACAGAACAGACAGACAGAACAGACAGACAGACAGACAGACAGACAGACAGACAGACAGACAGACAGACAGACAGACAGACAGACAGACAGACAGACAGACAGACAGACAGACAGACAGACAGACAGACAGACAGACAGACAGACAGACAGACAGACAGACAGACAGACAGACAGACAGACAGACAGACAGACAGAGTTGTGGGTTAGTTTAGCCCCAGGTGGACTTGTCTGCTGTCTACTGTCCTTCATTCACCCCCCCTTCACTTCACTTCACACCGCGGCCAAGTCCCAAATGGCACCCTATTCCCTATGTAGTACTCTACTTTAGTAGTGCACTATGAAGGGAATAGCCGAATTAGAGTGCCGTTTGGGATGCTGCCTATGATTAATGAGTTGAAGTGTAATTTAGGTTTGACAATCTCAGCTTCCTTCAGTCAGTGTGAGAGCATCATTAATCATGCTGTTGCTATGGTGAAATGGCAGCACGACTTTGAAGTAGAATTCCCATCATTTAGTTAATTAAATACTGTGGTGCCAACACTCTAACCAATGCATGCTTAGATTGGCATTGTGGATCTGTTTCTCACAGCTCAGTCTCTTTCTCTCTTTCTTTCTTTCTTTCTTTCTCTCTTTCTTTCTTTCTTTCTTTCTTTCTTTCTTTCTCTCTTTCTCTCTTTCTTTCTTTCTTTCTTTCTTTCTTTCTTTCTTTCTTTCTTTCTTTCTTTCTTTCTTTCTTTCTTTCTTTCTTTCTTTCTTTCTTTCTTTCTTTCTTTCTTTCTTTCTTTCTTTCTTTCTTTCTTTCTTTCTTTCTTTCTTTCTTTCTTTCTTTCTTTCTTTCTTTCTCTCTCTCTCTCTCTCTCTCTCTCTCTCTCTCTCTCTCTCTCTCTCTCTCTCTCTCTCTCTCTCTCTCCTCCGCTCTCTAGTCAGTGCAGGTGGCTGTGTGGCTATGACAGGCGGCCAGGCCTTGGGTCACTGGGAAGTGAAGGACTGCAAATCCCAGAAGGCCTTGTCAGTGTGTAAACAGAGCATCAGTGGTTACCAGGAGGTCCTGTTCCCCACAGTCCATATTGACGCTTACGCCCCCTGTCCTCCAGGCTGGGAATCACACTCCGGCCTGCTCCACTGTTACAAGGTCATCTGCCTTTCCTTCTCTTCTCCCCTCTCCATTCTATCTCTTCTCCTATATCTATTTTCCTATATTTCTCCTGTCTTCCTCAGTTATTAACTTGTTGTGAAAAGCAATTCTTATGCCTCCACTGTGAGAGAGTATGACATGATCACTCTAATTCTGTAAATAATAGAGGTTGCCCCATTAGCTGTCACTTGAAAACCAACGCAGATAAGGAGATGCTGTAGTCTAGGCGACGGAGTGCCATTGTTGACTGTGGTCCTCAGGCGTTCCACAGTGAGAAGGTCCTGATGAAGCGGTCGTGGGAAGACGCTGACTTCTTCTGCCAGGCTCTAGGAGCTCAGCTGGCCAGCTTCCACCACTACAAGGAGCAGGTCTTTGTCAAAGGACTCCTCCACTCCATGTTTGATGGGTTAGTTAGTGTGCTTCACAGCCTACACCCCTGTTTTCCCCTTTTTATAATACTGTGTTGTCCCAGGGAATCAAGCACACACATTTTCTTCAGGAAATACCTGTACCTTTTCTAGTTTTACCTGTGATTGTAGATTTACTCCTATTCATTATGTCATCTATCCCCTCTCTGTCTGTCTGTCTGTCTGTCTGTCTGTCTGTCTGTCTGTCTGTCTGTCTGTCTGTCTGTCTGTCTGTCTGTCTGTCTGTCTGTCTGTCTGTCTGTCTGTCTGTCTGTCTGTCTGTTTCTCTCTCTCTGTCTCGCTCTCCTCTACTCCTCTTCCTGTTTTTCAGAACAGAGGGTCGTTGGTTCTGGGTGGGCTTGAATAAGAGAGACCCCCAGTCAGCAGGAGCCTGGGAGTGGTCTGATGGGACCCCCGCGGTGTCCTCCTTCATAGAGGATAAGAACGAGGAGGATGACAGACATAGCTGTGCCGTGTACAGTGACCTGACCAACACCCTCCTGCCACAGCCCTGCGACACCAAGCACGAGTGGATCTGCAAGGTTCCCAGAGGTAATCATTCTTTTCAGAACTAATGGATTGGATTAATGTAAAGCCTTTCTGCCTACAGTACATCTCTTACAGGAAAAAACACATGTTTTCATGTGATCTCATGTGAAGTTAATGTGACAACGTGTGCATTTCATGTGAATCCATGTGGTTTTTCTGTAAGGGATAGTAAGGGGGGAAACTCACCTCTTCCACCATCAACGGCACTGTATATACAGTAAAGGGAAAGGGGGATACCTGGTCAGTTGTACAAGTGAATCCGTTCAACTGAAATGTTTCTTCCGCATTTAACCCAAATTGAACCTTTATTTAACTAGGCAAGTCAGAGAGGTGTGGGGCTGCCTTTATCGAGTATGGAACGTTTGAAATCTCAAAGTTGCTTATTGATTTATCCTTATAGATTTTAAAGGTTTATCGCTAAGAATATCTGTCTTATCTGTCTCGTAGGTATGGAGCTCAACAAACCATACTGGTATAATGACCGTAAGTAAATGTAGTCATTTTTTATGTATTTTGTCATATTTAACATTTTTGACGTTTTTTTATTGAGTTGTTTTTCATTTATTTATATGCTTATTTGTGCTATCAATTGCAGTTGTAACTCTGAGAGGGACTGTGTGATTGTGACTGTGTAACCTTCCTCTGTCCTGTAGAGAACGAGCCCTGGGTGTTCTACAGAGGAGCAGAGTATCTGCTGGCCAAGCAGCCTTTTCCCTGGGAGGATGTTAACCTGGCCTGTATGATGATGGGCGCCCACTTGCTGTCTGTCCACTCTAAAGAGGAGCTCCGATTCATCAGAGAGCGCATGGGGAAGGTCTGTACACACACACACACACTAACACACGGGCCGACACACGCGCTAACGCACACAGTCAGACGCACGTGCCGACAGTCGCGCTCACGGGCCAACACAAGTGAACACACACTAACGCACACACATTCAGACACACACACACACGCACACACACATGCCGACACAGTCATGCACACACTTACACACACACACGAGCCGGCACGAGTTCACACACACTAGCCGACAGGTTCACACGCGAACGCCCTCATTCCCACACGCGGCCGTACATTCACAGTTCACACACAAGTGCCCTCCCTCACTCTCTCTCTTACACACACGTACAAACACACACGCCGACACGTTCGCACATTCGTGCCCTCGCATACAGGAGTAAAATAAAGGGCCTTGTTTCACTGCAGCACAGCGTCTTGGATCAGACTGAAGGGCCCTCTGGTGGAGAGGCTTTTGAAGGCTGTAAAAAGGACAGAGCTGTGGATAAAACAGCAGAGGCTGGGGCCAAGGCCGAGGAGAGGGGTTGAACGGGCTCTCGTGGCATGAAAGAGGCTGAATGGCTGATCCTTCACTGGAGCGAGGATGGTAAAAGGCCTTGAATGAGTGAGCTAAGCATTCCTTTTCTTCTCTTGGTTCTCTCAGCTCTCTTTGGGGTCGACCGACTGGTGGATAGGGCTGTCCACGGACCTCGTGAGGGAAGAGTTCAGGTAAGTGTTTTATTTGTTTGTTTATGGAATGCTGTATTTTACCTAACACTCAATGAATTATGCTGTTTCTTTAGTGTGAGGGGGTGTAATAGGATTGTGTGTTTGTTTGTGTGTTTGTGTGTGTGTGTGTGTGTGTCTGTGTCTGTGTGTGTGTGTGCAGTTGGAGTGATGAGTCCGCTGTGGATTATCAGAATTGGGCAGAAGGAAGTTCCCATGATGCCCCAGTGAAACATAAACAGTGTGTGACCATGTCCTCTATCTCAGGTGAGAACACAGGCACACACACACACACACACACACACACACACACACACACACACACACACACACACACACACACACACACACACCACGACTGACTTCTCTTTGACGTGTTGTGACCAACAGGTCAGTGGTCGGTGGGTGAGTGTGGCGGTCTCCATGCTCACGTATGTAAGCGCCGGACCGTGTCCGTGGTGGAGATTCCCAGAGAGCCTCACTACATCGGAGGCTGTCCAGAGAGATGGCTCTACTTCGGACACAAGGTTCACCTCATCTCGCATCCTTTTATTCATTTCAAAGCCTCTGCATGGGCTTGAATGGAAGTTTGTATAGTTTAGTGCCCATTATTTTATATCCTGATTGTCTAGTCACTTTTACCCCAACCTACATGTACATACTGTATTACCTCAATCACCTCAACTACCTCGTACTCCTGCACAGTGACTCATTACTGGTACTCCTTGTATATGGCCTCGTTATTGTTTTTATTGTGTTACTATTTCCTCTTTTATTTAGCAAATATTTGTCTTACTTTTTAACGCTGAATTGTTGGGAAAGGGCTCGTAGGGAAGTTTACACCTGTTGTATTCGGCGCTTGTGACCAATAACATTTGATTTGATTTGAGTTTCTCTTGTCTATCTGACCATTGTCATGGAGATTCAGTACTGAGAGAGACTTGGTCATTTCTTAAAATAATCATCTTTATTTAATATCGATTAATTATTGCAATAAGGAGGCTGGTCGACCCCCCCCCCCCCCCCCCCAGCCTTGAGTGTTGGACCGAGTAACCTAACCTTAACACAAATGCAGAGTACTATATATAGCTGACACTGACAATGGTCCGTCATGGTTTGTTCAACCCTCCTCATGTAGACCAAGGAGCATCATAAGACACTCTGGGTTCATCCTGTCGTTATCTGCACGTGGGTTGTTGTCTTAACCCCACCCTGGCTTAGGTTCCCAGATGCAAGGATGATTTTGAGACAGTGAGGGATTGTTCTACTCCTAAGCTATCTCTAGTAAAACACGTTCTTGTCTATGTAATGCAGTCTTTAACTCATTTGTCAGCTCAAGCCATCTCTGGTGACCGTACGCCCAGATTAGCTGCAGGGAACTAGAGTGGAGACCATTAAAACACAGACAATAGTAGGACAGAAATGTCTTACTATTAGTTAAATATTCATTTTTAACCATTAATATCAAATAGATAAGTTAAATACGAAATTTCTCTATCACACCGTACAAGGAAAAATCTAGTTGGTGGAACTATACCAAAACCTTGCTAGATTTCTGTCCTGTGTTTTGTGTGTCTTCTGGCAGTGTTTCCTGCTGCACCTTCCCAACAGTTCTGAGGAGGGGAAGAGCTGGAGAGATGCCCAGTCTATCTGCTCCTCTTTCCAAGGCACGCTGGTCGCCATCGAAGACGAGATCGAGCAAGCGTACATCACCATGCTGCTCCAGGGCAGGACAGTGGGCGTTTGGATTGGTCTACGGGATGAGGACACCATGAAATGGACCAATGGGAAACCTGTCAGCTACACCAACTGGTCCCCTGTAGAACCCAAGAACCCTCTGACGGTAAGACCTCCTCAACGGAGATTTGAGGTTAAATGAAACATCTAATATTGTCTTAGTGCTTTGGTGATGTTCTCTGTATAGTGTATTGATTGGGGGGGGGGGGTGCGTGTGTGTGTCTGTGTACCTTTCTGTGTGTGTATGCGTGCATGTGTGTGTGGGCGCCCCTCCTCTGCAGGATGAGTGGCTGAGCGGGCCCCTGGGCGGGGACGATCCTCTGTGCACGGTGCTCTCCAACAGCCACAACTTCCACCTGACAGGGAAGTGGTTTGACGAGAAGTGCACAGAAAGTAGATATGGCTTTGTCTGTCAGAAACCCCAAGGTAGGACTCCCCTCTGTCCTCATGCATTCTGTGTCACGTACTCACCCTCCTTCAGACACATTGGGGCCTATTTTCAGAGCACAGAGCTGAGATATTACCAATCATGTCTGTATTACATCATTAATGAAACTGTTAGAGCTTCCTGTTTTGTGCTCTCAAAATATCACCCCGTTGAGTCAGCTCGCTGAGAGAAATCCTTCAGAAATGGTTGAACATTGAAATGAGTGTTTCTGTTGATTTCGTGACAAATCGACGCCCTTGCTTCCTCATGGAACAATCTCTCTTATCGTTTCCTCTCCCCTTCTCTCTTTCCCTGCAACAGACGCAACTAAACCCCCATCCCACTCCTACCTCCACCCTCTCCCTGACAATATTGAGTACAAGAACCGCAGATACAGGGTTGTCCGTGGCAACATGAGCTGGTACGAGGCGCTGCATATGTGCTTAGAGTCTGAGTCTGAGCTGGTGAGCGTTACCGACCCCTTCCACCAGGCTTTCCTTACTGTCCTTGTCAATAGATTGGCATTCCCCCACTGGATTGGACTGTATAGTCAAGACGTATGTATTATACTATACCGCTGAGTACTGCTACCTGCCTAGGCTGCGTGTGTGCGTGTGCGTGTGAAGATAATGCTCGTTAACAAGCATGTCGAAGTTGGTCTGTGGCATGAATTGACCTTTGATGATGTTAGGAGTGTGTGTAGTAGATTTACGTCACTGCAAGGAAACAGCTAAGAGCACTAGCTAGAGGTCTTTTATAAACAGCATGGCCACAATGAAGTAATGTTGTAAGTATAGAAATGCCTGGAGACCACGTGCATCTGACAGTCTGTTTACTCGGATGTTGTCGCTCTCTCCCTCTCCAGTCCATGTCTTTCTTTCAAAGCATGGGGATTTCATCTTGGCGACTGTTCACAGTATGTTCGCACCATATCATAACCAAATGTATCTGATCTCCTCAAATCAAAAGTAGGCCGACTAAGTCCCATTTTGGGCACTTTCTATTTACATACACGCATTCACATTTCTACAACTCTTATATGAATACAGTGCCTTCGGAAAGTATTCAGACCCCTTCCCTTTTTCCATAATTTGTTATGTTACAGCCTTATTCTAAAATGGATTCAATCATTTTTCCTCATCAATCTACACACAATACCCCATAATGACAAAGCGAAAACAGCTTTTTAGATTTTTTTCTTCACATTTATTAAAAATAAAAAACAGAAATACCGTATTTACATAAGCATTCAGACCCTTTGCTATGAGACTCAAAATTGAGTTCAGGTGCATCCTGTTTCCATTGATCATCCTTGAGATGTTTCTACAACTTGATTGGAGTCCACCTGTGGTAAATTCAATTGATTGGACATGATTTGGAAAGGCACACACCTGTCTATATAAGGTCCCACAGTTGACAGTGCATGTCAGAGCAGAAATCAAGCCATGAGGTAGAAGGAATTGTGTTGAGGCACAGATCTGAGGAAGGACGCCAAAAAATGTCTGCAGCATTGAAGGTCCCCAAGAACACAGTGGCCTCCATCATTCTTAAATGGAAGAAGTTTGGAACCACCAAGACTCTTCCTACAGCTGGGCGACCGGCCAAACTGAGCAATCGAGGGAGAAGGGCCTTGGTCAGGGGGGTGACCAATAACCTTATGGTCACTCTGACAGAGCTCCAGAGTTCCTCTGTGGAGATGGGAGAACCTTCTGGAAGGACAACCATCTCTTCAGCACTGCACCAATTAGGCCTTTATGGTAGAGTGGCTAGACGGAAGCCACTACTTAGTAAAAGGCACATGACTTGGAGTTTGCCAAAAGGCACCTAAACTACTCTGAGACCATGAGAAACTAAATTCTCTGGTCTGATGAAGCCAAGATTGAACTCTTTGGCCTGAATGGCAAGCGTCACATCTGCAGGAAACCTGGCACCATCCCTACGGTGAAGCATGGTGGTGGCAGCATCGTACTGTGGGGATGTTTTTCAGCAGCAGGGACTGGGAGACTAGTCAGGATTGAGGGAAAGATGAATTGAGCAAAGTACAGAGCGATCTCTAAAGAAAACCTGCTCCAGAGCGCTCAGGACTTCAGAGTGGGGGGAAGGTTCACCTTCCAACAGGACAATGACCCTAAGCACACAGCCAAAACAGGCTTCGGGACAAGTCTCTGAATGTCCTTGAGTGACCCAGCCAGAGCCCGGACCCGATTGAACATCTCTGGAATGACCTGAAAATACCTGTGCAGCAACGCTCCCCAACCAACCTGACAGAGCTTGAGAGGATCTGCAGAGAAGAACGGGAGAAACTCCCCAAATACAGATGCGCCAACCATGTAGCATCATTCCCAAGAAGACTTGAGGTTGTAATCGCTGCCAGAGATGCTTCAACAAAGTACTGAGTAATGGGTCTGAATGCTTATGTAAATGTGACATTTCCATTCTTTATTGTGTGTAGATTGATGAAGGGAAAAAACGATTTAATCAACTTTAGAATAAGGCTGTAACATAACAAAATGTGGAAAAAGTCAAGGAGTCTGTATACTTTCTGAATGCGCTGTATGTTTGGTGTTTATGTACCAATATATGTCTTATAGCTGATATCCTGTGACAAACAGAGATATTTGTCACACTGTAACTTATCCCGTTACTGCAGTTGTCCAGAGCTTTCCTCCTGGCCCACAGCCCATGCATAACTATGTGTGCATCCCAAATGACACCCTATTCACTTTATAGTGCACAACTTTTGTCCAAGACCGATAGGGCTCTGGTCAAATGTAGTGCACTATGTAGGGAATAGGGTGCCATTTGGGGCGCATTTCTGTGCTTCACTCAACACAGTATGGGAGTAGTTTTTCTCAACCGCCGGGCCGGCTGGGAGGAATTCTAAGCCACTCACAACATGTGGATCCAAGAATCCCATAGACTCAAGGAATGTCTTACTCGTGAAATATGGAATGAGGACAGGAAAGGAGAGAATTGATTCACAGCGCTCTACACAATGCCAGACACATTGGTATATAAACACCACACTTCCCTCGAGCCGAACCTTTTAACATCACCTGCTGCCCTCTACTCTTTCTGCCCCGTTGCATGGCGTGATCTACAACTCCGTCCTGTCCCTTAGCAACCCGCCTTAGCAACGTAGGCTCACCCTAAGAGTGTGTGTCACCTCCTCCCTGCCTGTGATTGTATGGCCTACAGGATGGGATCAACTACCAGTGGTCTGATGGTAGTGACACGGTCTTTACTCACTGGGATGCGGCCGATGATGAGGATTTCATCCTGGGGGACTGTGTGTACATGGACGTCACCGGGGGCTGGAGGAGGGCTGACTGTGAGATGCCGCTCCAGGGAGCCCTGTGCCATGTCCCGCCACCTAGTGAGTATAGGCTGGGTCCTAGTACATTGTAAAACACTGGCTACTAAAGCTTCCTGTGCCGTTAGTCCCTCCTCAAGAGTTTCAAATGCACAATACTGCTTTTCTAAATGTGCTCCCGTAGAGAGTAATGCGTTCACCAGCTATGAGGTTGTGTGTCCATCGACGTGGGTGAGGTTTGGCGCCAGCTGCTACAACTTTGAGCCCGTGGTCCAGAGACTGACCCTGGAGGAGGCCAGAGAGCACTGCAAACACAAAGGTACAGGAACTCTCGGGCAGATGTTGCCCTCAAGCACAGATTTAGGATCAGGTTCCCCTGCCCAAATTCGAACCTTAACCCATAAGGGGAAATTGCAAAATTGTCCTTCATTCGGCAACTTCATCCTACTGTGGTAAGTCTCCAGTACACCATGGAGTCAATTACAGTCGGTCTCATGCTAGGATGGATCAAGGATTTAATGGATCTCTCTCTATGGGAGTTTCCTTGTGATGACTCCCTGTTGTAATTGTCCAAAATGTTATGTTTGGTGAGAGCTCCCCCTATGGGATCCATGTATTACCTCCATTCTAGTAGCTAATACTGTACTGTAGCTATAGATCTGAGGGTGCAAAACATTCACAGAGAACTGCCTTCTTCATGCTCAGTAATACACATGTAATAATGAAGGTTTGGTGGGGTTTTACCTCTTCCAGCGAACACGTCAGAGGTCCTGACCATACAGACAGAGATGGAAAACAGGTTCGTTCTGGAGCAGCTGTGGTCGTATGGCTTCCCACATCAAACCGTCTGGCTGGGGATGTTCTTCAACACTGACGGTAAGCACATGCTTCCCCAAGTTTCCTCTCTTTTCATCAAAATAAGCAGTCTTTCTGGTTTGGCGTACAATATAAACCAACAGCTGGCAAAAGACAGACAATGTAAGTGCTACGGACAGAACTGGGATAAGACACAGCTTAATAGGGTTAGAAACATAATGAATTTCACATTTTTCAAGTGGTATTTTGATACTATTTATTGACTTAGTGCTTTACCTGCTGAGTTGATAGAAGCACTGTGGGGGGAAAAACACTAATGACCTGGGGCAGAGTTGAAGGGTGGAAGGAGAGGGGTCGAATGGACCAATTCACTACTTCTTTATTAAACATGTTATCTGTTTGTCCGGTCCAATTTAGCGGGCTCCATGGCATGGTTCGATGGTTCTCCTATGGACTACTCCAACTGGAACGTCAAGGCCTCAGACCCCAGCCTGCTGATGGCAGACACCTGTGTGTCCACCAGGGTGTCTGATGGGATGTGGCTCCTCTCTCAGTGCACTGACAGACTGGGCTTTGTCTGCAAAACTAACTCGGGTAGAGTAGAGACATTTTGGCTGCATTTACACAGGCAGCCCAAATCTGATCTATTGCCACTAATTTGTCATTTGACCAATCAAATCAGATATTTTTGCCAATAAATGAAATAAATATCAGAATTGGGCTGCCTGTGTAAACGCAGCCTCTCACTAGCCTCCAACTGCCATTATGACAAAGCTTTTTTTTTTAAATTTTATTTTATTTTATTTTTTAGTCATTTAGCAGACGCTCTTATCCAGAGCGACTTACAGTAGTGAATGCATACATTTCATACAATTTCATACATTTTGTATTTTTTTTTGCTGGGCCCCCGTGGGAATCGAACCCACAACCCTGGCGTTGCAAACACCATGCTCTACCAACTGAGCTACAGGGAAGGCTTTGTGTTATGCGTTTGTACAGTGTACATGTGTGTATTCTATAGATCAGTCAAGTTAAACAGATCGTCTTCTTTGCAGACACGATCCCTGAGGTAGAAGTGGAGCCACTAAATGGTAGGTGTTTAATTGAGGCTATTAACACTTATGCTGTTTTTCTCATGCACATTCTAATAATTTGGCAACTCAAGGTATCTTGGGACCAGCCTCTACCATGACTAACAGAGCCTTCAATGTCCAGTAAACTCACCCCTCTGTGTCTCTTCCAGGGTTGCACCACAGTGTCGTCCCAGCCGCGGTCCTGGTGGCCATGCTGATCTTCGCCGTGCTGGTGGCGGTGCTCTGGCTCGTCTACAAGAGGAACATGACGCGCTTCCGCAGACTGCCGTCCCTGGGAAACGCGTACTACAGACATACTAGTTCCCAGGCCACAGACTCCGATGGAAATGTTCTCATCGCAGACCTGGAAGCGCACTCTGGAGAATAGGGCTGTGTCCAAAATGGCACTCTTTCCCCTATTAGGTGCACTGCTTTGGTCAAAAGTAGCGCACTATATAGGGAATAAGGTGCCTTTTCCAGATGCACTGTAGGACTTATTGGAGACAGAAAAATTGTGATGTTCTCTAAAGTTGGGTAAAGCATGGGAATGGGCCGAACTCTGTATGACTGTGAAGAATGGTATGTCTCTGTGTGGGTCTGACATGGACCACATCAAGGGAACTTAGAGAAGGATGTCAGAGCCCAATTAGCTTTATTCACTTTAATCCACAGGAGGCTGCTGAGGGGAGGACAGCTCATAATAATGGCTGGAACGGAGCAAATGGAATGGCATCAGACGTCTGGAAACCATGTGTTTGATGTATTTGATTCCATTCAACTACAGTCATTATCACGAGCCCGTTCTCCCCAGTTAAGGTGCCACCAACCTCCCGTGCTTTATACAAGTAGTTGATGAATCAGGGACCAATTGTGTGGCTGAGAGTGAGGGAGTGCATCTTCGTGTGAAGTAAGTTTTGTCTACAAACGACTAGAGCTGTTATCCCAAGTACTTTGACATTCTAATGTAGGCATTTGAAAATGGATAGATATTCTTTGCACTGTAAGGTTGCTTTGTTATTATGGTACAATGCCAACTGCTTCCACTAATGCTGGTACCCACTATATTTGTGAGTACAAGTCTTTCACGCAGTGAAGACAATTTTTCTGTAATGCCTTGTACAGGACCAAAACAATTTTCTTGTTTAAGATAACAATGGCCGTGATTCAGTTGTTCTATACAGCAAAGACAAAGTCATGCTTTTGCAATACATTCGGAAGTCATCTTCTATGTATTTTATTCATGAACAGAAATAAGACCCCAAATCAATTCCAAGTTATGTTTTTTTTTTTTAATCTAACGTGTCATTAAAGTACAGTGTTTCTTTGTTACCACTTTATTGCACCAAACTCCATCAATACAACACAGAAAGATGATGTTGTTGTTGTTTATTGCATATTTCCCTACACACAGAAGACACACTCACACCCTCACAGTATTTTTGAAAGTAGTTTATAAGTACATACATGATATTCATAAGAGCAAGGTGAAGAAAAAATTAAGAGAAAAATGCAGGCATTTATTTCAGTTTTATTATTTATCATGACGAGAAAAATATTTGTCATTCACTTCCATTTTGTTCATTTGGTCCACACATCTGTCAAAATGTAGGAGTAAAGAAGCTTTTATTGATGAAACAAAAATGATGTAACAAAGTACTCTTATGTAAATGGTGGCTCTTTGAGAAATAATCCAGTATTCTAAGCAGACGTGTGTGTGTGTGTTTGTTATGAGGTACAGTCTTTGCTGTGTTACCTGTTGTAGTTGTTGTATGTTGGGTACACAGAGTTATTAGATATGAAATATGTTGATGTATTTTTTTTCTGTTGTGTGGAAAGAAATACATGCAAGAGGATGTCACCGATGCTTGAAAATGTTTACTGTCTCTTGTTGTTTTTTATTGATAATGTTCATAACAAATGCTCTGTGCCTTCAGTGTAAATAAAATGAAGCTGTATCCAAGTTGTGTCTGAATTGTGTCTTGCTGTACCGCGTCTGCTTTGAAATGAGTCATTTGCATTGAGATGCTTTGTGGTGTGGGACTAGGGCAGGGGTGATATCATGTGGAGGTAGGAGACTGAGTAGGATGGACTCGTGGGTCTCTCTCTCTCTCTTTACGTTCCAAATGGCATCCTATTCCCTATTTAGTGCACTACTTTTGAAGAGGACCCATAGGGCTCTGGTCAAAAGTACTGCACTACATAGGGAATATGGTGCCATTGGGGAGAAATCCTTTGTCTGGCAATGGCCTCTACAGGCTGGCCTGACTGTTGTTGGCTGAGAATGCAGGCTTCATGGTTGAGATGATTCACTGCATGATGTTTCACTGCTGTTCTTATTTGCCTGTCTTTGAGAGAATTGACAGTGACTTACGGTGGTTGGAGACGCAGCGTCAACATACTTGTATTTATTTATCAGTGTATTTTGTCGTTGACGCAGCATAATACATATGTACTGTGAATGGTGTATTATGTTGAAAAATAACATCAATAAAGTTGTCACTTTCAGTTCGCGGACTGGGCGTGGTCTGTGATGCGTAGTCGACTGTTGGCGAATCACAAGCGCGCAATCTTCCATGGGGCAACACGCAGAAACCGTTAACAGCCTAGGAAGGGGGTAGAGGTTAGTCAACCAGCTGTCAGTCAACAATTGTGAAGTAGGCTCGTGCTACTTTGAAACGCAGAATTGGGTATGCGCAAACTGTAGGCTGGCTACTGGAGACGTATGAATCCGAATAGAGAATCCGTGGTATTATAACCATGGATAAAATGACACTTCAAGCAACAGTTTACCTATGTTTTTTCTTATTCTTTTGGGATAAAACTATTTGTTTTGGAAGTTGCGCGTCAACTACATATTCCGGTAAGTAAGGTGCTTTCCATCCCTAGGCAAGCCCGCCCCATAACTGGATAAATTCGTTGAAAGATTATCGCGTTTCCATAGACTCAACAGCTACTTGGAGAGTCGGTGGTAACCTATTATTGTTTTGAATGGGGGGGTTAGGCTCAATAATGGGACGTCAAGCCCCTTTGTTCAATTTCAAAAGCAGAAAGCAACGTACGTTTGCCGTATAATCAACTTGTTTTTTTTTAAGCCATATGTGGACTTTGGTTTATTTGCGTTTATGGCCCATCAAATTCCTCATCTGCTTTCGAAATGCGTAATGACCATTTTATAAAGTATATCAATCAGGATTAAAACAATGACGTCTTGAAACTCCTCTCGCGTTCAGAATGTGCAGCCCTATTGAGTCTTTTGGGACAATGTTGCAAAGTCATTGCTGCAAGGTTGCACGCAGTTGAAGTGATCCAAATGTTGCAGAATGTGGTCGTTGTCGGTGTATCTGTAAAAACAGTTTGCATGATCATATCCCCATGATCAAGTACTGTTCTCTCTCTCTCCCCGTTAGCCTCTCTTTAATGAGCGTAGGCCGCCTAAATTAGACCTACAGAGTGTTGCTGTGCCAGTTATAAATATCTAATCTCATACTCATCATAGGCTGAATATGTTCAACTCAGAGATGCAGTCTGTCATGTTTCTGAGTTCAACTGCTAACCTATTACACAGTACACGTGATATCGTTTATGGTTTGTCCAGTAAATCAGGTCAATACATTATGGAGAATTATACAATTTAATTTGATGTTGTTTACTGTTTAATAGTTCCTTATATGGTCTTCCTTATTACACATGCACGTTCACATTTGCACATTTTATACTGTATCTAATTGTTGAAAATAAAGGCTCACCAAAAGTGTTTCAGAGTGATACATTAGACACAGTTCAGAGTGAAACATCATACCCAGTTGTATTTAATTGGCCTCTAATTCAATTAAATTCTTTAGTCCAGATTAGGAAATGATAAAACAGTTCTGTATTGTTGGTAGAATGTTTCATGGATTTAAGGCTGCCACATGATGGAGGATAAAAGCAATTGGCCTGCTGACTGAGAATATTATCAGCAATCAATGTTGGAGACCATGATAAGCACAGGCCCAATAGACCCCTGGTGTTTCTAGATATTTTTTTTTGCTTATCTGACTGTTGTTGATTGCCTTGAAATTTCGTCTGGTCCCCTGCCTCCACGACAAGCTGAACTATTTAGGCAACGATAACCAGCAGCTTGTCACGGCCTGACCATAGAAAGTTGTTATTTTCTATGGTAGAGTAGGTCAGGGCGTGACAGGGGGGTGTTTGTCCATTTTTGTATTTCTATGTTTAGTTTCTAGTTTTGTATTTCTAGGTTGGGTTTTGTTTGGCATGACCTCCAATTAGAGGCAGCCGGTTGTCGTTGTCTCTAATTGGAGGCCATATTTAAGTTGATGTTTGTCCCACTTGTGTTTTGTGGGTGATTATATTTTGTGAGTGTGTTTGTTCCTCCTGCGTCACGGTTTGTTGTTTTGTCCTTAAGTTTATTTTGTTATTGCATTACGTTTCACAGATTAAATAAAATGTGGAACTACACAAACGCTGCATCTTGGTCCGCTCCTTCAAACAGCCGTGACACAGCTAAACTTATATTAAGATGGGACAAGACTACAGGTCGACCGATTATGATTTTTCAACGCCGATACCGATTATTGGATGACCAAAAAAGCCGATACCGATTCATCGGCGGATTTTTTTAACATGTATTTGTAATAATGACAATTACAACAATACTGAATGAACACTTATTTTAACTTAATATAATACATCAATAAAATCAATTTAGCCTCAAATAAATAATGAAACATGTTCAATTTGGTTTAAATAATGCAAAAACAAAGTGTTGGAGAAGAAAGTAAAAGTGCAATATGTGCCATGTAAGAAAGCTAACGTTTAAGTTCCTTGCTCAGAATATGAGAACGTATGAAAGTTGGTGGTTCCTTTTAACATGAATCTTCAATATTCCCAGGTAAGAAGTTTTAGGTTGTAGTTATTATAGGACTATTTCTCTCTATACCATTTGTATTTCATATACCTTTGACTATTGCATGTTCTTACAGGCACTTTAGTATTGCCAGTGTAACATTATAGCTTCCGTCCCTCTCCTCGCTCCTACCTGGGCTCGAACCAGGAACACATCGACAACAGCCACCCTCGAAGCAGCGTTACCCATGCAGAGCAAGGGGAACAACTACTCCAAGTCTCAGAGCGAGTGACGTTTGAAACGCTATTAGCGTGCACCCCACTTACTAGCTAGCCATTTCACATTGGTTACACCAGCCTAATCTTGGGAGTTGATAGGCTTGAAGTCATAAACAGCACAATGCTTGAAGCATTGCGAAGAGCTGCTGGCAAACGCATGAAAGTGCTTTTTGAATGAATGCTTACGAGCCTGCTGGTGCCTACCATCGCTCAGTCAGACTGCTCTATCAAATCATAGACTTAATTATAACATAATAACACACAGAAATACGAGCCTTTGGTGATTAAAATGGTCGAATCCGGAAACTATCATTTTGAAAACAAAACGTTTATTCTTTCAGTGAAATACGTAACCGTTCCGTATTTTATCTAACGGATGGCATCCCGAAGTCTAAATATTGCTGTTACATTGTACAACCTTCAATGTTATGTCATAATTATGTACAATTCTGGCAAATTAATTACGGCCTTTGTTAGGAATAAATTAACTTCACACAGTTCGCAATGAGCCAGGCAGCCCAAACTGCTGCATATACCCTAACTGCTTGCACGGACCGCAAGAGAAGTGACAATTTCCTTAGTTATAAGAAATTCATGTTAGCAGCAATATTAACTAAATATGCAGGTTTAAAAATATATACTTGTGTATTGATTTAAAAAAAGGCATTGATGTTTATGGTTAGGTACATTGGTGCAACGACAGTGCTTTTTTCGCAAATGCGCTTGTTAAATCATCACCCGCATCGATTATATGCAACGCAGGACACGCTAGATAAACTAGTAATATCATCAACCATGTGTAGTTAACTAGTGATTATGTTAAGATTGATTGTTTTTTATAAAATAAGTTAAATGCTAGCTAGCAACTTACCTTGGCTTCTTGCTGCCCTCGTGTAACAGGTAGTCAACCTGCCACGCAGGCTCCTCGTGGAGTGCAATGTAAGGCAGGTGGTTAGAGCGTTGGACTAGTAACCGGAAGGTTGCAAAAACGAATCCCCGAGTTGACAAGGTAAAAATCTGTCGTTCTGCCCCTGAACAAGGCAGTTAACCCACCGTTCCTAGGCCGTCATTGAAAATAAGAATGTGTTCTTAACTGACTTGCCTAGTTAAATAAAAGTGTAAAAAAAAAATGTAAATACAAAAAAAATAAGAAATCGTCAAATCGGTGTCCAAAAATAGCGATTACCGATTGTTATGAAAACTTGAAATCGGCCCTAATTAATCGGCCATTCTGATTAATCGGTCGACCTCTAGACAAGATAGATATCAACCAAACATTCTAATGAATAGTGATACAAAATATATTGTAAACATAATAAAATATTGTGTTGAATGAACTTATATTGTTGTAGTGATGTCACTATATTTACTAACACTTTATTATGACTATAATATCACTATATTTACTTACAGTTGAAGTCGGAAGTTTAAATACACTTAGGTTGGAGTCATTAAAACTCGTTTTTTAACCACTCCACAAATTGTTTGTTAACAAACTATAGTTTTGGCAAGTCGGTTAGGACATCTAGTTTGTGCATGACACAAGTAATTTTTCCAACAATTGCTTACAGACAGATTATTTCACTTATAATTCACAGTATCACAATTCCAGTGGGTCGGAAGTTTACATACACTAAGTTGACTGTGCCTTTGAACAGCTTGGAAAATTCCAGAACATGACGTCATGGCTTTAGAAGCTTCTGATAGGCTAATTGACATCATTTGAGTCAATTGGAGGTGTACCTGTGGATGTATTTCAAGGCCTACCTTCAATCTCAGTGCCTCTTTGCTTGACATCATGGGAAAATCCAAAGAAATCAGCCAAGACCTCAGAAAAGAAATTGTAGGCCTCCACAAGTCTGGTTCATCCTTGGGAGCAATTTCCAAACACTTGAATGTACCTCGTTCATCTGTACAAACAATCGTTCGCAAGTATAAACATCATGGGACCACGCAGCCGTCAAACCGCTCAGGAAGGAGACATGTTCTGTCTCCTAGAGATGAACGTACTTTGGTGCAAAAAGTGCAAATCAGTCCCAGAACAACAGCAATGGACTTTGTGAAGATGCTGGAGGAAACAGGTACAGTATCTATATCCACAGTAAAACGAGTCCTATATCGACATAACCTGAAAGGCCGCTCAGCAAGGAAGAAGCCACTGCTCCAAAACCGCCATAAAAAAGCCAGACTACGGTTTGCAACTACACATGAGGACAAAGATTGTACTTTTTGGAGAAATGATGAAACAAAAATAGAACTGTTTGGTCATAATGACCATCGTTATGTTTGGAGAAAAAGGGGGAGGCTTGCAAGCCGAAGAACACCATCCAAACCATGAAGCACGGGGGTGGCCGCATCATGTCGTGGGGGTGCTTTGCTGCAGGAGGGTCTGGTGCACTTCACAAAATATATGGCATCATGAGGGAGGAAAATGATGTGCATATATTGAAGCAACATCTCAAGACGTCAGTCAGGAAGTTAAAGCTTGGTTGCAAATGGGTCTTCAAAATGGACAATGACCCCAAGCATACTTCCAAAGTTGTGGCAAAATGGCTTAAGGACAACAAAGTCAAGGTATTGGAGTGGCCATCACAAAGTCCTGACCTCAATCCTATAGAAAATGTGTGGGCAGAACTGAAAAAGTGTATGCGAGCAAGGAGGCCTACAAACCTGACTCAGTTACACCAGCTCTGTCAGGAGGAATGGGCCAAAATTCACCCAACTTATTTTGGGAAGCTTGTGGAAGGCTAACCGAAACGTTTGACCCAAGTTAAACAATTTAAAGGCAATGCTACCAAATACTAATTGAGTGTATGTAAACTTCTGACCCACTGGGAATTGATGAAAGAAATAAACGCTGAAATAAATCATTCTCTCTACTATTATTCTGACATTTCACATTCTTAAAATAAGGTGGTGATCCTAACTGACCTAAGACAGAGATTTTTTACTCAGATTAAATATCAGGAATTGTGAAAAACTGAGTTTCAATGTATTTGTCTAAGGTGTATGTAAACTTCTGACTTCAACTGTGTGTTCATGATCATTTCCAGGTGACGACACCTTCACCATCCAGCATGTGAGCACAGGAAAGTGCCTGGTAGCTATGTCCACATCTGGGACTGGAGTTTCCGGGATAGCAGGGGCTAAATCTGCAGGGTCTGGGTTCAGCGTGACCCTGGGGGAGTGTGACGGCTCCAGGGGGTCCCAGTGGAAGTGGGGGTCCGGCCACCGTCTCTTCCACGTGGGCACGTCACAGTGCTTGGGTCTGGAGGTGAAGACCAAGGCCCTATCTCTGTTCAGCTGTGACTCCATGCAGGCCACCATGCTGTTGTGGCGCTGCCTGGACGGGGCCATCTATACGGTGTACCAGATGGGCCTCACGGTGACCGACGGGCTGGTCAGTGCCAAGCGCGACTCCTCAGATGCCTGGAGGAGGGATGAGTCGACCGATAATATCTGCCAGCGGCCGATGCGCAGTGAGTGTGTTCTGTCCTCTGAGCGGCTTATTTTCCTAATGGAATAGAATAGGACATAATAGAATAAACAGTTTATCCCATCTCATGTAGGCCTATCTATGCTTATTACATGTATAAAACCTCTAGCCGCATTTTACAAGAATGCACTGAACTTAGATATACACGATCCTTCAAAAGTTTGGGGACACTTAGAAATGTCCCACTTTACCACCACCATAGCACCCCCAGACCATCACATTGCCTCCACCATGCTTGACAGATGGCGTCAAGCACTCCTCTGGCATCTTTTCATTTTTTCTGCGTCTCACGAATGTTCTTCTTTGTGATTCAAACACCTCAAACTTAGATTCTTCTGTCCATAACACCTTTTTCCAATCTTCCTCTGTCCAGTATCTGTGTTCTTTTGCCAATCTTAATCTTTTCTTTTTATTGGCCAGTCTGAGATATGGCTTTTTCTTTGCAACTCTGCCTAGAAGGCCAGCATCCCGTAGTCGCCTCTTCACTGTTGACGTTAAGACTGTTTTGTGGGTACTATTTAATGAAGCTGCCAGCTGAGGACTTGTGAGGCGTCTGTTTCTCAAAATAGACACTCTTATGTACTTGTCCTCTTGCTCAGTTGTGCACCGGGGCCTCCCACTCCTCTTTCTATTCTGGTTAGAGACAGCTGTTCTGTGAAGGGAGTAGTACACATCGTTGTACGAGATCTTCAGTTTCTTGGCAATTTCTCGCATGGAATAGCCTTCATTTCTCAGAACAAGAATAGACTGACGAGTTTCAGAAGAAAGTTCTTTGTTTCTGGCCATTTTGAGCCTGTAATCGAACCCACAAATGCTGATGCTCCAGATACTCAACTAGTCTAAAGAAGGCTAAAATAAGTTTTATTGCTTCTTTAATCAGAAAACAGTTTTCAGCTGTGCTAACATAATTGCAAAAGGTTTTTCTAATGACCAATTAGCCTTTTAAAATGCTAAACTTGGATTACCTAACACAACGTGCCATTGGAACACAGGAGTGATGGTTGCTGATAATGGGCCTCTGTACGCCTATGTAGATATTCCATAAAAAATCTGCCATTTCCAGCTACAATAGTCATTTACAACATTAACAATGTCTACACTGTATTTCTGATCAATTTGATGTAATTTTAATGGACAAAAAAAATGTTATTTTCTTTAAAAAACAAGGACATTTCTAAGTGACCCCAAACTTTTGAACAGTAGTGTACCTAGACATTTACATTGATATCTTTATGAACAACATCCTGTATCACTTGGAGACTGTTGGTCTGTTGTATGCTAATGTCAGGTGCACTTTACAGAGCTCTGCTTGGCAGTCACATGTTTCATTTGTTCCGTTTGGAATTGAAAGGGAATCTTTCCAACCAGAATTACCACAGTCTTCCTTGTAACTGTTGACATGGCTAATATCACTCAGCAAGGCCTGTATGAACACACTTGCTTTCATTTTCACTTAACTACATCACGTTTGCACAGGGCCGTCATTTCAACTAAACTTAGGGTATGGCAACGTGACAGGGGCAAAGTGATATTTTTTATCAAGTTGAAGCTCATTTGCTGCATTTCTACACAATTTTTAAAAACTCTAAAATGCAATTTGGAGAACAGCTGAATTGACTCCAGCCTTTATCACCTTGGCTGCTGTAGCTCTATTCGGCTCAGTCGATAGGGGACTTAATTGCTGTATGACATGTGTTTGTAGAATGTTAACTGCTACACACTAGCTCAGCACCGGGAATAAAAACAGTAGTTTAGTTTCCTGTCAAGTCAAACAGCAGTTACCTAGCTATCTTCAGCCATCTTCCACCTCTGCATTGTTTTGAGAGAAAAGCTGCGTTGTTCACTGCAGCCTTCCCTCCCACTCCGAGGCGTCTGTAACGGCAGTCATATATCGGGGATCAAGGCGCGGCGTGTTGAGTGCTCATGATTATTATTTAATGAAACACTTTACAAAGGAACAAAAACGACAGCAAACAGTTCCGTCAGGCAACAACCACAAAACGGAAAACAACTACCCACAAAACACCATAGAAAAACCCCAACTTAAATATGATCTCCAATTAGAAACAACACGAACCAGCTGCCTCTAATTGGAGATCATCCCAAAACTCAACATAGAAATAGAAAAACAAGAACTAAACATAGAAACAACAAACATAGACTGCCCACCCATATCACACCCTGACCTTACTATACAGAGAAATAACAGCTCTCATAGGTCAGAGCGTGACAGCGTCCTAAAACATGTACCAATAAACAGCCTGCCCCAGAGCTGTCCACATGATTGTAAAGCTAGCCCGCTAATATCGCTAAACTGCATTTGCATTTTAATCCGCATTGGAATGATTTTAGTAGCCTATTTTAAATTGTTGGTGTTGAACTAGGGTATGGTGGCTGCCATACTGTGCCATACCCAATTGATGCCCCCTGCGCGTCACATTAAATACCCTTGACCCGGTTCCATTTTAAATCATATCTATGGCACTTTATGCCAGTTGTTTGCAAGTAGCCTTCTGCTTAATGATACAGTTTAACATTATCTAAACTCTGGCTCTCCATTGAAAGTAGCAGCTTTTGTATTCAATGAATGTGTTCTGTGTACAGGTCCTACATTAAGGACCTGTACACAGACCTGTCCTACATACTAAATCCAGTTGAGTTGACAGTCAAACTGTGCGAGGTCATATCTTTAGATGTGTCCAGATTGAATACTAACTCAGATATTCCTAATAAACTAATTTGAAATGGGTGCCATGGGATTCATTCTAATTCATTTTCTCCTCTACCCATAGTTGTCCACACCACCAATGGGACGTCGACCGGGGAGCCTTGTGAGTTTCCCTTCCACTACAACGGCAGCTGGTACCACGAGTGCCTCCCCGACGACCAATCACCTGAACTATACTGGTGTTCCACAACCTCCGACTATGATGCTGACAAAAAGATGGGATATTGTCTAAAACATGGCAAGTTGTCTTCTTTTTATTATAGATATAAATCATGATTCTGGAATGAATCTACTACTAGTCTTCTTGTACCGTTTCCCTTCACATATAAGGATTACTGGAACTAGTACTAATAGAGTACTTAAAGGAAAACTATCTTTTGGTATTTGTTTCATTAGTCAGTTGTAACTTTCTGACAGCAATCAAATTCAGTTGCCCGATTGCTGACATACAAAACATTTTGGGATTATATCAACAACGGACTAATGAAACAAATACCAAAAGATCGTTTTTGGATGGGGTTTTCCTTTAAGTAGTCTACTTGTCTTGGAGGAGTTTCCCTTTAAGAGAAGGACGTAGAAAGATCTTTGCATCAAGATTGGACTCAATTCTATTTCAGTTCCCCTCAGTTGAATTAAGGATGTGGAATATGTAAGTCGCTCTGGATAAGAGCGTCTGCTAAATGACTAAAATGTAAAAAAAAATGTCCATAGGAGTGCAAATAATTTTCCGTAATTGACTGGAGTTAAGATTGACTTGACCCCAACTGTCACGTCCTGACCAGTAAAGGGGTTATTTGTTATGGTAGTTTGGTCAGGACGTGGAAGGGGGTGGTTGTTTTATGTGTTTCGGGGTTCGTGGTTAATGTTCTATGTTAGTATATTTCTATGTTCGTTCTAGTCTTTCTATTTCTATGTGTAGTTTATTGGGTTGACCTTCAATTGGAGGCAGCTGTTCCTCGTTGCCTCTAATTGAAGGTCCTATTTAGTAGGGGTGTTTTGTCATGGATTTTGTGGGTAGTTGTTCCGTGTGTAGCTAGCTGTGTGCCTCACAGGACTGTTTTTCGTCGTTGTTTTTGTTTCAGGTGTTTTTGTATCACGTTCTTTCTTTAATAAAAGAAGAAGATGAGCACTCACATTCCCGCTGCATTTTGGTCTACTCAATACGACGTCCGCGACACCAACTCTGCTCTGAACCTAGTCTTTTGAACCAGACAGCTTACTTCCACAATATTTGAATGCTCCAGTCTAGCTAGGCGAGACTGCTCTGAACCCAGAAAGTCCTTCGATCCTTCACTTTGGCATGTTTGGTGTGATATAAGTATTTCTTGACAGATTACATTTTCCAGTGTCTGACGATGTCAAACCTCTGAGGAACTTAGTTTAGAAATACATGTGTGGAGTTCAGACACTGTTTTTGTTTGTCATATATTTAACAATAAATTTTACTGAAATATGTAACGATACATTTCTCTGTTGGATGCTAGTTGAGAAATGCTGTAGCAAAACATCGTGTTCAGCGGCACTGCTGGATATGCGCACAACCCCCTACATACACACACATACTACCACAATGCTGAATCCCCTCTCTGATCTCTCTCACAGAGGAAGGCTGCAAGGCCCTGTTCAATGGCCCTGAGGGGGGACCCTGTTATGAGTTTGTGTCCCAGGTCGCAGTGACATGGCAGGAAGCGCTGGACTCTTGTCGCAGCCAGGGTGCTGACCTGCTCAGCGTGTCTAGCTCAGAGGACCAAGCCTTCCCCATCTGTAAGACTGCCTTCCACTATAGTGGCTGTCTATGGCCACATTCATACAAAACAAACATCCCAAACCTGCCTTACAGGAACAGTAACATGAATCATGTACTGCATGACCCACTTGGCACATACTATTTACCTCGAAGTAATTGAGACTACAGTACTTGGGACTACAATACTTGGAGATACTTGGCCATTACCATCCATCATTATTACACTAGTATCATCACAGTTTATAAGACATAGGGAACCTATTTCACTGACTGTTAAGAGGGGGTAAAACAGCTATTTTTATTGACTAATTGCCGATATTATATATGCCCACAAGGGCAGTAAAAATGAAGATTCTGTCATCTACTTTGTAGCTAGATGTAGCTTGTCTAATCTGGTCTCGTCTCTGTTCTGTGTGGACTGAAGTGGACGTGGCCCATAACAGCAGACCAGACAGGATGTGGATCGGCCTACACCAGCTGGACACGTCTCAGGGCTGGCAGTGGTCAGACGGCTCACCCCTCAACAACGTGCGCTGGGACAAAGGTGAGGACACACAGACATACATACACACAGACATACTTCTTTAGCATGGTACTTTGGACAACTGTGGTACAACTATGGTACATATATGGCTATAGCAATGTCACAACTAGGTTACAACTATTTATAGTACAACGATACAGCCATGGCAGAAGTACTGAATAGTACACGCATTGGTTTGTACAGGTATGCCACAGCCATACCACCCTACTGCCTGGCACCCATCTCGTTCTCCAGCCTGTGTCACAATGCCGCCACCAGGGAAACAAAGAGGCCAGTGTTGTGTTGTGAGAAGGCAGGCAGGGTCATTGTGACTGGACGCAGCACTGCACAGGGCCAGGCAGTGTGTGTGCTTGAGGATTGTCGTAAACGAGCTTGAATAACAAGTCAACTTGCCTGAATGGGCCTCTGTATATAAACATTAGCGTGTGGCCTGGTCAAATTAGTGCACTGTATATGGGAATAGGCTGCCATTTGGGACTGGACTGCTCTGTCAGAGTGGCGATGACGTCACTGTCCTTACTCAGAGCCCTTTGACCTCTCTGGGTTGCATTACTGTTCACCCTCAGTACCGAGGAGTTTACTACAAAGCAGGATCAATGAGCAAGCCTGCTAACTTTGATAAACAAACAGAAATAACTACTGATTTCCTGGTTCATTAGGAAAGCTAAACTAAGAGTGTGTGTGTGTGTGTGTGTGTGCGTGCGTGCGTGCGTTTGTGTGTAGCAATGCCACACACATCAATCCTAAGGGAGTCAGACTGTGGATTCATGAATTCGAAAAACTACTACGAGAGTGAGATCTGCGATAAAAAACTTCCCTACATCTGTAAGAAAAACGTCAACGTCACCCAGTCGGTAGCAACAGGTAAGAGTCAACCAGTTTATCACATTAATAGGGAAGGTCTTACTCTTTTATCCTCCAATTAGATGTACTGTATTTCTGTCCTCTGCCAAAGGGATTTATGTAGCGCTTTTCCAAGGTGCTGAAACACTACATTTTAAGGCCATCCTAGCTTTGCATCTCAACTCATGTATTTTTCACACTGTTTTTTGTCTTTGGTGTGCTCTTCCAAGTGCTCAAATGTTTGATTTACATGTCAGGCCATCCTAGCCTTTTAACTCACACAATATTATTTCTATCTATCTTTCCTTGATCATGTTTTCTCTGCAGAGCCTTTGGTGTATAAATCCACCATATGTGACGAGGGCTGGGCCCCTTGGAACATGTTCTGTTACAAGCTGGTGAAGGATGAACCAAAGATGTTTGCTCAGGCCGAGAATTACTGTAAGACCATCGGAGGAGGCCTGGTCAGTCTACACAGCCTGGACAGCATGGAGATGATCAGCACTCAGTTCCATGCAGGTACAATGCATCCTCAGAGAAACCAACCACAATTGTCGTGTATGGCATTGTATTGCCCTGAGGCATGGCTAGAGACTTCTAGTGATAGGTATCAGTCATGATTCAAGGAAGGGCATTATAGTGCTTATCATTAGGCATCTTAAGCATTTTACAGTGGATCACTGTTAGATAACACCGGTTTGGTTGTGCTGTGTGGGGAAGACATGCCATTGGCCAGAGATACATAGTTGAAATGCTCTGTTATCTTCTGTGAGAGGCTTTGGCTGTTTTATGTACAGTTGAAGTCGGAAGTTTACATACATCTTAGCCAAATACATTTAAACTCAGTTTTTCACAGTTCCTGACATTTAATCCCAGTAAAAATTCCCTGTCTTAGGTCATTTAGCATCACCACTTTATTTTAAGAATGTGAAATGTCAGAATAATAGTAGAGAGTGATTTATTTCAGCTTTGAGTCCTTTCATCACATTCCCAGTGGGTCAGAAGTTTAGTATTTGGTACCATTGCCTTTAAATTGTTTAACTTGGGTCAAACGTTTCGGGTAAACTTCCACAAGGTTCCCACAATAAATTGGGTGAATTTTGGCCCATTCCTCCTGACAGAGCTGGTGTAACTGAGTCAGGTTTGTAGGCCTCCTTGCTCGCACACTCTTTTTCAGTTCTGTCCACACATTTTCTATAGGATTGAGGTCAGGACTTTGTGATGGCCACTCCAATACCTTGACTTTGTTGTCCTTAAGCCATTTTGCCACAACTTTGGAAGTATGCTTGGGGTCATTGTCCATTTTGAAGATCCATTTGCGATCAAACTTTAACTTCCTGACTGATGTCTTGAGATGTTGCTTCAATATATCCACATACTTTTCCTCCCTCATGATGCCATCTATTTTGTGAAGTGCACCAGTACCTCCTGCAGTAAAGCACCCCCACAACATGATGCTGCCACCCCTGTGCTTCACAGTTGGGATGTTGTTCTTCGGCTTGCAAGACTCCCCCCTTTTCCTCCAAACATAAGGATGGTCATTATGGCCAAACAGTTCTATTTTTGTTTCATCAGACCAGAGGACATTTCTCCAAAAGTACGATCTTTGTCCCCATGTGCAGTTGCAAACCGTAGTCTGGCTTTTTTATGGCGGTTTTGGAGCAGTGGCTTCTTCCTTGCTGAGCGGCCTTTCAGGTTATGTTGATATAGGACTCGTTTTACTGTGGATATAGATACTTTTGTATCTGTTTCCTCCAGCATCTTCACAAGGTCCTTTGCTGTTGTTCTGGGATTGATTTGCACTTTTCGCACCAAAGTACGTTCATCTCTAGGAGACAGAACACGTCTCCTTCCTGAGCCATACGAGGGCTGCGTGGTCCCATGGTGTTTATACTTGCGTACTATTGTTTGTACAGATGAACGTGGTACCTTCAGGCATTTGGAAATTGCTCCCAAGGATGAGCCAGACTTGTGGAGGTCTACAATTTTTGTTTCTGAGGTCTTGGCTGATTTCTTTGGATTTTCCCATGAAGTCAAGCAAAGAGGCACTGAGTTTGAAGGTAGGCCTTGAAATACATCCACAGGAACACCTCCAATTGACTCAAATGATGTCAATTAGCCTATCAGAAGCCTATCAGAAGCTTCTAAAGCCATGACATCATTTTCTGGAATTTTCCAAGCTGTTTAAAGGCACAGTCAACTATGAAAACTTCCGACCCACTGGAATTGTGATACAGTGAATTTTAAGTGAAATAATCTGTCTGTAAACAATTGTTGGAAAAATTACTTGTGTCATGCACAAAGTAGATGTCCTAACCGACTTGTCAAAACTATAGGTTGTTAACAATACATGTGTGGAGTGGTTGAAAAAGGAGTTTTAATGCCACCAACCTAAGTGTATGTAAACTTCCAACTTCAACTGTATGTTCGATCATCAGAATCAATCAATCAATGATCAAGCTGCTGTACAGTAGTTAAATGGAGTGTTATGTTGTGGTGGCCTCCTGTCAGATGTTGTGTTGGACGTGTGGATCGGTCTGATGGGGACAGGGAACCCCGCCATCCTTAGCTGGGCTGATGAGACACCAGTCTCCTTCACCTACTGGGACAGGAATCATCCTATCCAACCCTCAGGAGACTCTGGCTGCGTCTCCTACTCTGGAGAGGTGTGTGTGTCATGTTTGTGGGTGTGTGTGTGTGATAATTGGCAAGATGGTTTAGCCTACAACACATCTTGCTTGGCTACTTATGGATATGTTATAACAATATCATGCTTTGATAGGCTAACAATTTGCTAAGAAATAGACAGCAGGTCCCATTGCTCACTTAATAGCATCAACATGACATTGTGCTCATAGCAGACCTTAGATGTTGGGCATTTATAGGAAGTCTATGTACGGTATATCTAGATCCATGCCTTTATCTCCTTTTCCTGTGGTCCAGTCTCATGGCTGGAGGGTTAGGAGCTGTGACCAGAAGCTGCCTTTCATGTGTCAGAAGAAAGGAGAGGTGAATGAGTCTTCTACGTCAGGATGCCCTCCTGAAGGGGTAAGCATCGCTCCCCAGCCCCAACCTTCTCTTCCCAGGACAAGCTGTACCTTCTGGAGTTTGGTTGAGCTCCTTTGATGGATTTCATTTGTTTCATCTGTTCGTTTTGTTTACATCTCTTCCCCTTCCTGAAGGACTGGAGGAGACATGGGAACTCGTGCTACAAAGTGGACTCTAAAGAAGTGTCGTTCAAGGACAGGTGTGATCTCACCATAAACAACAGGTACAGCCATTCCATCTTATCTCTTTCAGTCCTTCTTTTAACTCTTTCTTTTCCAGTCACTGTAAAGTAAATGCTGTGTTTCTGAGACATTGCCGTGGAAGGGTGCCAAAACCCAACAGCATTCCACATTACCTCTCAACACTCAGCGTGGTCTCGCTAATTGTCTTGTTCCCTCTTGTACAGGTGTAAGGTCGAAAGTAGTGCACTACATAGGGAATAGAGTGGTATTTGGGATGCAGGCTCAATCGTTCTTCAATGTGTTCTCCACAGGTTTGAACAGGCCTTCATCAATAGACTCCTTGTGGAAGAGATCAACGTAAAGAGACAGTATTTCTGGACCGGCCTCCAGGACATAAAGACTACAGGGGAGTACCAGTGGGTCACTCAGGATGGCTCGGGAACCAATGTCGCATACACCAACTGGGGCTGGTTTGAACCAGGTTGGTCCAGATTGTGAAGTATTCTGTATTTGGGTTTAAGGGTTTAACCCTGTTGGGGTTTCAGTGATGCGAGATGGAGAGAAACGCTTGATGGGTGTGCGTGAGTTACGTGTGTGTCTGTGTGTGTTACATATGTGTGTATGCGAGTTACTTACGTGTGTGTCTGTGTGTGTTACATATGTGTGTATGCGAGTTACTTACGTGTGTGTGTGTGTGTTTCAGCCCTAGCAGGGGGCTGTGCAGTGATGTCCACAGCCAAGCCTCTGGGTAAATGGGTAGTAAAGAACTGCACCATGTTTAAAGCTGGCTCCATCTGTAAGAGAGACATCGCCGCTCCACAACCCCTAGTCCCTGAGCCCGACCCTAACCTCCCCTGTCCTGATGGATGGACATCCAGGCCTGGCATTTCCTACTGCTACAAGGTGTGTGTAGGCCTGTGTGTGTCCGTGAAATGAATTGACGCAGATCCAGTTTACTTCACTCACCAGCATGTGTCCCCTCACTGCGCCTTAGTGACCTTGTTGGTTTAAGTTACTGTGTCGTTGCACATTGAGGTCTCATGACGACCCGATTGCGATATGTTAGTGTGTTATAACAACATTACCGTAGGGTGTTGGTGTGTTAGCATTGGTAACCGTGGCAATGCTGTGCCAGGTGTTCCAAGAGGAGAGGCTGAGTCGTAAGCGGTCCTGGGAGGAGGCAGAGAGGTTCTGTGAGGCCCTAGGGGCCCATCTACCCAGCTTCAACCACCCACAGGAGATGGGAGCCCTGAACTATGTCATGAGAGACTCCATCAGGTAGGGGCCCTTGCACCCACACACACACACGCTGCACACACCACTCGCGCATATACTCACGCGCACGCACACACAGTGATAACACACAAACTCAGCGGTAACACAAACTCAGCCACAGTAGTCAGACTGGTCTAGTCACCTCAACTAAACAATGTGAATTATGTAGACATGTCCATAACCACATTCCAACAACAGCAACTTAATGCCAGCTTTATACAGTGAAACACATACACACCACACTGCCATATCTGTCATAGGTCAGAGCTTACACACTGCTCTAGTTCCCACCACTGTAACGGACGCCAACAAATCAAATCAAAGTTTATTTGTCACGTGCGCCGAATACAACAGGTGTAGACCTTACAGTGAAATGCTTACTTACAGGCTCTAACCAACAGTGCAAAAAAGGTATTAGGTGAACAATAGGTAAGTAAAGAAATAAAACAACAGTTAAAAGACAGTGAAAAATATCAGTAGCGAGGCTATATACAGGCACCGGTAAGTCGGGCCAATTGAGGTAGTATGTACATGAATGTATAGTTAAAGTGACTGTGCATATATGATAAACAGAGAGTAGCAGCAGTTTAAAATAGGGGTTGAGGGGGCACACAATAGTCTGGGTAGCCATTTGATTACCTGTTCAGGAATCTTATGGCTTGGGGGTAAAAACTGTTGAGAAGCCTTTTTGTCCTAGACTTGGCACTCCGGTACCGCTTGCCATGTGGTAGTAGAGAGAACAGTCTATGACTGGGGTGGCTGGTGTCTTTGACAATTTTTAGGGCCTTCCTCTGACACTGCCTGGTGTAGAGGTCCTGGATGGCAGGCAGCTTAGCCCCAGTGATGTACTGGGCCGTACGCACTACCCTCTGTAGTGCCTTGCGGTCAGAGGCAGAACGGTTGCCATACCAAGCAGTGATGCAACCAGTCAGGAAGCTCTCGATGTTGCAGCTGTAGAACCTTTTGAGGATCTCAGGACACATGCCAAATCTTTTTAGTTTCCTGAAGGGGAATAGGCTTTGTCATGCCCTCTTCACGACTGTCTTGGTGTGTTTGGACCATTCTAGTTTGTTGGTGATGTAGACACCAAGGAACTTGAAGCTCTCAACCTGCTCCACAGCACCCACCACAGTTACCACACACATAGGTTTTCAAATTCACATGGTCTCGTCTTTAAGCTAATGTCATCTGATTCCTGTCAATAGTAACAAGTATGGTTCACACCAGGACACCCCCTGTCCTGCAATGCTCTGCAGGGGGAAGATTCAATCACTAGCAACAATATATACTGCTCAAAAAAATAAAGGGAACACTTAAACAACACATCCTAGATCTGAATGAAAGAAATAATCTTATTAAATACTTTTTTCTTTACATAGTTGAATGTGCTGACAACAAAATAACACAAAAATAATCAATGGAAATCCAATTTATCAACCCATGGAGGTCTGGATTTGGAGTCACACTCAAAATTAAAGTAGAAAACCACACTACAGGCTGATCCAACTTTGATGTAATGTCCCTAAAACAAGTCAAAATGAGGCTCAGTAGTGTGTGTGGCCTCCACGTGCCTGTATGACCTCCCTACAACGCCTGGGCATGCTCCTGATGAGGTGGCGGATGGTCTCCTGAGGGATCTCCTCCCAGACCTGGACTAAAGCATCCATCAACTCCTGGACAGTTTGTGGTGCAACGTGGCGTTGGTGGATGGAGCAAGACATGATGTCCCAGATGTGCTCAATTGGATTCAGGTCTGGGGAACGGGTGGGCCAGTCCATAGCATCAATGCCTTCCTCTTGCAGGAACTGCTGACACACTCCAGCCACATGAGGTCTAGCATTGTCTTGCATTAGGAGGAACCCAGGGCCAACCGCACCAGCATATGGTCTCACAAGGGGTCTGAGGATCTCATCTCGGTACCTAATGGCAGTCAGGCTACCTCTGGCGAGCCCATGGAGGGCTGTGCGGACACCCAAAGAAATGCCACCCCACACCATGACTGACCCACCTCCAAACCGGTCATGCTGGAGGATGTTGCAGGCAGCAGAACGTTCTCCACGGCGTCTCCAGACTCTGTCACGTCTGTCACGTGCTCAGTGTGAACCTGCTTTCATCTGTGACGAGCACAGGGCGCCAGTGGCGAATTTGCCAATCTTGGTGTTCTCTGGCAAATGCCAAACGTCCTGCACGGTGTTGGGCTGTAAGCACAACCCCCACCTGTGGACGTCGGGCCCTCATACCACCCTCATGGAGTCTGTTTCTGACCGTTTGAGCAGACACATGCACATTTGTGGCCTGCTGGAGGTCATTTTGCAGGGCTCTGGCAGTGCTTCTCCTGCTCCTCCTTGCACAAAGGCGGAGGTAGCGGTCCTGCTGCTGGGTTGTTGCCCTCCTACGGCCTCCTCCACGTCTCCTGATGTACTGGCCTGTCTCCTGGTAGCGCCTCCATGCTCTGGACACTACACTGACAGACACAGCAAACCTTCTATCCACAGCTCGCATTGATGTGCCATCCTGGATGAGCTGCACTACCTGAGCCACTTGTGTGGGTTGTAGACTCCGTCTCATGCTACCACTAGAGTGAAGGCACCGCCAGCATTCAAAAGTGACCAAAACATCAGCCAGGAAGCATAGGAACTGAGAAGTGGTCTGTGGTCCCCACCTGCAGAACCACTCCTTTATTGGGGGTGTCTTGCTAATTGCCTATTATTTCCACCTGTTGTCTATTCCATTTGCACAACAGCATGTGAAATGTATTGTCAATCAGTGTTGCTTCCTAAGTGGACAGTTTTATTTCACAGAAGTGTGATTGACTTGGAGTTACATTGTATTGTTTAAGTGTTCCCTTTATTTTTTTGAGCAGTGTACTTAAGACACTGGAAGGTTGTTTAAACACTGCCTTTTGAGCCCCCAAAAAAGATGTGAGAATTAGATGTTTGTTCACAGTGTTTGTGTCCTGTCTGTCCCAGCGATGACCGGTTCTTCTGGGTGGGGCTGAACAGGAGAAACCCAGCTGCTGGTTCCTGGGAGTGGAGCGACAACAGGCCTGTGAGTAGAGGAAAACACATTGTACCTCTGTGTGTAACTCCCGTAGAGAGACTATAATAAGTAACCATTCTGATAATATACATGTCGTGATTCATCCGAAGGTGTCCATGGCCATTTTCCCCCAAGAGTTCCACGAGGATGATGAGTACAACCGTGCCTGCACAGCCTTTAAGGTGGGTAGGTTCCGATGCTGGGATACAGCCTCAACACTGCACAACATCTGCTGGTGGGTGGTCATGGCAGATGTCACAACTTAAACCCGTCAGCTTCTTCCTACATCCCATGCTCCGTTTTCGAGCTCCCTCTCCCTACCTGTGAAGTAGCTACATTACGGTTGTAATGTCATATCTCATGTCGATGTTGAAATACCAGTATGCGTCACGGCTTGTCGTCTCTCTCTCTCTCTCTCTCTCTCTTTAACCAGACACTGAAAGGAACCTTTAGGAGTTTATTTGTCTTCCTGATGCATGAATTCCCTCCTCTGCCGTTCTACGCCACCCCATTCCACTGTGACGCCAGGCTGGAGTGGGTCTGCCAGATCCCCCGCGGTAACTATACACACACACACACACACACACAGGCCGTGTGATTGTGAACGTGTCCTAGCTCCTCCTTAGTTTCAACTCAGAAGTGTGTCTTGTGTAGTGTCTGCTTGTCCCACGTTGAACCCTTTGGCCAACATAAACAGTCCTCTGTCCATTTCTACAAGAAACCCAGTTTAGGAATCAGAGTTTGAGGACATGTTTGGTGACCTTTACACTTTCAATCTTGCATTCTCGATGTTGAAAATAACTGTTTGTTTGTTCATTATGAAATAGGAAAAACCCCTGAGAATCCAGTGTGGTACAATCCTGGTAAGTGGTGTTGACATGTAGGTTTGGAAATATTTCTTGACTTTTTCTGATGAAATTATACACCAATGTATGTCAAGTCATCAGTTATGAAGTATGAGCTGAGGTTTTTTATATATTATATGTTAATATATATATATGTTATGTTATATATATATATATATATATATATATATATATATATATATATATATGTTTTTTTATATTGAGTACTAAAAATAGGATTTGAGAATAATGGTATTGATCTGTTGCAGGTGGGCACCATGAGACGTCCATATTCATTGACGGTAACGAGTTCTGGTTTGTGACGGAACCAAAGCTGCCACACGAGGAGGCTAGTTTGTACTGCAACAGCCACGGCAGCAAGCTGGCAGTACCACAAAGCTCCAACGCAGCCATAAAGATCCATAATAATCTGCCACAGGTACAGTATAGTGCAATTACAGTACCGTGGTGAACAAACCATACACCATAACTTTTTGCCAGACTTACTGTACGGTATAAACCTAGTTAGTATAAGAAACAGTTTAAAGCTGGAATCCATAATGGAGTAACTGCCACGTTTGTTTGCAATATTACACCAACAAAGAAGTTCCTTCCAACAACGAACACAGTTTTCCGCTGACTTCATTGCACCTACAACTGCAGGTAGTCTTTAAACAAATGATGGAACTAAAAAAAAAAATAAATTTTAACCACGATGCTGGATGTTCCTCTCCTCCGTTTCATCAACAGAACGAAAACAATAACGTGCTGGGGGCGAACATTGGCGCTGTTTGCTCTCATGCAGATTTCAGCTTTAAGGCTAGTATATCAACCCTGATTGTAATGGATATAGAGCAGGAACGGAGAGGAAGAAGGTGGCCACTGAACTATCCTAATAAAATGAAGACAGCATTGATCAAAAGAGAGAGAGGGAGCACTGTGTGTGAGAGAGAGCACTGTGTGTGAGAGAGAGAGAGCACTGTGTGTGTGAGAGAGAGAGCACTGTGTGTGAGAGAGAGGGAGCACTGTGTGTGAGAGAGAGAGAGCACTGTGTGTGAGAGAGAGAGAGCACTGTGTGTGAGAGAGAGAGAGCACTGTGTGTGTGAGAGAGAGAGAGAGCACTGTGTGTGAGAGAGAGAGAGCACTGTGTGTGTGAGAGAGCAGCAGGGAGTGGCTTTGTTTTGTCCTCGTGTGTTTGTTTATTCATTGACCTGTGACCTGATTGGGCAGATGCCAGCAGGGAAGCAGAGCTGGTGGGTGGATATAAGAGACACTGGACACTACTTCCCCATGAGGTGAGTCACACAGTCATGCGGTCACGTGGCAGGTCACACCTCACCAACCAACAACGAGCCCCATGACACGGTCACACAGCAACACACGTTCTAAAACACTGCCTCCAAAACGGGTCTTGTGATCAAAATTCAAGTCAAATATAAGTGATGTTATTGTGTGTTGGTTAGAATAAGAGTGAATGACTTTCTACTCCTGTCCTCTAGGTTATCCCATATGCAATACTACCATGCTGCGTTCCTGGGCAGGTGTACAACCATCAGTGACAAGAACATCTTCCCAGGTGAATAGAAACGTGACTACAGTACAAAGAGTAGTTGAAATCAAATTGTTTCCTTTAGATCAAATCAAATCAAATCTATTTTTATATAGCCCTTCGTACATCAGCTGATATCTCAAAGTGCTGTACAGAAACCCAGCCTAAAACCCCAAACAGCAAGCAATGCATGTGAAAGAAGCACGGTGGCTAGGAAAAACTCCCTAGGAAAAACTCCCTAGAAAGGCCAAAAACCTAGGAAGAAACCTAGAGAGGAACCAGGCTATGAGGGGTGGCCAGTCCTCTTCTGGCTGTGCAGGGTGGATATTATAACAGAACATGGTCAAGATGTTAAAATGTTCATAAATGACCAGATCATGTAGAAAGGATTATACTGTAGGCTGTTGGTTACTATGACAATTCCCACTGGGCACACACTGGTTGAATCCACGTTGTTCAACGTATTATGACGTGGAATCAACGTGGAAAATACATTGGATTTGAAAAAGTAATCAACCAGCGCTGTTTTCATCTGATTTCAAACAGTGTTGTAAACATTGAAATTAGGGGAAAACTGAAATAAATGTGCTAACAGGTTGTTACATCGGTCTAATTTTAAGACATGCTAACCTCTCACCATTACAATAACAGGGGAGGTTCGCATTTTTGGGGGGGGGGGCATGATACTTGTGCATCTAACTTTTTCACTCATCATTTTTCACGATTCATTTAGGATTATCTGTAATCATGGTAGCAACCACATTAATGTAGAAGTGTTTGGAAACATATTGTATTCTTATTTACAGTACAAGTGACTCCAAAATGACACAATACACAAATTTGGATTTGTGTCAGATTAGTTGGTGCCCAACAAAATGTATGGTAAATATTGTATTGTGTCATTTTGGAGTCACTTGTACTGTAAATAAGAAAATAACATGTTTCCATGTGCTGTAATTTCTAAACGGTTTACCCGATATGGATGGAAATACCCTCAAATTGACTTTATCATTTCAAATCCAAAGTGCTGGAGTACAGAACCAAAACAACAAAAAAAGTGTTAGTCTCCCAATACTTTTGGAGCTGACTGTATGTTGTTCATTATATACAGTAGGCCCTATATATACTATCCCTGTAGAAGATCTCCTTCAAATGTTGATATTTGGTTGCGTTCTCAATTCATTATCCAGTTTGTCTACAAATTCATTATTGATATGTTGGATTCACGTCTCAGTCTCAACCAAAAATCTAACTTTAGGAATAGCAGTAAATCAAACTTCAAATAATTAACTTGTAGATTTAATTTGAAATCAACCAACCATCCTTCATGTACAAGAAAATATCGAAAGGTAAAAGTCATGAATATCATGAATTTGGCTTCGTATTTATAGAGCTAATGGTAACTACTTCTAAATGTCTCAATGGGTTGTGTTTCCAGAGCTAAGCAGGGTACTTAGAGGTAGGCATCTGGGTTGTAGACTCGTTCGGGCTCCCGAGTGGCGTAGTGCTCTAAGACACTGCATCTCCACGCAAGAGGCCGCATCACATCTGGCCGTGATTGGAAGTCCCATAGGGCGTCATTGTAAATAAGAGTTTGTTCTTAACTGACTTGCCTAGTTAAATAAAAGGTTATAATAAAAATGACTCCTCATATTCCAGTAGGAGTCACTGTTCAGGCAGAAATCATTGGACTGTGGCTACACATTTTATTTCAATATATATTTTTATTTAGCTTGACGTTGAAACAATGACGTTGGTTCAAACATACCATTTTACTATCAACATTGAAACAAGGTCAAATAAAATTTGTCTACCGGTAATTAAATCTAAAATTCGACAATTTCAACCAATCAACCAACCATTCAATCAATATATGATTCAACCACCCAATATACTGTATATTGAATATATGATTAAAACATATTTTGTACATTTCTATGTGGAATTTAACTAGATTGCAACGTATACATAGTTCTGATGATTATGTCAAATAGATTGATGTAACAACCTGTTAATCAGGTTAAATACATTGATTTATACTGAACAAAAAATATGCAACATGCAACAATTTTAAATATTTGACTGAAAAATTTGCATCGGTTGGTCGCATATACCTTTAAAAAAAAGTCAGCATCTGGTGTGACCACCATTAGCCTCATGCAGCGCGACATCTCTTTCGCATAGAGTTGATCAGGCTGTTGCATGTGGCCTGTTGCATGTGGCCTGTTGCATGTTTCTCACTCCTCTTCAATGGCTGTGCGAAGATGCTGGATATTGGCGGGAACTGGAACACGCTGTCGTACACGTCGATCCAGAGCATCCCAAACATGCTCAATGGGTGACATGTCTGGTGTGTATGCAGGCCATGGAAGAACTGGGACATTATAAGCTTCCAGGAAGTGTGTTCAGATCCTTGTGACATGGGGCGGTGCATTATCACGCTGAAACATGAGGTGATGGCTGCGGATGATGAATGGCACGACAATGGGCCTCAGGACCTCGTCACCGTATCTCTTTGCGTTCAAATTGCTATGATAAAATGCAGTTGTTTTCGTTGTCCGTAGCTTATTCCTGCTCATACCATAACCCCACACCACCATGGGGCACTCTGTACACAACACTGACAACAGCAAACCGCTCGCCCACACAACGCCATACACGTGGTCTGCGGTTGTGAGGCCGGTTGGACGTACTTCCAAATTCTATAAAACGACGTTGGAGGTGGCTTATTGTAGAGAAATTAACATTAAATTCTCGGGCAACAGCTCTAGTGGACATTCCTGCCATCAACATGCCAATTGCACACCCCCTTAAAAGTTGAGACATCTGTGGCATTGTGTTGTGTGATAAAACTGCACATTTTAGAGTGGCCTTTTATCGTCCCCAGCACAAGGTGCACCTGTGTAATGATCATGCTGTTTAATTAGTTTCTTGAAAGGCCTCACCTGTCAGGTGGGTGGATTATCTTGGCAAAGTCGAAATGCTCACTAACAGGGATGTAAACAAATTTGTGCACAACATTTTAGAGAAATAAGCTTTTTGTGCGTATGGAACATTTCTGGGATCTTTTATTTCAGCTCATGAAACATGGGACACAACACTTTACATGAAACAATGTTGATTCAACCACAATGTGTGCCCAGTGGGTTGTTACCTTCCGGTCACACACACACACACTCACTCACTCACACTCCTGCCCATCCAGAGTACGAGTACAGCTGTGAGCTGCAGCTGCCATTCGTGTGTGAGAGACACAACACCACGGCTATAGAGACCCACCCTGGAGACCCTCACCCCAATGGTCTGCCCTGTGAGAGCGACTATTTACACTTCAGGGACAAGGTCAGTCTGTCGTACACACACACACACTGGAGGCTGGTGTCACTAGACGGTCATATAGTAATGGTTGAAATGGAATGAATGGAACGGTATAAAACACATGGAAACCAGTTGTGATACTGTTTCATTCGTTCCATTCCAGCCTTGACAATGAGTCCATCCTCTGATCTAGTCTACATACAGGTACATTCTGTGTAAGCAAGAATGGGTGTGTTATATGGCCAATATACCACGACTAAGGTCTGTTCTTAAGTACGACACAACGCAGAATGCCTGGATACAGCCCTTAGCTGGGGTATATTGGCCATATACCACCAACCCCTTGGTGCCTTATTGCTATTATAAACTGGTTACCAATGTAATTAGAGCAGTAAAAATAAATGTTTTGTCATACCCGTGGTATACGGTCTGATGTACTACAGCTGTCAGCCAATCAGCATCCAGGGCTTAAACCACCCAGTTTCTAATCATTGTTATTGAATGTTGTCGTTGCCTTTTCCAGTGCTACGTGGTGATCAAGCATCTGTACGTTACTTTTCAACACGCCAACGAGCAGTGTCAGTCGATGAGAGGAACTCTACTCACTATCACAGACCAAGTTGAACAGGGTGAGTAGTAAACCTTCTAGTGGATCTCTTTTACCTATCTGTCTTTTTATTCATCATGTTTGTCAATAGACAACCTTCCATTCTCCTAGACATGAGATGACCAATGATTGATGTCCCTTCAACGTCAGTCTTAACCAGCGGTTGTTGACTAGTTGCGCCTATCTGTTTGTTGTGGTCAGACTTTGTGACCTCGCTGTTGCCGGAGCAGCCCCAGAAGACATGGATTGGCCTGAAGCTCAAACAGCAGGACCCAGAGTGGGTGGATGACTCCCCGGTCTCCTACCTCAACTTTAACCCCCTGCTTCACGGCCTATTCAGGCCCATGCTCGTCAACGTGAGTTCCCGCTCACTTCACTACTCAATTCTATTCAGCTTGGCCACAGGGATCAATGAGTTGAGTTATAACTTAGAATTCCATCAAACCCCAGGTAGCATGTCCAATAAGCATACCTCTTTTAACATTCAACTGAAATCATAGAATAGTTTTAGTGTAAAAATAGCAGGTATACTCCCCTCAGGGGTGAAAGTAAGTTAGAATAGTGGGGTACCCCATACCGGTAAAACATGAGCCTATCACAATAATTAAAACAGAGTTTAAGAAAACTGTAGGCTATTACACTATTTATCATTGCCGCATGCGAGTCGCATGAAAAATGTGTGAATAGACTTAAAAACTTGTGGAATACGCTTCAAAATGCGGTGTAGTTCGATGATAGCACTGTCATTTTGCCAAGGCAGAGATGAGTGGCTGAGACCGCAGCAGTGTACGCATCAATTCAGGTTACAAGACTTGTGCAGGCCTAATGGATGACAATAACAGAATGTCATTCATAACACTTTGTGGTGTTTTGTAAGTGGTCTCTTTGAATTTATCACCGTATGGATGCCATAATATAAGTAACCCAATAGTAACTGAAGTCTGGAAAAGGACAGGAGGCCTCACATGTAGCCTATTCTAATATTAACTGCTGCAGAATTAAGCTTTCCGCACAGTAAAATGATAGACCAAATGTTAATTTTGTCTCAGGAACAAGAGTGGAGAAATCGGATTTATTTCTTTCAGCATTTTGAGAGACTGAGAAACCTGTTGGGTGGCCTAAAGGTGCAATTTCTTTCAGCGACATAAAATATGCATCCAAGATGAACTTAAATACTATCAGAAACATGTTGGACTGTTTGAAAATCAGTTGAGAACATGACTGGTTGTGATTATGCCACATTAAAAAGTAGGCTAATACATTTTAAAAGTTAAGATGACAACGCCTTACTATTAGGCCCATAACGATCCTATTAAATGAATAGGGATTCTATATGTAATTCTATGATTAGGCCCATAGAGATCCTATTAAATGAATAGGGATTCTATATGTAATTCCATGATTAGGCCCATAAAGATCCTATTAAATGAATAGGGATTCTATATGTAATTCCATGATTAGGCCCATAGAGATCCTATTAAATGAATAGGGATTCTATATGTAATTCTATGATTAGGCCCATAAAGATCCTATTAAATGAATAGGGATTCTATATGTAATTCTATGATTAGGCCCATAGAGATCCTATTAAATGAATAGGGATTCTATATGTAATTCTATGATTAGGCCCATAGAGATCCTATTAAATGAATAGGGATTCTATATGTAATTATATGATTAGGCCCATAGAGATCCTATTAAATGAATAGGGATTCTATATGTAATTCTATGATTAGGCCCATAAAGATCCTATTAAATGAATAGGGATTCTATATGTAATTCCATGATTAGGCCCATAAAGATCCTATTAAATGAATAGGGATTCTATATGTAATTCCATGATTAGGCCCATAGAGATCCTATTAAATGAATAGGGATTCTAGATGTAATTCTATGATTAGGCCCATAAAACAATAATAAGCTCGTTCACCAATAGGAGGTCTCCATACCAGGAAGAAATTAAATGTTCTTTAACCACTGGTAAGAGTGCGTGCAGGTAGTCTTTTTAAACAAATGATGGAACTACATAAACATTACTATGATAGACTATACTAAATACCAGTCTCTAAAAAACATGTTCCACATCTCTCAAAGTTCAAGGTCATCATAACCTAGAACTAACTCTCTGTGTCCCTGTTGTTGCTGTGTCTGTCTGCAGCTTCATGACCCAGAGAGCATGGAGCTGTGTGTCTTCGTGTTCAACGACCCCAGCTCTGCTATGATGGGCTCCTGGGACTACACCTCCTGCTCTGACCAGCAATATGTGACCATCTGCCAGCACTACGCAGGTACACCACCGCTACCTAGCAGCAGAGGGCACCAAACACAACCAATTATCTGTGCTTATCTTGTCCGTGTTGGTGAAAGAATGGATTATGTGTGGACTCTACAGTCAGAAGGCTTGTGATAGAAAGACTCTTGATATTAAGTGTACGAAGTAGACTGATATCATTGATAGTTGTTTCTTGATATTGCTACTGTTTTGTGGAGTGGAAATTGAGCATACCGAATAGGGTTTGAACCCTCGCTTGACCTTTAAATCCCTCTCATGTTCTCAGACAAGCCAGAGGAGCCCCAGTTCCAGTTGGAGCCATTCCAGGTCAACAACCACACCTTTAAGCTGCTTCAGAAGAACATGACATGGTTCGAGGCTCTGGAGGAGTGCAGGAACCAGAACATGGACCTGGCCAGCGTAGCCGACACCCTGCAGCAGTCGGTCCTCACCGTGCACGTCACCCGCGCACGCAGCCCCATGTGGATCGGCCTCTTCAGCGTAGACGTAAGTGGCCATAGCTCTTCACCCTAACCCGTTGGTGTTTGCAGATCTAAAAGAAAGGGATGGGTTTAAGGTAATATGGCAAAGCAAACAACCGGTAGCCCATTGGGAGGCTCGGTGGAGCCGTCACCATGTAGAATAGGTCACACCCATCCTGTTCCTTCAGTTCTGCAATCACTGGATGATAGTGGCTGATTTCATAATGACGATTCTACAGTGCAGTTCAGTTTGTTCTTAATTGACTTGCCTGGTTAAATAAATAAGGAACTCACTCAGCATTTTGTATTGTCAGGATGGTGCCCACTACCGCTGGACAGACCACAGTCACACTATGTTTAGTCGGTGGTCCTCAGAGCCCACTGTTGGACGCTGTGTCTTCCTGGACACGGACGGCTTCTGGAAGGCTAAGGAGTGTATGGAACAGTTGGCAGGGGCTATCTGCCATGTTCCACACGGTAAGACAGCAATACAGTGGTTCAGTTGGTAAGAGCTGGGGTCTTGTAATGTAATAGTCATACCAAAAGTGTAAGCACTTTGGATACAATTGTCTGTTAAGTGGCATAATTAAAACAAGACGGGATGAAAATAAACCAAGCACTCTCCTCAGACAGCAACTGTGTATTTTGGCTTTTTTTTTTATTTTTATGAATGAACACTTTCAATGTTTCCAGAAAAGACTAACACCACCACTGAGGCCAGGGCTGTGAAATGTCCTCACAAGAGCAGCGGGCCAAACTGGATCCCCTTCAAGAATAACTGCTACACCTTCCAACTGGCACGGTCCAGATGGGAAGAGTTTGACAAGGGCCAGATACTTCAGACGTGCAAGAAACTGGGTAAGGAGCAAGGACACCGTTTGGCACAGACACCAGTCAGGAACCATTTGTACTGTGAAGACCTCCGTAAACAAGATACATATTAGAAACATGTCTTATAGTCTCAATTAGAAATGCAAAAAAGGGGGAGCGTTGCTTTGGCATCAAATATGAAGACGAAGAGATGCTCATTGGAGAATGGGGTATAATTTATAGCGACCAAATGATGTTGCAGCGGTGTAAAAACATCATACTTCCAAAAATCCAAAGCATTCTCTCTTGTGGGAAAATGAAAAATCCTTTATTTTAGCAGCTATTGCATAGCAAAAGATTTGAACTCACCAACGTGTATTGCTCAGCGGCCTTCTTCAGGGTTCACAGGTGCATAGTAGTGACAGGTGAAATGAATGACCAGAAAATAAACAAATACAAGTAAATCAATCAAATGTAACTATGGGCCAATACAATGTTTCACACAAATAAACAACTGAAGATGAATTAAAAAAAAATATATATATAATAATTACAAAGTACAATAACAAAAAAGGAGCAAAATCTATTTCATTGTTCAACCCTGAAAGCCAGTAGCTGTGAGTGTGTGTATCCAGAAAGTTTCCCTTTGTAAAGACACTGAAGCCTGTAATCCCCCATCTTGTTGATGGATACCACCTCTATGGCCATGGCTTTAAGCAAGTCCAGGCTACCATGGCCGGCTTGTTGGTAATGCACGGCCGTGGGATAATTGTCATTCACTGTTTTGATGGCATATTTATGTTCTGCCAGTCTGTCTTTTAGCATCCTTTTTGTGCAACCAATATAAAAACCACCACATGAGCACTCCAACCTATAAACAACAAACACAGTGTTGCAATTGGCAAAAGATTGGATTTGGTAAGTTATTTCCTTGTGTAATTGAACGTTTTTATTTTTTATGTTGGGGCAGTGGTTGCAGTGTCCTCACAGGAAGGTGCCAGTGGGTTTGGAAAGCCAGTTGGCTTTGACTGCGGGGGGGTTATTTGACTGCACCAGCTTGTCCCGTAGGGTGGGCGCGTGTCTATAAGAAAAGCATGGAAGCTTGGTAGAAACTTAACCTAATGCAGGGTCAATTTCTATGATACGCCAATTCTGTTTGATGATATTGTTTATTTGAGATGTCTCTGCAGTACTAGGTAACCAAAAAACATTTGGTTTGACTTTTGGGGCCTTTGGTATTATCTGAGCATATTTTCTCTTTCCAAGGATTTATCCTTTATTATGGATTGATTGAGAACACTTGATTTGTATCTCTGTTTCAACAACTTTATTTTGGAAATCATCCCCCTTGTCACAAATGCGCTGTAGTCGCTGAAATGGGCGTGACGCCTCTGTGTGGAGCTGAAGCCGTTCATTTTCAGGTGATCCAAACAACAAAATGTTGTCATATATATCCTCTGTACCACATGATTTGATCAAAAAATGGATTAAGAGGATCAAACAAAAAATCTCTCCAACCATAGTCCTAAAAACACATTTGCGTAGTTGGGTGCAAAACAGGTGGCCATTACTGGCCATTTGACTTGTCTGTAGAGTTAGTTGGACCTGAAAAAGAGTTGGAAGAAAAAAGAAAAAGAACAGTGTTATTGTTTAGTGCTTTGTTAGAGAAACTCTGGGGGTGAGCTTCTCTCTGGCCTGAGTTGAAGATGGTGTTTAAGAGCCTCGAGACCCTCACTGTGTACTATATCCCAATTGTCCGAGAAATTCTATAGAAAGAGAGACTGCAGATTCCTTCAAACAATTTTATTATAAGATTTGCAAAAATGAAGCAATCAACCATCACTAAGAAGAGTCAGAGTTGAAAGCTCAATGAACAAAGTTGTCTCTCAGCTGTTATAGAAAAGTCCAACCTCATTTTCTATGTGGCAGTTAGCAGATGTGTGCAAACAGGGGTGGTGAACATCGTGTATAAAAGGCGTTTAGCTTGTCTGTGTAGATTAAGATAGACGACGTTGCCACTATTGTCTGTTCCTTCCTGCATGTTTCCATACAGAGGAGTTCCTTCAGACAGTACAAACGGGATGTCACATACTGCGGTCGCACCCGGCTCTTATCTGTACACCCAGACTTATAACTAAGTCACACAAGACAACAAGCCTGCATCAGGGGAAAAAAACACTAGCCTAAAACAATGGACAATTCTCTAAGTAAAAACCGCATAGTATGTTTCATTTTGTAATTTTCCGCGACCCTTCATACAGTATTTTCCATGGGATTACAGATGCAGTTCTAGACACGACAGACACTTACATTTATTGTCTTTCCCGTTCACCCTCTGGATGGCACACATAAACAATCCATGTTTCAATTGTCAAAAAGGCTTATAAATCCTTCTTTAACCTGTCTCCTCCCCTTCATCTACACTGATCGAAGTGGATTTAACAAGTGACATCAATAAGGGATCATAGCTTTCACCTGGTCAGTCTATGTCTTTGAAAGAGCAGGTGTTCTTAATGTTTTGTATACTCAGTGTACAGTCTTTTTAACTTTTCCACAAGAGAGAGTGCTTGGATATCTTTTTAAATATTATGTTTTTACATCGCTGCAACTTCATTTGGTCGCTATAAGTCTCAATTAGACTTTTTCGAGATTTCAAAAATGGACATTGATGCCTGGTCAAAACAGACTTCATCTGTGCTCTGATTGAAGGTGTTTATTAATTAAACGTACGCACTGCTTATGTACGAGTAATAAAGTCTTTACGAAGTGTAACCGGTTGATGTTCTTCTCAGATGCTGATGCAGACATCCTGACCATCAGGAACTTAGCGGAGAATGAGTTTGTGAAGGAGCAGCTCCTTCCCTTCAAAGACCTGGTTCAGTTTGTCTGGCTAGGGGTGTTCAACGATGACAACGGTGAGTGGACTGGACTGGGTTCCCCGTATTCATCTCCCCAACACTCAGCATGGACAATTAGTGTGTCCTTATGTTTGAGCTGCTGTTTGGACTTTCATATTATCATTCATTGCCCTATATTATGAGGAGACACTCAATTGGATCATTGTAAAATGTCTACTGTATCATCAAGTCTGAAGCCGACTCATTGATCATCGTTGTATTATTGTGTGATGAAACGTGTAATAAATGTGTCATGTCAAGTGGTTGCTCCTGTCTTTGGTAGATAACCAGATGAAGTGGTATGATGGTACCAACGTCCAGTACTCTAACTGGGTCGATGGAAGACCAAGCGTCTCAGCCAGCGATGAGTTCATGGCAGGTCTCAACACTGAGGGAGTCTGGAAGATATTCACCAACAAACGCCACTTCAGTCCCTTCAAGCAGAGAAGCATCATGGCCTGCAAACTGGATAAAGGTTGGTAGACCCCATTCAGACAAACATACTTCACCTATTCGCAAGGAGTACTATAATTTTTTTTAAAATTACAACTAAATAATACATTTTGCACTTGATTGACTCTATTAACACATTTTATTCGTCCCCAAGACTCTAAGGACGAATACAATCAGTCGGCCAGGGACTTTGAGCGCTATGGCAACATGAGCTACCACGTGATAACCAGGAAGTTGAGCTGGTTCCAGGCCCTGGAGGAGTGTGGCCGCGGCAACGGACACCTGGCCAGCGTGCATGACACCGGGCACAATGCTCACATGGAGCTTATCGCCAAGCGAGACGGCTTCCCGCTGTGGATCGGTCTGTCCAGTCAGGATGTAAGGGAGATTAGCCACAATGCCACTAACACGGCAGCCATTTCTATTGAGATTAACTTCATCTTTTGCAGCAATTTAGTTCAAAGCACTAAATGGCAGGTAGACATTAAATGCAACATTTGCTAATCACTCCCCCTCTCTGCGCAGGCTAGTGGCTCTCAGTCCTATGAGTGGTCTGATGGGACTAAGTATCACTACAGTCAGTTGGGACTCTCTGACACTGTTGTCAGGTCCAGCTCAGGTCCAGGTCCAGCTCAGGGTGTCTGTGTGTACATCACGCCCCATGGCACCTGGATGAGAATGGACTGCAATGCCAAGCTGGACGGAGCCATCTGCTACAACACCACCATTACCACCCCCACTCAGAGTAAGACCCAGTCCTAGTACCTAGCCTATTACCTCACCATTACCACCCCCACTCAGAGTAAGACCCAGTCCTAGTACCTAGCCTATTACCTCACCATTACCACCCCCACTCAGAGTAAGACCCAGTCCTAGTACCTAGCCTATTACCTCACCATCACCCACCCCCCACTCAGAGTAAGACCCAGTCCTAGTACCTAGCCTATTACCTCACCATCACCACCCCCACTCAGAGTAAGACCCAGTCCTAGTACCTAGTCTATTACATCACCATCACCACCCCCACTCAGAGTAAGACCCAGTCCTAGTACCTAGTCTATTACCTCACCATCACCACCCCCACTCAGAGTAAGACCCAGTCCTAGTACCTAGCCTATTACCTCACCATCACCACCCCCACTCAGAGTAAGACCCAGTCCTAGTACCTAGTCTATTACATCACCATCACCACCCCCACTCAGAGTAAGACCCAGTCCTAGTACCTAGTCTATTACATCACCATCACCACCCCCACTCAGAGTAAGACCCAGTCCTAGTACCTAGTCTATTACACCACCATTACCACCCCCACTCAGAGTAAGACCCAGTCCTAGTACCTAGTCTATTACATCACCATCACCACCCCCACTCAGAGTAAGACCCAGTCCTAGTACCTAGCCTATTACATCACCATCACCACCCCCACTCAGAGTAAGACCCAGTCCTAGTACCTAGTCTATTACATCACCATCACCACCCCCACTCAGAGTAAGACCCAGTCCTAGTACCTAGTCTATTACATCACCATCACCACCCCCACTCAGAGTAAGACCCAGTCCTAGTACCTAGTCTATTACCTCACCATCACCACCCCCACTCAGAGTAAGACCCAGTCCTAGTACCTAGTCTATTACATCACCATTACCACCCCCACTCAGAGTAAGACCCAGTCCTAGTACCTAGCCTATTACCTCACCATCACCACCCCCACTCAGAGTAAGACCCAGTCCTAGTACCTAGTCTATTACATCACCATCACCACCCCCACTCAGAGTAAGACCCAGTCCTAGTACCTAGTCTATTACATCACCATCACCACCCCCACTCAGAGTAAGACCCAGTCCTAGTACCTAGTCTATTACATCACCATCACCACCCCCACTCAGAGTAAGACCCAGTCATATTACCTAGTCTATTACATCACCATTACCACCCCCACTCAGAGTAAGACCCAGTCCTAGTACCTAGTCTATTACATCACCATCACCACCCCCACTCAGAGTAAGACCCAGTCCTAGTACCTAGTCTATTACATCACCATCACCACCCCCACTCAGAGTAAGACCCAGTCCTAGTACCTAGTCTATTACATCACCATCACCACCCCCACTCAGAGTAAGACCCAGTCATATTACCTAGTCTATTACATCACCATTACCACCCCCACTCAGAGTAAGACCCAGTCCTAGTACCTAGTCTATTACATCACCATCACCACCCCCACTCAGAGTAAGACCCAGTCCTAGTACCTAGTCTATTACATCACCATCACCACCCCCACTCAGAGTAAGACCCAGTCCTAGTACCTAGTCTATTACCTCACCATCACCACCCCCACTCAGAGTAAGACCCAGTCCTAGTACCTAGCCTATTACCTCACCATTACCACCCCCACTCAGAGTAAGACCCAGTCCTAGTACCTAGCCTATTACCTCACCATTACCACCCCCACTCAGAGTGACCCAGTCCTAGTACCTATTCTATTACCTCACCATCACCACCCCCACTCAGAGTAAGACCCAGTCCTAGTACCTATTCTATTACATCACCATCACCACCCCCACTCAGAGTAAGACCCAGTCCTAGTACCTAGCCTATTACCTCACCATCACCACCCCCACTCAGAGTGACCCAGTCCTAGTACCTAGCCTATTACCTCACCATCACCACCCCCACTCAGAGTAAGACCCAGTCCTAGTACCTAGTCTATTACATCACCACCACCCCCACTCAGAGTGACCCAGTCCTAGTACCTAGTCTATTACATCACCATTACCACCCCCACTCAGAGTAAGACCCAGTCCTAGTACCTAGTCTATTACATCACCATCACCACCCCCACTCAGAGTAAGACCCAGTCCTAGTACCTAGCCTATTACCTCACCATCACCACCCCCACTCAGAGTAAGACCCAGTCCTAGTACCTATTCTATTACATCACCATCACCACCCCCACTCAGAGTAAGACCCAGTCCTAGTACCTAGTCTATTACATCACCATCACCACCCCCACTCAGAGTAAGACCCAGTCCTAGTACCTAGTCTATTACATCACCATCACCACCCCCACTCAGAGTAAGACCCAGTCCTAGTACCTAGCCTATTACCTCACCATCACCACCCCCACTCAGAGTGACCCAGTCCTAGTACCTAGTCTATTACATCACCATCACCACCCCCACTCAGAGTAAGACCCAGTCCTAGTACCTATTCTATTACATCACCATCACCACCCCCACTCAGAGTAAGACCCAGTCTTATTACCTAGCCTATTACATCACCACCACCCCCACACAGAGTAAGGCCCAGTCTTATTACCTAGCCTATTACCTCACCACCACCCCCACACAGAGTAAGACCCCGTCGTATTACCTTGCCTATTACCTCACCACCACCCCCACTCAGAGTAAGACCCAGTCCTAGTACCTAGCCTATTACATCACCATCATCACCACTCAGAGTAAGACCCAGTCGTATTACCTAGCCTAGTACATCACCACCACCATCACCACTCAGAGTAAGACCCAGTCCTAGTACCTAGCCTATTACATCATCACCACCCCCACTCAGAGTAAGACCCAGTCCTAGTACCTAGTCTATTACATCACCACCACCCCCACTCAGAGTAAGACTCAGTCCTAGTACCTAGTCTATTACATCACCATCACCACCCCCACTCAGAGTAAGACCCAGTCCTAGTACCTAGTCTATTACATCACCATCACCACCCCCACTCAGAGTAAGACCCAGTCCTAGTACCTAGTCTATTACATCACCATCACCACCCCCACTCAGAGTAAGACCCAGTCCTAGTACCTAGTCTATTACATCACCATCACCACCCCCACTCAGAGTAAGACCCAGTCCTAGTACCTAGCCTATTACATCACCACCATCACCACCCCCACTCAGAGTAAGACCCAGTCATATTACCTAGTCTATTACATCATCACCACCATCACCACCACCACTCAGAATAAGACCCAATCCTATTACCTAGCATATTACATCACTAGCATCACCACCCCCACTCAGAGTAAGACCCAGTCTGAGTACCTAGCCTATTACACCATCACCACCACCACTCAGAGTAAGACCCAGTCCTATTACCTAGCATATTACATCACTACCATCACCACCCCCACTCAGAGTAAGACCCAGGCTAGTACCTAGCCTATTACACCATCACCACCACCACTCAGTCCTACAGTCTCAGTACCTAGCCTATTAGTATTACATCACCACTCAGAGTAAGACCCAGTCCTACAGTCGTAGTACCTACCCTATTAGTATTTATTTATTATACACACAACTTGAATTCTTGTGTAAAGAAGACATTGATGTCAATGAGCGATCTGAGCAGATTTTTTTTGCATAGTATACACACCAATCTTTTAAGATCCCATAAAATAAATCCCTCTGATGTCATCTGTGTTTGTTTGTCTGAATCAGGATCGAACCTCGCAGCTCCCCAGCTGGCCAACAACTGCCCTCAGAACAGTGGCTCGTCTAAGTGGGTTGAGCACCAGGACCACTGCTATGCTTTTGACATGACCTTCTATAACTACTCTGTGTACAGCATGGAGGATGCCAAGAGCATCTGTGAAAGGCTTGGTAAGTCACCCACTATCTCTCCTATTTGACACGTATATATTTCTGTGTTATTGTATATAAGTTGCGTTGAACATTGCATTATTGCAGCATATTGGGTTAGGTTGTTATGGTAAGAGAAGGGTTTCCCTATAACCAACCTGATTAAATACAAGTATTTCATATTTACTCTTATAAACCGGGTAGTTTGGTCCCTGGATGCTGATTATCTGAAAGCTGTGGTATATCAGATATTATAAACTGGGTGGCTCGAGCCCTGAATGCTGATTGGCTGACAGTTGTGGTATATCAGTCCTTACAGTATACCAAGGGTATGACAAATGACTTTTTACTGTTGGAGCGGCAGGTAGCCTTCGAGGTTAGAGCATTGGACCAGTAACTGAAAGGTTGCAGGTTCCAAAACCGGAGCTGACAAGGTAAAATAAATATGAAATCATATCTGTCGCTGTGCCCTTGAGCAAGGTACTTCGCCCTAATTGCTCCAGTAGTGCTGTACAATGGCGACCCAGGCCATTACCCTACTCCCTGCGGGTCTCAGGGGGAGTTGGGATATGCAACAACAAAAAAACACATTTCCATTATCGACCTGTGTGTAACAGGACAAATATAAGCACCCTCCAAATGATTATTCTAATTACATTGGTAACCAGTTTATAATAGCAATAAGGCACCTTGGGGGTTTGTAGTACATGGCTAATATACCACGGCTAAGGGCTACATCCAGGCACTCTGCTTTGTGTCGTGCATAAGAACAGCCCTTAGCCGTGGTAGATTGGCCATATACCACACCCCCTCAGGCCTTATTGCTTAATTAGTACATCATGATCAAATCAGGTGGTTTCTTACTTACAGTACAGTGCATGTATGCCTCCTTTTTGCCTTTGATTGACAGATGCACAGCTTCTGACCATAATGACCAAAGAGGAGAATGACTTTGTCTCTGGCTACATGGCAGACAACCCTCTCATCACCAGTAGGGTGTGGCTCGGCATGGACCTGGACAAACAAGGTAAACTGACCTGACCAGTACAATAGGATAGGCTTGTTACTTATTACTGTATACGGATGTTATTAGACATGATATATATATTGGACAGTATGCTCCATCCTAGGAAGTTCTGTGTGCACTTCATTTGGAAAGTCAGGCACTTTAAAATACATAAAAATTCTACATGCCAATACAGTATATTATACTCAAATAAAGTAGTCTATTTGAACTCAGAATAGAATCAGTAATGCGTCTATGTTTCCTCTGTCTTCCAGGTCAGCCAGTGGGCTGGGTGGACGGTTCCTCTCTGGCCTTCTCTAACTGGGAGACCAAGGGTTCTGCTAGTGGGGTGAAGACAGCGACCCAGCAGAACTCCTGTGCTGTCATGGTGTCTGCAGACGGAGGCATCTGGAACAGAGTCAGCTGCAAGGACAGCCACAGCCGCATCGTCTGCAAAGTACCAGCACGTGAGTACTAAAGTGCAATGGTTCACCAGTCCCAACTCATCCATACTTGTTTTTACTATGTGGATAGCAGCATGCTCTGGTGACCGCTCCAAGCTAATGCATGTAACACGAGTTGATTGTATATGGCTCATAGATTTCCCCGGCTTCGCAATGGTTATGGTCATTATATATTTGTAAACATTGATGTGCTTGAAACAGGGACTTTCTTGGCCAGTTTGGAGATGTGTTTCTGACTGGCTGTGTTGTCTCCAGGGTCAGGGAACGTCCCGGTGGCTCTGGTCTTCTTCCTGGTCGTCCTCACCGCCCTCCTGGCGGCCATCGGCTTCGTGGTTTATAAGAAGAGCAGGGCCAGATTCAACTCCACCGTGCGCTACAGGAGAACCATTGATGATGCTGACAGCACTAGTATTATAGATGCAGAGTGAGACTTGTCTTAACGTCTAACTATGCAGCTTAAAGAAGCAGTTATTTGCCTACATTATTCAGTATGGAAATATTATTATGCAGCAAACTGAAACCCGGCTGCCTTTTCATTTTAAAAGACAACTTTATTTATTTGTATAAATTCCCAAGCAGGCTTTTTTAGCATTTTCTGTGACATTGTAAATATTGGCAAAAGGATTTTGAAAATCCCCAAACTAGCATTTTAGTAGTTTTTTTTTTACCTAATAATGTTTTAATTAACTTTGTAATGATTATTTTAGAGAAAGAGCTGCCACATTGAACAGTTGCTGCAGTGTTGATGGACTTTGTGTTGACAAAAAAGTCACTGGGTACATGATGCTTGTTGCCAGGGTATTTTTCCTTCTCGTAAGCACTGATGTTTTTCTCTGTTTTCACTCTTTGTTTGTGATTATTTTGTAATGGAGGAAGACGTCCTTTTCACCGATGGTCATTGACGAAAGACGAAACAACCGCATCATGGCACTTTCATGAACAGAACTATAATCTTTATTAGCATGCCATATTTTCATCATTTTTTAAGTAATTTAAGGTCTAATACAGGCACTCTAGCTAATGCAGTCCAACACAGACATCCTTAGACAATTTGGATAGTGGCATGCATTCCCATTTGAACTACATGCAATTCATTCCAACTGTAAATGCCTTAGGTGCATTCTCTTTGTCATTATGACTACAACCTTCCTCTCCTATGCGCTCAAACTACTGAGAACGTTTGCACTTTAAATTGAAACGTTTTATCGTGAATAATGCCTTAGCAGTTGTTTCTGCCACGTTCAAGCACAATAGTTGTCTTGTTTGGGAGTTGACGTTTTAGGGGTGTTCATTTGGGGTTTGTGTTTTCAAAGGTCGCTACTTGCTGAGGCCTCAAACTGCACACGCAGCTGCTGTAAATGCTTTGTAAATATTTAAATTGTCTTTTTTTCAATTTTATTATGGAGAATCTAAACCAAAGATGTTTTTTGAATCTTGTGAATGTCGATAAACTGGACATTCCTCTAGACTTTATTTGGATCTGCCTTGCAACAATGCTTGTTGACTACGATTACCATTGCCAAAATGTTCAACAGTATCTTCATATCTACATTTTGGTCCCAAGCAGACCATCCACTCCACTCTGGTCAAATACAGTAATAGAAATGGTCTTCCACTAAAATAGGTTTGTCTTTAAGGGCTGAGTCCTGTTATTTTTGTTGTTGAGGAAATTAATAGATGTCAGACGTGGATATCACTGACCTACCACAATAACTTGTATGAACTTTGTTTGGAGGCAAGGACATAAGGAATCGAGAAAGGAATAATTAAGAAAGCTCTATAATTCTGCAAAGGAGCTTCCCTAATTCAAGGCGCTACAGAGCTGCTCTACAACTTGGATTGAATCCCTGCCTCAATCAAGGGTTGCGTTCCCCTGCTCAGACATTGCATGCGTTAACCAATCGTTCCGTGCCACATCAACTGTGTAGCCGGGCACCAGACTGCTAGAGCATGTGGTTAGCCGATACGTAAAAACCCTATCCAGGCATGTAAGATCTGGTATGCATCCACAACACCTGAGCAGAGGAACACGACCTTGTGATGAGGGAAGCTCTGACTTAGACTGAACTAATGTGATTGGTTGGATGAAAGCTCAGTGGGCAGAGTATACAGATGTAGAAAAAATAAAAGGCTTACGGTTGGAGGGCATTACATACAGGTTGGAGGGCATTACATACAGGTTGGAGGGCATTACATACAGGTTGTGAACTGCAAAGTTACTTGTTCAAATCCCAAATGTGACTTGTTTTCAACCGTACCGAACATTATAAACAAATTACATCCAATCTTCTAACCTGACTTTGAACAGCTTCAAATCTGTTGACGGCACAATCTGCGTTCACACCCCTAGTGCAGCGGACAAGGCACTGGGAAAGGGACCAGGTCACAGCTTCAAATCTTGCCAATAACACTTCACAAAAAAAAAAAAAGTTTATGGGAGATTGATTTTGCTCAACTACCTGGTCCAGGAAACAAATGCACTTTAATGAAATGAGACAACACCACTAGCACATGCAAATTACATTTACAGGAGGAATCCCAAAATGTATAAAGTGGTAAACACAAATTTAGCTAGTTGTGCCAGACATTTTTATAAAGATGACTAGTGTAGCGTTTAAACATGTTTTTAGCCTTACATTTTTTTTTTTTTTTTAATTCTGAAGGGGGTGAGGCAGATTACAAAACTCTTCTCAGTTGGATACACGCTAGAGGCGGCTATCGAGGAGCAAATTCCTCCATTAACGAATTGCCACTTCTACATATGGCGACCACTTACCGAGTCACAGAGAAGAGGGTGGAGTTTACCTCAATTGAGAATCTCCCGGTCTACTTTTTAAACCATAAAGGTTTTTGAGCAACAGTTGTTGAAATAGCTTACACATGAACAGATTTTTAACCCTACTTCCTATATTAACTTCATTGTCCTTGTTCAGTTTTGTTGAATGAAATGTTGCCTGCAAACATGTGCATTCAAAACTTTATTGCAATAATTAAATGAAAACAAGTTTAGCATTTTCATACCGCAGACATTGAAAACAGAACAAACTGTCAATTATTCAGCTGTAAAAAGTAAAGTTGTCACTTTCAAATCACTTTTTGAAAAACTTCAAAAAGGAAAAGAAACAGTAAAGGGAATAATTTGCCACTTATTCTTCCCTAAACAGCCCTTTCCTTTCTCCCAACCCGCTAAACTAATGAACCAGTGTCCTGTTCAGGATATACATTTTTTTTTTTTTTAACACAATATCTCACCACGGTGGCCGGATCTGCTTTTGTAGATCAGTAAACATTTAAAGCACTCGTGGTTCAAAAAGACATCTTGCATTTTAACAGAAATAAAGCACACTCAAATCTGGAGACCTAAAGAAAGGGGAAATTAACAGGGGGGGGGGGGGGGGGGGGGGGGTAATAAAGCGTTTCCTCACCTCGGTTCACTTCAAAGTCAGTCTGCATATCTATGACATCGTTACCTCTACATCAGGAGTGACTTCCCAGCTACTTGGCATTAAAACAAATCTCACAAGCCATTGCACTCAGTAAAATCACATGAGCTGAAACAGAGCTCTGGCAGGTAACTCCTTCAATTCTTCTGCTTGCCCCCCCCCCCCCCCCCCCCAATCTATTTTTCCATATTCCCTTTGCTCTTTCTTTCGGTCAATTGTACTCCTCTTCCAGGTCTTCATCGAGGTCACAGAAATCGATTGACGGCCGGGTATCAACCACCTCTTCGTCCGATTCCCCATAAGAGCCTGCAGCGGAGGGAAAAATGATCAGTCAAAATCGGACACTAGTTTATTAGCAGTCAATTTCATGATTTATTTTTGAATAAACAGCTGTAAAAAGTAGCTTTTAGTTTAGAACGCATTCAAAAAGTAAAATAGTAAGACCATTTAATTGTCAGTGATGAATACTGCAATGCACACCATGATATCAAACCATCTAATAACCTCTACTGAGAGGACCTTGTGCATAGCTAACTGACGGGTAATTATTCACAGCAGTGTTGCTGGGCAACAAAAATATGTGCAGAGCTCATCATGCTACGTGTGGAAATGCATTTGTACTTTCACACGTATGGGCCTTTAACATCAGAGGTCAATATAATCAAATACTTACCCATCAATTCATTAAGAGTGGCGGGGGTAGTTTGACTAACAGCCTCATATCAAGTTACTAAAACGTGTACACAGCATTGGGGAGAAATGTATCAAGAACGTACTTTCAAGATTGTCCATGTGTTCATGAAGGGTTCTCGCCAGGTTGAAAAACTGAGCGAAAGAAGGGGAAAATGTTTTGTTTTTTTTAAACACTGAATCCTACTACATTTGAATTCAGTATCCCCCCCCCCCCCAATACAATAGTAAGTGAATTATGCGGCCAAAGAAGAACCTTGGGCTTAACATTCAAAATGACTTCTCTGCCCCCAGTGTAACTGACTGAGGTTTAGAATTTGTTTTGCATGGTGTCGACTGCAGGGGTGGGTTCTTACCCCGGCGTCGTTGGCAGCTCCTAGCACATCAGAGAACCTCTGCTCACACAGGTGAAGCAACACCACCAGGTAAAGGCCACAACTGATGAACTCGTACTCAGACTGGACAGGAAGGGAAAGAAAGGAAGGATGCGGTCACTTAGACTGCAGATATGCGTTAAGCTCAAGTTAGGACTGGGTCCTAGGAGGTTAAACGTTTTACAGAACAGTCGTCTTTAGTGTCCCATTCTGATATTCTACAGCTGATTGAGCAGCACAGGAGAGATTCTCAACAGAGCATTTCCCCATTTTACAGTCTTAACAGTTAGATCGTGGCTGACTAGGAGAGGACTGTCTGGGGTTACCTTCTCATGTGTCCTGTGTAGCTCGTTGATGTCAAAGTTCTCAATGTTCAGGTGCAGCTTTTCTTTACATAGCTCACACGTGGTGATGGCATCCAGATTAGTGCCTGGACAAGAGTGAAAGACGGCAAGGATGTGCGATAAATGCATAATACACCGAGGGGAAGAAATCATTTGTTGAGGTCAGAGAGGAAAATAAGTCTTACCTGAGCTGATTTTGGAGCGCAGCCACTTCTTGATGCAATCCTGGTGAACATACTGCAGGCTGCCTGTGCAGCGGCAGGGCTCGATCAGAGGGTTGGAGGGAGACTCCTCACCCATTTGGCAAATACGACACAGGTCCCCTTCCTCCTCGTCAGAGTCCTCCAACAGCAGGCTACAGGGGAGCGAAAGAAAGGTTTATTTACAGATATCAACCATTCAAATCAGAGAAAAACAACTGAGTAAAATACTGAAAGCATTGGTCCATCCAAAAGAGGCATTTGAATGACAAGAGGAGCGTGGCCATAATATAGACGATGGACAACACATGGACAGTGCTATGTACAACAGGGGGTGGGACACAATAAGCATGCAGGTTCAGCCCACTCCCCAGTCAGCATCCCCACCTCTCCTGGATCTTCCTCAGTCTCTCCGGGTCTCTGGAGGAGGTGGGCTTCTCCTGGCCCTCCGGTTGGCTCCTGGCGGCACCCGTCATGTCCACGGCGATCATGACGTTGTCGTGGACGCGGAACAGCGGGTTGCTCATGAACCTCGCCAAACGCTGACTACTCCCCGCCATGTCTCTCAACTCCTCCTGTAGGGCGGCGCTAGCGCCCACTGCCCCCGAGGCTGCCGCTGCAACTTCCTCTTCATCTTCCTCCTCATCATCTTCGTCAGCCTTGGCCTCGGGGGTGTCTCTCCTCCTGAGGGGGAACTGGGTACCACGGTAATCCTGGTCGGCGCCGGACGCCAGGCGAGCGCTTTCATCCCGTCCTTCTCTTCTACGGCGGGAGAAGAGAGGAGTGCAGCGGGTCTGGATGGAAGACGACAGCCAGGAGGAACCTGAAGTACTACTACTACTTCCAACACCTCTCCAGGCCTCCAGGGGCTCCGGGGCACGCTGGGGCTGGCCCTCCTGGACCGGGGACAGGCCCTGTCTGTGATGCCTCAGGAAGGCAAAGGCCTGGGCCGCGTCAGAGCCTCTGGGAACAGGTTCCACGCTCACGGGTCGGACGCTCTCCTCACTGGTAGCCACGGGGGCGTGGCTGGGGCCTTCTCCTCCAAAGACAGGGCTGTCCTCGGCCGAGTCGAAGGAGCGGGAGGCGGAGCCAGAGCTGGAGCCGCTGGAGTCCTGGCTGGAGCGCCGAGAGAAGAGGCGGGAGAGGAGACGGCGGGTGGAGCGACGTCCATCGGATGCCTCGCCACCCTCCGGGGTTGTCCTGGGGGTGGCGGTTGGCGCAGAGGGAGGGGGGCTGGAGTCCCGGGCCTCCCGTCTTGCTGAGGGGGTTGTGTACCAAGAGGAGGGGCGAGAGGAGACGGAGACTCCTAGAGTGGGCTCTGGGCTCTCAGTGGGCTCCTTGGTGGTGCGGAGGGTGGAGGCGGTCAGGGAGCGGCCGGTGGTCCGGGAGGTGGTGGAGTCCCGGGCCAGCGGGGAGCGCTGGTAGGTGGAAGAGAGGTGGCGGCTGAGGGAGCTGCTCTCCCTGCTAGAGGAAGAGTAGAGGGCCTCCTTGGGCCGTGCCCCCTGGGCATAGGTGGAGGTCACACGGTCTGGCCAGTCTAAAACAAACACGTCCAGATTAGCTGTTGCATGCGTGTCAGTATTATGTTTGCGTGCGAGTATATAGTGGTTTCAGTTTTATGATTGAACGTGTGTGTAAATGTGTCAATAGATTTGTAAGTCAACGCACACAAACGAGTCACTGTGTGTGTGTAAGAACGTACACAGGGATGAGCTGAGTCCAGAGCTCCTATAGCTGGTGTCAGCCACACTGGACAGACTCCTCCCCTCAGTCCTCTTCTCCAGCTCCCTTCTGGACCACAGGGGCTCTGAGGAAGAAGAGGAGGAGGAAGAAGAGGAGGAGGAGGACGACCTGGACAGAGGCCGGTACGACTTCCACGACGACGAATCTAAACACAAGGTGCCAGTTTGTTATTCAGCTGCATGATAGAAAAGATAAGTTGGCTGAACCACAAAGGATTTAAGAATCATTAAGATGCTTAATCAATGTCATAAGTTTAACAGAAGATTTAATATCATTATTCTCACTCAAAGCAACGATAATGATTTTATGCATGATTATTACAAGACCTGCGCTCATCAAGTGTATGGAAACTGACAGCGGTATACTTAAAGGAAAAGTTCACTTAAAAAAAACATTTGACAGGTATTTTCATACATTAAAAAAGGGCTCAATGAAAGAGACTGAAAACATTTTAACTCTTGAACCAGGGGTCAGATACCAGAGTCTCTGTTGAGGACACTGCTGGAGTAGGACGAGCCAGTCACAGAGGAGGAGGGGCTTCTTGTATATGCAGCTCTGTTGCTATAGGACAGTTTGGCCCTTTTGGTATCCCCATCATCAGTTGTGTTGCTGAGAAGTCCCGAGTACGTCCCCAGTCGTCGCTCTGAATCAGTCTGATAAAACAACCCACAGAATAACATCACATTAATCAAAATGGGCTTGAACGGCACTTTGAACTTGAAACGTGGCACTGCGCATCAGTAATATCACTATCAAAACCTAAAAAAGGCAAACTGTTTAATCCTTAAGTCTATTGACGCACGTGTAATCTAAGTAACAATTTAAAATAAATCAAAATCTGTCAGTTTAAGATAGCGATAGCATGGGCTGCATCTCAATCCACCACATCCGCCTAGGTCGCCCTTCCGCATCTGTGGTGGAAGAGCTACAGCGGTGTTGGTCAGACCATGAGACATCCTGAAAAAAAAAAAATGGTTTAATATAATATATATATAAAATTACAAAAATATATATATATATATATAATTATTATTATTTTTTTTGTTTTTTTTTATTATTTTTTTTAAAATCGGTCTTCTCACTAAACATAGCGTCCAAACTAAGGGAGACTCAAACGATGGTGTTCTCAGTTTCGCTTTACGACCCCCATGAGTGCCACAAGACTTATCTGAAGGTAAAGGGTTAAATATAGGTTAAAATGTAAAAAAATATTTATATATATAAAAACTTTTATATCTCCTAGATATAGGACAGGCACTTCAAAACCTTAATCCTTATGATAAATTATTTTGACTGTCTTTTGCAATTTATAAAAATGTTTTATTCAAATTTGTTTGAATATAATAGTATAGGCCAAATTCTATATTTTAGCCAATATATATATTTTTTTTATTGATATCTAAAGGGGTCCTAAAATTCTAAATCAAATAGCTAAATGATTCACGGTATGACCATGTTAAAACAATTCCATATATTAGCTTCGTGCCCTAATGAACAAGATCCCGTTCTATGGTGAGTTTACCAGTTTGCTGCGGCTGCTCAGTGAGGACTCAGCCCAGGAGCGATCGTAGGAGACGGAGGAGGTAGTCAGAGGGGATTTCCAGCTGGAGTGGCGGCTGTCAGAGCTACTGTAGTTCCTGGTTGAGCTGAGGAACCGAGAGCTCTGAGACACCAGGAGCGTGAAAACACAGGGGGTCAGCGCAAGTCAATACATGGAGAAATGTATGGTAACTGACATGGTACAAATCCAAGATCACCACAAACAGGAAAAGAGTGGGAAAACAGATCATATCAAAGCACAGTGTTTCCCCTAGGAGTTACTTCAGCAGCGATGGCAAAGTTAGCATTGTAGTGGGCAATGGCATAAGACCAAAAATGTTAAAGGCCCTCTCAAAGACAATTTAGCTGTAAAAAAAAATATGTATAAATTATATACACAAAGTAATTTTCTCACCATTCTACACATTGACATGGGGCCCGAGATACATTTGTTATTTTTAAAGCTAATTTCTTGCAATTCTACACATTTTGCCATGGCTTCTGCCGTGTTCTTAAACTAGCAGAGCAACTCAAAATCAATAGGTGCTCCTATTTTTTGGAGTTAAGGTAACGATTTAGCAGCGGAGGCTAACACTGCTAAATTAATAGAGGAAACACTGCAAAGCATTTGTCTAAATATCCTTGTACCAATTATTTCTACATTCTTGCATGCTAGCTAGATAATGATAAATGGCATAATATTTCACATAATGTCATTGATCTTTTTTCAGAATATCAAATGCATTCAAAAGTACTCCAAAATGTTCACAGCCTTCTGTAATTCTACTTAAAGATGTTTGCAAACGTGTCAATTAAGGCACTTGTTTATTGTGCATTTGAGCCGGGCCCAGGACTCTTCTGGAAGAGTAGTCAAATAGACAGATAGCCCAGTAGTAACTTTATCTAATGGCACAGTCCTTGACAGGACATGCAGGCTGAAGAAAAAAAAAAAAAAAACACTGGCAGGAATCTAGGCTGGCCTATAAAAAGCCCCAGCTAAAGTACACAGATACCTTCTCTGCTTCTGAACATGGCTAGCTAGCCAAATAGAGAAGAGGACTGGAACCAAGAGGCAGAGCAACAGACAGTCAGATGGCAGCAAAGAAAGCCTGATTCTTGGGGGGAGAAAATAATGATCCAGTCGACTGCATTTATTTTAAAGAGAACATTGGTTTTCATGAACAGGCTAAACTTGTCCCAACTGCCTAGCCTTATCCTTCCTTTGTTTATAAACATATTTGAAGTGTTCTTATTGTTAACCCGGCAGAATTTTAGGAATACGAAATGACATTTAGGGTCAGCAAATGTATGTAACCTGCCACTTTCTCCCTCGGTGTTCAGTACCTGGTGGTCGAGGTCAGGTTTAAGGGGCGTGACCCTGGAGAGTCGATCACTGTTCAGGACACTGGATCTTCCATAGAGCCTGCTGGATCCCAGGGAGGAAGGGGAAGAGGATGAAGAATAAGACGACGTGGCGCTGGACACCGTAAAGGGCAGCCGACGAGGCTTGGAATCCATCACTGATTGGCTGTGGAAAAACCAAGATGTTAGTAATACCAAATCCAACAGGATCCATCACTGATTGGCTGTGGAAAGATATTAGAAAAGCCATGATGTAAGACAAAATGTAATCAAACATTTTACAAAGAAGTGGAGTACAGTAGGCTTAGACGTAGTCCACAAGCACTAGACTGATGAAGGCTACAGCAAGGGTTCCCAAACGTTTTCCACTCAGGCCCCCCTTCCAGCATTGAACATCTCGTGTCCACCATAGACGTGGCGCGCGCATTTCTATGGGCACAAGCACTGGTCATGACAAACTGTTCACATCCCTTGTTGGCGGCTAATACATTTTGCAGTTTAAGCTAATTTTCTTGCAATTCCACACATGTTGCCTTGTCTAATGTGTGTTCATTTGATATTTGAGTGACAAACATTACAACCTAGCTAAAAATGTTTAAAAAAAAAACAGTTGACATGGGCTAGTTGATCTGAACATTTCTGACAAGCTATAAAATAGCTCTATGGTATTTGTATTTATTATGGATCCCCATGCTGCCAGGCAGCAGCTACTCTTCCTGGAGTCCAGCAAAATTAAGGCAGTTATACTTCCCCCCCCCCCCCTCCCCAGTTTCTCTCGTCCCATCGCTGCAACTCCAACGGGCTGGGAGGTGAAGGCCCACCAAAACACACTTCTTAACCCACCCGCTTAACCCGGAAGCCAGCCACACCAATGTGTCGGAGTTAACACCGTTCACCTGACGACCGAGGTCAGCCTGCAGGCGTCCGGGCCACCACAAGGAGTCGCTAGAGCGCGATGAGCCAAGTCAAGCCGCCCTGGCCAAACCCTCCCCTAACCCAGACGACACTGGGCCAATTGTGCACCGCCCTACGGGACTCCCGAGCACGGCCGGTTGTGATACAGCCCGGGACCAAACCCGGGTCTGTAGTGACACCTCGAGCACTGCCTTAGACCACCGTCACTCGGGAGGCAGCAGTTATTCATTTTTAAAAACATTACAATACATTAACAAAACAGATTTCACAACATATTAAGTGTATGCAATGACAAGAGGAAAACAGATTACGCACTACCCAATTTCGAAATTGCACTTTGTGCATTCTCCTATTACAACCTTTAAGAGTAAGTTGAAAACCTTACTGAGTTACTTAAAATAAAAATAAATAAAGTGGGAACCATTGGTCTCCAGTACTCCATATCAGTACTCATTCAATATACATAACTCAATAGGACTTCAATGTCCTGACCCAACCTTACATATTGCTAAAACCTTCGGTGCTGGGTCCACCCAACCCTTAGGCTAGGCTAAACGTGATTTAACAACAAGATAAGACAAGATTGACCTAGCTGCGTTTAGAAACTACAATCGTAAACACCAGACTGAAGAGTCAGGGAATCTCCCAATCTGATAAGAACCCAACCGTCAGGAGAAGGGGTCGGCTGTTTGCTGAGGCAGCAGAAGTCTGACGGTGTACAAGACAGACAGTCAAACTGTTCAGAAGCTTCTTGGCACCTAACCCCCACACCTGTCCTTGGATCACTGTTTTTGCATCCCAAATGGCACCCTAGTCAGTGCACTACATAGGCATTAGGGTGCCATTTGGTACACACAGTCACAGCCATTTGATGGTGACATTTCCTGTGGAATGAGAGAGCAGCAGGGGGGCTGTGCATGCCAGGTCAGGCCTTGCGTCACACGAGAGTCACTGCAGGGTAATTTATTAAAAAAGGTGCATTCCTCTGGTTTACATGGATCACAGCACTCATATGGGGATAGGAGAACCAGAGAGAAGAAACCTGTCCATCTCCTTACAAAGCCCCAACCCCTACTCAACTGTTTGAGAAAGGTTCCTAACAGTAAACTTCACAAATGTTTATTTTTATTGCACCTAGGCAATCACCTTTGATAGCCCACAGTTGTGGCTTAGAAATATTATTTTCATGAATTATATTTTTATAGTTATGCTCCTAATTTAGCCCAGCGCGATTGTGGCTTCTCTCAATCACACTCATGAGGCATGGGTGGTGCTAAACTTAACCATCAGGAATGCAGAGTGTACACGAGGAAAGTTGATTTGATAACAGGTCAAGCTCTGTTGCTTGTATTTAAGATGTGGCAGAGGCCTAGGTAAGGCTGATAATCTGCACACAAGATAAAACTTGCTTCTCTACTGTTAATATTTATTTGCACAATAGTAACACAGTCAGTCAAGCTCTGCAAAGCTGGAAGAGTGAATTTTAAATTCAGCCACAGAAGTTACCATTTTTTTTCAAAAACACATTTTGTTTTGAGAATATGGTTTGGCTGCTCTTCCTGACTGAGACAAGGCCATGGAGGCTTTAGCTGTTTTTTCTCTACCAGTCTAGGACTGTTATTTTTCCTTCTCCATCTACCAGATTTGCTGCAATAAACTATAGTTAGGTACCTTTGCATAGCTAGAGAGAACAAGACAAGTCTAATTAAAATGCAACAGTTGAGCAAACCAAGTGGCACCTTAGCATCTCAGTCATGAATTGCAAGTTAGCCATGAAGCTATTGTTAGGTAACGTTAGCTGACTACTGTAACTAAAAGGCTACCCAAATGACCCAACCGACCTTTCAAAATGTCTGGCAGTTTCCAAGAAAGAGTTCACGTTTATTTTTGCTGACCAGATGTCGAATGAGCTTGTCAGCTAGCTATCTACCGTTAGCAATACCCATGGCCATATAAGCATGATCTCAAAGCCACACTGTCTGGGGCTAGCTAATCAAGCTAGCCTCCCAAACGTGTTGTTGGCACGGCTTCAAAGTTCAAAATGGATGAAGAAAAAACAGCTTGCTAGCTAACGTTAACTACTTGGCTAAATAGCTAGTTAACGTTAGCCAACGACCACAAAGCATGCTAGGGCTACAGTTGCTAACTACCATCCTAGAACTAGAAACCACTCGCAACTTCTAGAATAGAAACGACTCGATTGAGGACATGTCAGTCATATCCACAAATAGGACATTTACGGTCAAGACATCGAGACACAAAAGACGGTGAATGCGATGAGATAATCTTGATGGTTTAGCCGGCTAACGTTAGATAGCAAACGGTAGGCCTATTTTTTTTATGCAGCTGTTGTTGTTGTTGACCATCCGTCCTTTTGACATAACGTCAGGAAGTTAGCTAATCAATTTCTAATATCAAAGGAATCCCTTTATCCGTTGTCAACTTCAAATGTAAAACCATGTCGCTGGCTACAGCTAGAAACATCAGGGATAAAGTGCAAAGGCAGCACACTCTCACCTTTGCTTCCAAGCGTCGCTGCATTAGACGATGACAGCGTCTGTGTGTTGATATAGAGGTCATGTGATTTCCAATGTAATCAGACACCCAGAGAAAGTACGTACAACGCAGAACGGTGATGGACAATGTACTCCAGCCAATAGAATACGAGACTGTACTTGTTCCGCCCCCCTTTAATTGACGGTTGTGAATTATGATTGAAAGTACAGTACGATTGTGATAGTAATGAATTGATGATGATGATGTTGGTGAGTTAAGATTGAAAGGATGGTTCTGATAATGAATTGATGAGGATGATGATGATGTTGGTGAGTTACAATTGAATGTATGATTGTGATAATACACTGAACAAAAATATAAACGCAACATGTAAAGTGTTGGTCCCATGTTTCATGAGCAGAAATAAAAGACCACAAAAAGCGTATTTCTCTAAAATGTTGTGCACAAATTTGTTTACATCCCTGTTATTGAGCATTTTCGAGTTTGCCAAGATAATACATCCACCTGACGGTTTTGCTGATGTCTACATTGTGAACAGAGGGCCCCATGGTGGGGTTATGGTATGGGCAGGCATAAACTAAGGACAATGAACACAATTGCATTTATCAATGGCAATTTGAATGCACAGAGATACTGTGATGAGATCATGATGCCCACTGTCGTGCCATTCATCCACTGATATCACCTCATGTTTCAGCATGATAATGCACGGCCCCATGTAACAAGGATTCTTGGAAGCTAAAAATGTCCCAGTTCTTCCATGACCTGAAAACTCACCAGACATGTCACCCAATGAGCATGTTTGGGATGCTCTGGGTCGACGTGTTCAACAGCGTGTTCCAGTTCCTACCAATATCCAGAAACTTCGCATAGCAATTGAAGTGCAGTGGGACAACATTCCACAGGCCATAATCAACAACTCTATGCAAAGGAGATGTGTCGCACTGCATGAGACAAATGGTGGTCACACCAAATACTGGCTGTTTTTCTGATCCACGCCCCTACATTTTTTAAGGTACCTGTGACCAACAGATGTATATCTGTATTCCCAGTCATGTGAAATCCATAGATTAGGGCCTAATGAATTTATTTCAATTGACTTATTTCCTTATGTGAACTGTAACTCAGTGAAATCTTTGAAATTGTTGCATGTTGTGTTTATATTTATGTTCAGTATAAACACACAATTATCTGGTTATTTTTGTTAAAAACAGTTTTGCAATGGTCAATAGTCTCAACAGAATCAACCTATATGTGAGGATGGCTATTTTCCGTCCTCTTTAGTTCGAACAGAGAGGATGAAAAACCTTATAATACATATCTATATTTTATTATACAGTATATGGTATAATAACCTACTTTGGTTCAAACTGAAATATATATATAATTCATAATATATGTCTCAAACCCAGCCGGTTCTGGTAAAAAAAAAAAAAAAAAAAAAAATATTTTTCAAATAATTTACATCCATCCTCCTCGACTTCACAAGTCTAAAGAAGCCACTGATGATGATGATGATGATGATGATTATGATGAAGGAGTCTATATGGATACATACTGAGCTAAGTGTTATGATAGTTGCTAATTTACCATTGATGATTCAGGCAGCGATTGCTACTACATCTCATGTCTCCCTAATTTAATTGGGGTGGCCGGTAGCCTAGCGGTTTAGTGCGTTGGGCCAGTAACCGAATGGTTGCTGGTTTGAATCCCTGGGACGGCAAGGTAGACGAATCTGCCATTATACCCTTGGACAAGGCGGGTAACCCCCAACAACTGCTCCCTGGGTGCTGATTATGTGAAGGTTGATTAAGGCAGCCCCCAGCACCTCTCTGACTCAGAGGGGTTGGGTTAAATGTGAAACACACATTTTGGTTGAATGCATTCAGTCTATGGATTCTATTTCTATGACTACTAGCGCCATCTTTGCCCACAGACACTCATGAGCTGTTCATAGGGATAGACACTAGGGGGCGCATCATCTAACATTTGAATCCAACCACCTTGTAAAACAGATTGTGCTCTTCTATTATTTGGATGTTACAGGCATGTTTGTTTTGTCACCAAGGTAATTAATGCCTTTGCCAACAGCTCTAATGAGCTTTATTTGAATAATTGACATAAAAGGTCTTGTAGACCTTCTAATGGAAAGAAGTCAAGGAAAAAATAAATCACAAGGTCAATACAGTACTTTTTTTTATTCATTTGCATTTATACGTTATGCATCTTTTGTACAATATGGTGCAATTAATTTAATGAATTGTTCATTAGAGTAAAGCCTCAGAATATTCCATTTAATTGGGACAATTTCAGATAATTCTCTCATTCTGAGATCTGTATTCTTTTCCACTTCAAATAAATACATCTCAATGTCAACATTGAATTTTTGTTTTAAGAAAAGTCCTACAGATGGTAAACCACGATGAGCTAAACAAGCTGGCTTGTGAACTGGAGGGTATGTGAAGGATAATGTTGGAGGTCAGGGGTCAGGTGTTGAATGGAAGAGTGAACACGGTTAACCGTATTGCTTTACAACAGATGAATATGTAGAAGCCAAGGTCAACAAGATGCTTGACCGATACACCCCCATCCACAGAGTGTGCCGTTATTACTAACTCCACGGGCCGATGGCGTGGCGATCAGATCAGGTGTAAATCCAGTACAAGGCTAATAGCTTGAGGTCAAGGAGAGAGTGGTGCCTCAGATTAATGGCTGACAAAAAAGGACACATGACCTAGTGTCCTGATGAAGTGCAAGGCTTGATGAAACGAGTGGCTTTGGGGTGAGTCTCAATTGTATTTCCTTGATTCCTCACATCCTCCCTCTTTGTCTCCTTCTCAAAGCACACAAGGTTCCTCCCCTCTGATATTTATTACTCCAATGCATTTTGAGAAGGAGGCAAGGAGAGAGGACGCAAGGAACTAAGGAAATATAATTGAGATTCCCCCTAGTCTACCATTGCAGCTGGCCTCAGCCCTTACTCTTCCATTCACGTCATCATGTGCTCTCCTCAACCGATGTCGCTTATTGAACAACAAAAGAACATTCCTTGGAGCCATTTTTCATTCATGTTTACTTTGAAAGAGGAGGAGATTTTTTTACATTTTCCGTTGGGGGTATCAGCAAGTCTTTCAGCATAGGAACAGTTTAGCTTGTGGGCATGTAGGCAAAACTATAATGTGAAGCCCAGTGTGGAAACTTGATCCACACTACTTCAGAGACACTGAACTGTCACTCTCAATTTCTATCTCATCGAAGAGGGTAGTGGTCTAATAGCAGGCCAAATGTCTACTTTTCAACCAAGAGAGATAAAGAAAAGGGAATAATGCTACATTTATGTTGCTATGTCAGTTCTAATCCTGCATAATCAATCAGCCAATGTCTCACCAGACTCTCGGATAGATCGAATGTTAGTTTGGTGCAAACTGCAACAAACTGTTACTGAGTTACAGAATGGTGCGCTATAGAAACACAAGCTATATTATCAGTCTTAAAGAGTGTTAGAGAGCCCTTAGACACAGACTAGCTCTAAGAATGTCTGGACTTCTCCAGTGGTGTAATCACACAGGAATGCCCAGAGACATTTCTGCTTTTCCTCCACCACAGCCTTTCTTTCCCACGGCTGCTCCAGGTCTTGAGAATCTCTTGGCCCTCTACTCTCACTGACTCTGTTCCTGGAGGGACACACATGAATATGCCACAAAGGGATCCTTTATTAGAGAAGAGCACTACACGACCTCAGTGTGAACGGGATTCACAAAGGGTTTGAATATGCCTCAAGTCCAAATCACCTGAACTCGAAACATTAGCCCTGACGATGGAATGTTATAAGCGATCCAAATAGGACATGTTGTTGTTATAACTTTAGGGACTTTTTAATTGGAAGGAATTACATAGATAGTGATTTCTTGAGAATAAATGACTTTATACTCCATTGATAATAATCTACACATTTGAAAAAAAATAAAATCAACCTAGAGAAACCCTATGGGATGAGATATCTTGTTTCAAATGGATCCTTTGAGACGCCAAGTCATTACAATTACAAAGACAATACACTTAAAGCACTAATAAAGAAGACCGCTGTAAGGTTGAAATAAAGCCACCACGACAGCTAGGGGAGGTCCTTTAATTTAAGCTTTCATTAGAAGGTTTTAATAAATCAAGCAGTCAATCACACTTCATTACATGGAATCATAAGAAACCTTCGTCCGAGCTCAGAGGCCTTGAAAACAGTTAAATCCTTAGACATTTTTTTCCATCTTTATTCTCCCCAGACACATCGTGCCAGATGTCATCTACTTTAGCCTACCCTCTCTCAGTCCTTCTCCCCTGTCTCGTCCCTGCTGCTCTTTGTTCAGATGAGCTCTGTCTGAGAGGAGCACACACACACAAACACGCGCGCACACGCACACACCCACAGGACTGATGATGTCACCGCTGCGATCATTACTGTAGTGTGTGTTGTGGCCTATTTTTGACCAGGCAGGCGTCATGGAGGGCAGTCCAAACGTCTGCCTCAATGCTGCTGCCTCGAGGAGCAGCGACCTGCCACCATTAATTAATACACATACAGTGACACACCACCATTAGCACAACACAAGACTAAAGAAGCTCGGTCACACAAGACTGTGTTCTGGGTCTGACACGAACTGTTAGAGAGATTCTTTTCTGTTGTTTTTGACAAAAGCCTACAGTTGAAAAGATGTGTGAGTAAATGATATCTAAGCTCAGTAGTTAGAAACTCGTCCTTCAGCAAACATCAATGAAAAATAGGCTACAGGATATTTTTTGTCTATTACAAAGCTGTGAATATCACACATCTCTCTAGTTTTACTCTTTCTGTGAAGGACAATATCACAGTGGAGTAGATGGAACGGCCATCTGACTAAGAGGTGAACTCCCACATGTCCTCGGGGATCAGCCAACTGGGAAAACATGATAGAGAAGAGACTGTAGAAATGTGTGGTAATATCCAGACAAAAGGGGAGCTGTGAAACATGAGAACGTGAGGCTCGTTTTCTGTGGGCGATGAATGTTTCTCTCTCTTCTCCAAAGCTATTTCCTTCCATGTCTGGTGTCATTCATGTGGAAACATCCTGTAAGCAAAGGACAATGTTCCCACAGTCTATTCTGCCTCTGTGCTGATGAGTTTTCGTACTGTGTACGTCCAAAGAAATGCAGAGTATTTCTACATAGAGTACAAGTTGAATGATGCACAGGAGACTGAATACTATCTGTGTTACAGAAAAGAACGCGAATAAGGTGTATATGTTTGAAATGAGGTGAAGTGGGCTGTGTGTGAGAAATTACTAGCCTCTCTAAGATGCATTAGAATAGTGGTATAATCAACCTTGAAAACTAGCACGAAATGTCACAACAAAACCCTACTAGATCACAGTTTTATCTCGATTCTGAAATCCGTGCCATGAAATGCCACATTTCATCCTCTTGAACACACTGTATAAAATAGGAATAAAAACCTCAACCTGCAGAAGAATGTTATGAGCTGTTGAAAAACATGAATAAAATAAACACAGCTTTGGTGAAGCAGTGTTCGAGTACAAAGAGACAGAGGAGAGACAAGAGAGGGATGGAGGAAGGGAGAGAGAGAGAGAGAGAGAGAGAGAGAGAGAGAGAGAGAGAGAGATAAATGCAATTTTGCAATGGTGCCAGTTTTGACAGAGATATTTCTGAAGACTATATGGGTTTATAATATCCAGTGATTTAATGTTTAAAATGTGTTGGCCAAACAATAACTTAAATTCCCCCTAAAGGCTCTATCAAATGAAATTAGCTTTACAAACGTTGGCAAGCACTAAAGCTGAAAGCAAATCACTGAAAATTGATCTGCTGTTCAAGGTTGTGTTTCTAACCCTCCCATCACAAACAACTATCTTATTTCTAGAGAAACAGAATATTGCAGGGTCTTCTTTTCTTGATAGATCCATATTCCACCAAATGTTTTCTCCATATCAACCCTGCCAATGTTTTTCTTCCTCCTTTAGATAATTCACACTTTCTTCAGATAAAGTAACATACAACATTAGCATTTAAAAAGTAATTATACCTGGCCAAAGACTGTAGAAACCATAGAAAAGGAAATGTACTGTCTCTGTAATTCCTGTCATATACAGTATGATTGCCTTTCTCCAAAATGAGTACCTGCCATGTAGACAAGAGGATATGACGTAGGCAGGTTGCGGAATTAGTGTCCTGTTAGTATGAGTAGATTATGTCATCTCTGTAGGTGAAAGCACGGTCAACCTAATGACAGATAAGACTCCCTGTCCACAAACATTCCCCAAACAAACAGCGTCTATTTTTACCTCTGTCCTGCACTTGCCTAAGGTAAACACGGAGTACATCCGAAATGGCACCCTTTTCCCTAAATAGTGCACTACCTTTGATAAGAGACCCTGTCTCTGATTGAAAGGAGTGCCCTGCATAGGGAATAGACCGCGTGGAACCTGGTCAAAAGTAGTGCACTATATAGGGAATAGGGTGCCATTTCGGATGCAACCTTTGTCAGTTTTGAGTGCTTTTAGCAAATGGAAAACTGCTGACATCCAGTGGTATGTTTGCACACACATTTGGCCGGGTGAAGATGTGTTTTTATTTGATTCCGGGCCATTTTGCTGCTTCGCTGAGATGATGGTGACATTTTGCCGTGATCTCATTCTCTCTGTGAAGAGATGCATCATTCTGAGGCCATGACTTGTTTCTTTACTTTCCTGGCACTAATGACTGCTTTCCCTCCCACAAAGGAAGCAGCAGCTCACCGTGTGTGTGTGTGTGTGTGTGTGTGTGTGTGGTGTGTGTGTGTGTGTGTGTGTGTGTGTGTGTGTGTGTGTGTGTGTGTGTGTGTGTGTGTGTGTGTGTGTGTGTGTGTGTGTGTGTGTGTGTGTGTGTGTGTGTGTGTGTGTGTAAATGTCTCTTTCTCTCCCTCTTTCTCTCTCTCTTTCTCTCTGTCACCGTGTCACTCTCTCTCTCCCTCTCTTTCCCTCTCTCCCTGTATGACAGCGGATGAGAGTGTGTCTGAAATAATGAGTCATTCTTTACTAGGCTGCTATCCTGATGATTGTAAATTATTTCTCTCTACTGGATTACATCATGAAACGATTACAGCCTTATTCAATCAAACCTGGAAGTCTGGAAAAACCCACATTCTGCCTGTGCCAAGAGGAAACAATTTTGAATGGAGACAGATTAGTTTATGTTTGTTTTACACAGTAAACATAGTTTTATTGAGCAACATGAATCCAAGTGTTTTTGACTTGAATCTGTGAATCCCTGTTACGTTGTTACAATGCTGTGAATAAGACCCTAAGAGGCTTTCTATCTACAGTATATTGTACCTGACCTTTCTCCTTCTTCTCTCTCCTGTGAGTGACAGACGGTGTGATGGACGACTGAAAGCCTTTGCGGTGCCAAAAATACTCAAGACACAAAAGCATCTCATCTCTAACATCCTCTGACCCGCCTACTGTAGCCGGCCTTGTGCCCGGTTCAAGGGTTAATGCATTCTTCACTGTCACAATGAATTCCCATGAGCCACTTGTGGTAGTGTGGACTAGCATTGCTGCCTGCAGCTCCCAGTGTTCAAAAGTGGAGTGGTGTGCATCACTGGCTCTGGCTACCATTACGTTATTGCAAACCCCTCTTAGCCAGTGGTTGGAAGACACTGATCAATAGCTCTGTTTTCATCTCGCTTAATTGCAGAATTTCATGACAGTGAATGAGTAGGTCTAAGCCAAGGCATTGCTTGCAGCACAACACTAAGCTAGGATAGTTGAGGGTTGAGCTTCGATGAATTTTCAAATCGTGTTTGTATGTTAATGCATTCATTAGATATTTGAAATGCAAATGTGGATCTTAAAAAGGAATATTGTATGTAAACAACTTGTCTGACATAACTAATGTGTTATTATGTTCTTTATTAGTCCCTTGGTGTTACAACAATACAGTTCAATTCATTGACTTTCTTAATCATTACGTTTCACAATCCAACCAGTTCTTGGCTTACTGAAGATGTAGGCTATTGGAGGAATGTTACAAACGAGACAGAAATTAGCACGATAGAGCTAATAGATTTATGGCTTCTGTAAATTGATTTAATAAGGTAGATTAAAAGCACCACTAGTGTAGTACTGGTGGTGGACTTAAATGAAAGGAGTACAAGGTATCAACTGTGCTTGTCTGTATTGAAATAACACAATATTTATTTTATTTTTATTTCATCTTTATTTAACTAGACAAGTCAGTTAAGAACAAATTCTTATTTACAATGACGGTTAACTCCAATAGGTTAACTGCCTTGTTCAGGGGCAGAAATATAAAGAGACTATTCTCTTAATTTCAGTTAGTGGCTATTTATTCATTCAGTGCCTTTATGTGGGGCATAACAAGAGGACTTTAATTCAATTATGTTGAAAGACAACCTTAGGGCCAGTTTTTCAGTTAGAGAGAAAGAGCGAGGACCTTGTTTTCAGCTCTCACAGAAAATGTGTGTCGTTGAAATTAAACTCCTCTGTGTTGCTGGAAGGTTTCTGTGTTTAATGGAAACCAGGAGGGAGTGAGTGGGGTTTAGTGTAAGCTACAGAGAAGATGAATCTGTATTCCCTGAATGTGTCTCAGGCTAAAATCAATAAATGCAATGCAAGCACAGCTCCCCGCTCCCCTCTCTCCTGATGGGTGTCCCTGTCTTTCCTTGGACTAATAGAACAATAATAATGAAATCCAAATCCCCACATTATAATTTGTTTTGCATCAGTCTCCGGAGAGATCTTCTTTAGCAGTTTATTTTAGTGGCTCATTATACTTTCTAATCAAGACATAGACAGACAACCTGTTTGCCCTTCCCCCTCCCCTCTCGACTCTGAAGTGTGCTTGCTCGCATTGCAGTCATCGTTCTGGCACTTATTATGTTACAAGTGACCGAGGTAGGGGCAACGTTCTCAGTGCGTGCAAAGAGGACCCAGCCAGGCTACCAGGGCAGGCAAAGAGTGCTTCTTCTTTTAATGATGCATCTCAGAGAGGTGTACCCCTCTCCCTTCCTCCCATCCCTCCACCATACACTACCACTAACCCCGCATACCCGCCCCCTGTGCTCTCTTTAATGAAGATTCTCCAGCGCAATTAAAATTCCCTGCATCTTGCTGCTACAGTATGAAAAACACAGCCACTGTCATTTCTCATGTCTTGTCAGTCCCTGGCTGCTGATGATGATGCGGGGGAGGGATAATTCACCCGTTGCCACTGGCCACAGCACTGTGTGTGTGAGGAGCAACCAACCCCCATCTCAACAGGTAATGGAGAGGAGGGGGAGAAGGAAAATCAATGGCCAAAGAGCATGGAGAAGGAGCTTATAAAATGGCTTTATGTTTCAATAGCTGAATAAGGGCATTCGGTGGCCATCCTCTAAATTCAGCTAGGGGGGACTGTCCATGGACCTTCACATTTCTTTTAACTGTGTTCATTGCCATGTGCTTGGTGCTTGTCCTTGAGTGTAGATGAGTTTTCCTTTAGAGACAGATTATTATCGCAAATGATTTGCATTTAGGTGATTTCAATAGTCATTTTCAGAGTTTAGATAATGTTATAGTAATGCTTCCTAGATATCACCTAATTACAACTCCTTTAAATGAATGCTCTTTTCAAACTAACATTGAAAATCATGCACAATATTATTGCTCTCCTGTGATACATAGGCATACATAGATATTGCCTTAAGTGACACAAAGGAAGCACTCTATTCTATTCTCATTTCCTCATTTCATCCTCTGAGTGGTTAGCATCTATATGGTGTGAGGGTGCCCTTACAACAACAAAAACACATGAAAAAAATCACATGGGGGGGGAAAACACATGCGCATTTAATCATTTTCATTGAACCCCCCCTCGACTTCAGAAGTTTTCATTGATATGAATGGCACAAAAGTAACTCAGTCTAGAGGATTGCATCATATAATAACACTATTACTCTATTAAAGGCGCTTAAAGCGGCAATCCTTAATTGAAACATTAACAAAGGGTTCTCCCCGCCACAGTTTCAGTAGAAAGCTGAGTGATGGGGCTGGAGAAATACAACCACTCTCAAATCCGTAGACTATGCTATGGATGCAAGGACAGACCATCGAACTAAGTTGAACTAAGCTGATGAGGCTAAATACGTTACATTGTTCAAGAATCAATGGGTACATATCATTAATTTATAAGTCCAAAAATGGATGTAGCAACTAAGGAATGCCCCTTTAACACAAAGTCGCCATTTAAACGTGACCCATTAACCTGTCCGAAAATGTTTTATTCTGTCCACTGTTCTGCGAATGTCCTGTAAAATCATTCCCTTGTCCCGCATTTGGGCTTTTTAGATGTGGTCATTGTAATTCCACCAGTGAAAACATTGTTACTGCAACATTGCTATTGCAACATCTTTTCACATGTGATGAGAATAACATTATTCAACCCCACATGTGAATTTGCTAAATACTTTCACATGTGGAGTTTTCTTGCATGTGAAACTATTCATTTGATTTTGACTTTCACATGTAGAATTGCAAGCTCACATTTGAAAAGCAATGACATGCAAAAATCGAATTTGCTGTTTTATATGTGAAAAACGTTCACGTGAAAATCTCACTTTCACATGTGGAATTTCAAGTTTAGGTGAAAAACAATCACATGTGGACGTTTTCGCATATGAAACTGCAAATGTGATTTTCACATGTGAATGTTTTCACATGTGAAAATGCAATTCCACATGTGGAAATGCAATTTCACATGTGAAAGTGAGATTTTCACATGGAGTTTTTTTTACGTGTGATCCTGCAAATTAGATCTTTAAACGTGATTGAATTTCACATTTAAACTCGCAATTCCACATGTGGAAGTACATTTTCACGTGAATGTTTTTCACATAGAACTACACAGCAAATTTTCACATGTGCACGTTTTTAACATGTGAAACCGCAAAAAAAAAAATTCTATGCGAATGTCACCTGAAACTGCAATTCACCTGTGAGGTGAAAACATGTCATTCTCCTCAAATGTGAAAAGGTGGTGTTAACATGTGAAGTCTACATTTTATACATGTGAAAATTTGGTTTCACATGTGAAATTTAAGCTCAACATGTGAAAACAGCAAAACAAATTAAGGGTGGGGCCAGGGGCATGTAAACAGAGCAGAGCAGTTGTACCCATTCCATTTTTAACCACTCCTCCCCTTGTTGTTTTCCAGTTCAATGAAATAATCTGGCTGCCTGCACCCCGTCTGACTGATTTAAACCTTGTCTGGGTCACAGGGCCCATGCTCAGCCTGTTGCTTATTATGTGTTCAGAGACAGAGGTATAGAGCGTACAATTAGGCACACAGATGGCTGTTGTGTCTTTGCCATGCAATGGTATTGATCTTCTCCTTAGGAAAAGATCTGTGTATTTCTCCCCTGGATTTTCTGTTTTGCAAGTGCGTTCTGTTTGAAAACCAAAAGGCAACATTTGCACAAGTACCTCCCACTTATTCTAGCTGTAAATCATTGGAAGTGACATAAAGGGGATACTTTGATCACATTCAGGATTATCTTTTGAGGGTTCATCTGTCACTATAAACCTAAACAGATTATGAAAACACACATAACGATTTGGGCAGCAGTACCACTGTTTATCCTGTCCCAAGATTAGGAAAGACACAATGTGAGAGTTAATATTAAATATTAACTACATTTGAGCATCACATGTCACAAATGATGACCAAACACATTTTGAGCATTCATTCTAATTCCACACATGCATGCGTTTTAAAACAGCAATGCACAGTTCAGAAAAATATGTTTTATTATTGCATTTCCATAGACAACATGTTTATGTCCCTGATACTTGGAATCACATTAATGTGACTAGTTGATCTCTAGCCTATGGAACATGCACTGAAAGTAAATATTCTAATTTGAGAAGTTTCAGTCATTCCATACATGATTTGCATTATGCAGGTCATCTATTAATAATATCAATGATGATGAATAATCAATTACAAAACTTTAAAAAAAAATAATTAACAAACAAAACAAGCCAATAAGATTCCTCATCCTTGAATCAATTCAATAGATGCTTTTGTTTGTTCTTGTTTTTTTCCCCCTGTCACATTAGCATATGGTGTAGCCCTAATCATAGTTCAACTGTCTAAACGTAGTGTACTATTGTTTTCCTAATTAAAACAAACATTGATCTCTGTTAATGTCAAATACAAGTTTTCTTTTGTGGCAGCATGTAAGCTGACGTCACATTGGTTCCTTGAAGTGGAGCTGAATAAACCTTGAGAAGAGTCTCCTTCAATCTGCTGTTAGTAACTAACACACACACTCACTCACACCGAGACTCAATTACTGCCCAATTCCTTTCTTTATCATCTGTTACCGGCCTCTTTCAAAACGAAATCGAAAAGAGACTAGAAGGCTACACGAAGTATTACTTGAAACAAAATCCCGTTGGAAATAAGTATTAGTATCGAAACTAAAGGTAAGTGTCCTCTTATTTCAAGGTGGGGGTAAAGAAGACGGTCTGTTATATCATAGAACAAGCGATGTAGCTGGCTTGATTTGTTTCGCGAGGCGAGCTGTAGTTTCTTTGCTTACTGCGTGTGTCCCTCAATCGTCAACTGCAGATTGATAGAAACTTATCAAATAGATACAATGTTATTCTAAGCAATCGGCATGTGCGCCTTTAGTGCATGGTAAAACAATAGGCTACATCAAAGTAGTTTTCTGGATGAAACGGGAGTGTTTTTGTCGTTGCTCAGATCAAGCTAGTTGTGACCTGATAGTCGGGATCGTCTTTGTGTCCTCTCTCGTGCGCTTTAATTGAACTGTTTTATTTTTATTTTTTTTAAATAAAAACGGTTTTATTTTAGTTGAGGAAAACTTTTTTGGAAGATGTTTCTACCCGCTGTTGTACATAAGTTGGCTAGTATTTTTTGTGTGTGCACATTTAAAGGAACGATGTGGGAGTCAATGAAGGTAGGGAGCACAAGCTACCTTTGGTCTATTTAGCTGTCCGTTTACAGACGGGGCAAAATCCGAGCCAGCTAATAGCTCTTCAAGGCGAAAATAAAATAATTAGTAAGCATAAACATAAATACTTCATTTAACTATACAACAGATTGTGTTATGGTTCGCCAGGTAAAATTAGATATCTTATTAGTAAAAATCAGTTTGATGTTTTTTTTTTTTGTCGAGTTTCGGGCTCTTTTTACAACTGGCTGAAGCTATCTTTTGTCGCTTCCTCAAAACAAGAAGCAGCTGCTGCCTGGCCGAGTTGTTGAAATGTATCCCTTTGTGTATATTACAATATCCTCCATTTTTCTTGCCCTTCCAAACAACAAGCTTTTCGCCATCTTGGTTGATTTAAATTCCCCAAGCACCCCACGCGTGAAGGGAACGTGTCCATGTTTTTACACAGAGAAAGTTTAAACTAGAGTCGGGAAAGAAATGTACACGATGACGTCATGTGAAGTTTAAGGAAAATGTAGCCAACGTTAGCCTGTGGTTGGAAAGGCTTGAGTTGTAACAATTTGGTGTTAACGTTTGAAGAAGAGTGGGGTTAAGCTACAATGTTACAGTGACATTATACAGTGTTGCAAAAAAAATAATCGGATACGTGTTTTTGAAATCTCAAAATACACAAACGGTGTGTTTTAATACGGTAGTGACAGGTGGAGATGGCATGCAAACTGCCTTTTTTAACCTCGATTTTTTTTCTCTCTCACTGGACTTGGTTAGGTATTTTCTACATGCACTTTTTCTAGTTTATCAATGACACTTTGATAAAGGTGTTATTTGTCACACCACTTTTATTCAATAACATGAATAGCACACATTATGTGTTTTAAACGTTCAACCGCTGGAATTAGGCAATAGGCTAATCATAATCGATTAGAATAAACATGATATATCATCATACTTTTTGTTATTGCATTTTTTTTTTTATATTGTTGAATGGACTAATAGCCAAGTAGTCTAATACGTTTAGACATTGATCAACAGCTATGGATGTTTATACAAATGACAACTTTTCCCCTTTCCCCTCTTTTCTCGTTTGCTTACTCCCCTTTGCAATGTGGGAGTCGTTGACACTTGTTTACAAATAAAAGGCAAAGATAATGTGCCTTGGCTTATCTACCGGTAATAACACAAAGTTCACCTTAGGTGACTATAGGTCTGGGCCTAATTGTCATGCCATAAGTGGTATGCACTATTGAACAATATGTTGCCTAGTCTTTATCCACCGTCTCGTCATTGTAAAAGCTCATTTCTGAGAAGATGGCAGAGGTGTGACAGAGACAGTAGGTAGTGATGACAGTAGGCTGAATTTGAGTTTTTTTATTACCATGTTATAACATGCCATGGGTTCATTTGTGTGTTTTGTTGATGTTATAGTGGAGGAAAGATTCCAAACGTAGGTTACCCAAAGTAACAAACCATTTAGTTTATCATCAAAGACTCTCCTGTCACACTAGAGATTATACTCTCATCATCAGTTGTTCTGGTGAGCATCCATCCACCACATCCCTGTGGGATAGTCTTTAAAATGGATCTCAGTTGTCGTCTCACAAGCAGTTGTTGTAAAAAAAAACAAAAAAACAACAACAATGATGCTTTGTGATAGGAAATCTAATCATTTCACCTCCCACCCTCTTTGTTTCGATATTTACTGCAAGCTAAAGTGCACAGGAGCAGATGTTTAGCCAAACATCCTTGCTGAGGGAGGCGCAATGCCTTTTTCCTTCTGGGAATGGCTCCTCTCCTCTCCCTGTGCTGATGCATGGACATGACAGCTGCTTGATTTCATGGAGCTGCTAAGAAGCCATTAGTGGTATCAGTGAATTGAAACGGAACAGTCTCTCCCATTTTTCCACCGCTATTACAAACGTCTATTGTTAGCTTCTTTTGTGTGTGTGTGTGTGTGTGTGTGTGTGTGTGTGTGTGTGTGTGTGTGTGTGTGTGTGTGTGTGTGTGTGTGTGTGTGTGTGTGTGTGTGTGTGTGCTGCAGCTGAACACACACACAGCAGAACAGGGCAGAGGAGCACTAATATACTTGTGTTGCTGTGTGTTTCCCCATAATGTGAGTGAGAGAGAACAAATCTGTCAGGGCTTGTTTGTGATGTTGGTTTGAAATGGAAGCAAACTGTGCTACCTCAAGCATACTCAAATCAGGGATGTCTCCATGCCTGGCCAAGAGAAGCAAAACAATGTAACTGTAGTCCCCCACCTCTCTCTCTCTCTCTCTCTCTCTCTCTCTCTCTCTCTCTCTCTCTCTCTCCCCCTCTCTGTCTCTCTCTCTCTCTCTTTCTCTCTTTCTTTCTCTCTCTCTCTCTCTCTCTCTCTCTCTCTCTCTCCCCCCTCTCTGTCTCTCTCTCTTTCTCTCTCTCTCTTTCTCTCTCTCTCTCTCTCTCTCTCTCTCTCTCTCTCTCTCTCTCTCTCTCTCTCTCTCCCCCCTTGCCTTCTTTCTCTCTCTCTCCCCCTTGCCTTCTTTCTCTCTCTCTCCCCCACCTCGCCTCCCCGCTCTCTCTCTTCCCCCCCACAGAATGTTGTTTTCTTTGCCAGGAGATAAAAAGGACTTCCGCTTGACTTGAACATTCAGGAATTAAAGATAGGCATGTTTAAGCCCTATTTGCATGTCTACCCAACGTTGCACCAAATGGTTGCTATTGACTAAGCTGATTAGGAGAAATTAGGTTTAGGAGCCCCTGTGTCTGGGGGTGCTGAAACGGACAAAACTTGGACAGCTTTTCTACAGACAATCCCATATGCACACAAGTCTATTCTGTCTAATCCTGTACTATTGAAATTAGGGCTAATAATGTTAGAGGAACGTGCCTGCTTTGGTGTCCACCATTTTTTTGTCTTTTTGAAAGGAGGTGAGGATGGTTATCCAGTCAACAATCAAACAGTTTGTCGCTATCAACGCTACCACTCTTTGAATTGATCTTAAACGCAATGCCCCCATGGCTCTCTCTGATTGCAGTGTGCACTGAATTTGATTAGCGTGCTATATTCCTATACTGCACCTCCTTGTGCTAGTTTCAATGTTTCCCTTCATTGTTTGTGAGACACTGTAATGAAGCATTTATTACTGTAACCCTAGAAACGAAGGCCTACATTGTTTGTTTCTGGCATTGGTTTCCATGTTTATGTTGTTTTGTATGGCCTACACAGAGATTGATTAGCTTCTGTAAACAGATCTTAGATCTGGGGATAAGGGAACGAACAGTTGGGTACAGTCTGTGAACTGCATTGTATTGGCTGTGAGTTGTTCACACTCATTTGAAGTTTTCATCTCGAAAGAAGAAGTAAGTCTGTTTTGTGTTATGTGAAATGAATCAACCAGAGCCTAATTACCTAAAGCTGGATTGTCACTGAGTCCTCCATCCCTGTGTTTACTTCAAGCTCTCTCACACACGACTTCTCCGAAGTCAAGTACTAACTAGACAGAGGCTTTTATAAAGATGCGTGGTGAAATTGATGGCCCTGTAGCGATGCAGGAATTGGCTTAAAATGCGAAATGTTTAATTAGGCTAACGCTGATTATTATTGTTGGCTATTGAACCTTTGTTACTGTGCATGGTAACTGTCATGTCTGAAAATGTTACTTGCAGCATGTGTAGTCTATACTCATTAGCACAACTGTTGACCGAGGCCTATAAGTTAGCGGCAGCAGTTGTAGGGCAGGTTTGTTAGTGCTCCTATGACCTACTTCACCTTCACTTTGCTATTCTAGTCACGCTGTACATTAAGTTGAGATATAGTATTGACGTAACGTTTTTACATAGCCTAGCCTACGTTATAGCCCACACATCCACTTTACAAACATGGTGGTAGTATGCAAGATGAATGTCGGCAGTATGCAAGAACATACCATGGGCATCTACGGTGGCCTGGTTCAGTTTGTGACATGAACCGAAAGTAACTGTGTCAAGGGGACCATTACTGGTACAAGCAGATGTCAGTTTTACAGCAGTCTGGCTTGTTTAACACGCACAAATAATCCGTGTGTTATTGGTGCTTTCATAGACTCCACAGATAGTAGCATAAATGCCTTTTGTACAACCAGGTCACGCCAAGTTCACTTTGTTTCTGAAATACCGAAGGCCATGTTTGGGAGAAAGGGAGGCGATTAGCTGCTTAGGTCTTTTTGTTTTCCGTCCCCTGGGCTTCTTCCTATTTATCATTCAATGTGAGAATTTCCTTGATGAAACTCAAGGTTATTTTTTCCATGGTCTGTCTGTCAGGATGCTTGTTGTTCCACTGGCAAGGTGAAGAGGTTGATTTCTCCCTCAAGTAACGCCTCATTTTCAAAGTCCTTGAGCTCTGCAGAAAGTCTATAAAGCCTGTCTGTCGATTCATTCTTCCTTCTTTGTACTGTATCATAAATCCAGCCCGTTTTCTCAAAACAGTCACAAAGGGAAAACCAGGATTATTGACTTGATTTGTGAGGGTGTTTGAGGCAGAGACAAAAACCTGTCTTTAATTTCAGCTGTAGGCTATTGCTTACAGTAGCCAAGTATTAGGCCTTACAGTTTCCTGCCTTCTGTCCCGAATGAGCACACTTCAATCTAAGATGCAAACTGATGTAGGAACTGATGTAGGAACTGAGCCAAGTATAGGCTACAGAAGACTATCCTTTTCCCCCAAAACAACATGGTTTCATTCATAGCCTAGTAGTAGCTTAGCTAGGCCTACTGCTTAACGCCAGCCGCTCTGTCTTGTCTGTAGCCATGCTAAACGTGTATGGCATGATACCCTATGACAAAAGAGTCGGATAAACCACAGCTCTGCTTAACACGAGTCCTTCAGAGTGGGTCCAAGGTTGATGCTTTCGAATGACATCATCTGAAGGAGGGTATATCCTAAGCTATGCGTAAGGAGCAATCCACTATTAGTGGTCTTCACCAGCGAGCCGTCCATTTCTTTTTGCCCTACGGGAGATTGTCATATTGCCTGTGTGTGCCGGGGCTGGAATGCTTCAGTGATTGAGTCCCTGCCTACTGTGATAATGGGGACGCTGTTGGAAATACCAATCGTAGTATAGCCTAGCCTAAGCCTGTTTGCTTGGCTTATCACCCTTTTACATTCTCTACTAAAATAGTTTGCAGCCTGCATGCTCTATTCACGTATCTGCAGTATCTCTCACATGCTGGGAATTCTGAAGTGTTGTTGGCATTGCGGATAGAAATATCTTTGGATGTGGGAATGGGAATTGTGTAAGGTTTTGTATTGTTGTGGTGCCGGGAACGGTCAATGTTGTTCATCATACTAGGACAGCTGGTTGCAGGATTGAGGAGCATGGAGTAGCCCCTGGGTGGCTGTTAAAAGGAAACACGCACACACAGGCACACACACACACACTCTGAGGTTGCGCTTCAACAATCAACCTTTTATTTATTGATCGTCCAGCATTTAAAATCTGGTCACTGCTGCCACTAAGGCTTTTCATTTTAGCTGTGCTGGCAGACTGCTGCAACCTAGCCAGAATTTTAAATATTACATTTTAACTGAGCGCCATAAGAACTGACAAGGATGTAGAGGGATGGGGGGAAAAAAAGGAATCTGTTCAGCAATGAAATAGCCTAATTTGTGTTGCTCAGCAGTAACCATACAGTGGAAGGTCTTCTTTGTAAACAGTCCTGCTTGCATTTGGATGAGTAGGGCAGGAGTAAAGAGATCTTAGGCCTAGGCTACAGCCATGCAGCAGACAGATGCATGTGTCAGTTGTATTGTACTAGAGCTGATTCACAGATAATAGGACTAAACTTCAGGGGCGTACTTAGTGATTTGGAGGCCCCAGGCGGGGGCCAGTCTTCACACGTTCATCCAAATTATTCCAGCGTCCGAACAGTGCACTGTGACCCCGCCACCTTTCCTTCGATTCACAAGTGGATGAAACTATTTCACTGGAGAAAGCATCCGAGCGAGTGAAACGGCGCCCCTCTGTCTTACTATATGTAACCCATGTATCAGATGCAGTCTGGCCAAAAAGAGTATGACATGCCATACTCTTTTTGGCCAGACAGCATCAGATACATGGGCTATACGTACATGTCCTCTGCCTTGACGATGATGGCAGTATTATCAGCAGCACCTGTCTTTTTACTAAAGATATACATATTGTATCCCCCTAGAGCCCTCAAACTCAACACTGGACCCCGAAGCCAGTTCCACTGCTTTTTTTCATTGTACCCCTCTAATCAGGGACTGATTTAGCCCTGGGACACCAGGTGTGTGAAATGATTGTCTGGTAGAACAGAAAACCAGCAGGCTCCAGATCTAGTAGGGTAAGAGTTCAATACCCAGGGCGCGGGCCTGGTTTCTTACTACGCTAACATATGGAATTGTTTTAAGATGGTCATACCATTTGATTTGGAATTCTAGGACCCCTGTAGGTATCACAAAATCTATACCAAAATGATTTGATGAAACATTGAATTTGGCCTTACATCTAGTAGTCCATAGAAACACGTTGAATAACAGATTCATACATAACAAAACAGAATCAAAAGGAAGCATGTTTTGAAGTGTCTGTCCTATATACGAGAGATAAAAGGAAGCTCAGGACAGGATTTTGAAAATGTGTTTTTTACTGTGGAATTACCTGTATACCTTTGACGTGGAAATGCCCTATTCACTTCCATTACAAGTCCCGTGACACTTCTGGGGGTCGTAGCGCAAAACAGAGAACACCATCGTGTTCGTGAGAGTCTTTCTATATTAGTGTGTAGCCCAAAACGTTCGAATGCCTCAGATGTTTTCATGAGAATACAGATTTTTGGGATGTTTCATTGTCTGACCAACACCGCTGTAGCTCTGCCACCTTCCACCGCGGATGCGGAAGGCAGACATTGGCGAATGCGGTGGATTGGGACAGAGCCCATGCAAAAAAACAGATATCTCTAGCTTAAAGAGACACAGCGTGAGGGGTGCCTCAAGCGGGGAAATTTGTAAAAATAAAAAAAAAATGTTTATTTTTTATTATACCCAGCTCATGAGGCCCCTTAATGATGATGATGATGATGATGATGTGAAGCCTGAAGCAATTGCCTCTTCTGCCTAATGGCAAGTCCGCCAGTGCTAAACTTTCTATATTGACTTTTACTCATCTAGTAAAATGTAGCCTACAATATAGATTAGGCCTTTGCATGTCATGGTGATTTCAGCTTGACTCAACCTACCTTGTAACAGAGCTGCTGCCTAAACATTCTCCTGATTGGATGAGTCATTACTTTGACCCGAAGCTAACTGGCTGTTTTTAGAACTGGAGGACAGAACAGGAACTTCGCCTCGGGAAGAGGGGGATTCAAGTAATCCACACTAGCGTGACTAGTACAGATGCACCGTGGAGTTATTCCGAGAATGGACGGATTCTATCTGTTCATTTGATGTTCTACAATCTGTTCTCCATCAGGATTCGTCCGTCTTTTCCCATACGCGTGTGCTGTGCAATAACTAAAAGACACTTAGCCTACAAGCAGGAAAAAGCAGGGAACCACATGTAACAAGTCATTCATTAAAGGCCTGTGAGAAGGAAATGGAAAGTTGAAAATGTGCCACCATTTTCTCTCAGACCTCATTCCCTTCCACAGATAGCCTAGACACATGCTGTGGTGATCTCTCCTCTAGCCTCCATTTGGCGGGAGTTGAAACAGAGAAACAGAGAAATCGTCGCTCCTCTCCTCCGTCTGCCCCAGAGTGGCTGTTGTTATTCCTGGCCGCCATGAAAGGCTAGCTGCCTGCCTTGTGGCATTGTCCCTTTCTCTAAACGATGAAACTGAGAGACAGCTGTAACGCGAGACGCCTCTACCCAAGCAGGCGCTCGGAGAGAGGACGGGGAGACGCCTTTATCTCAGGCTGGGGGGCACTGACCTCTACTAGCTCACAGGGCTGCATGGGAGCAGTGTCTGGAGTTAGTATCCACCCTCTACTAACTGAAACTCTTAGACTACATAATAACATCAATGGATTGGGTTGCAGGGTAGTCGGCCTTGTGGGCCTTGGTAGGATTGGTGTTTTGTGGTTGTTGTGTTGTGGTTTGAACTAGTGTGTGCCTGTGTGTGCGGGTATACTTGTGCGGGTGTGCTTGTGTTTGCCTGTGTGTGTGTGTGTGTGTATCTTATGTTTGTTCAAAGATGGAAACATCCACACATCCCCCTGGCCTGCAGGCTAAATCCTCTGTGAGAGCTCCCGCGTGTAATCCAAATATTTAGAGCTAATTTAAGCATGGACCAGAAGCGGAAACAACATCTCTCTGTGTGTGTGTGTGTGTGTGTGTGTGTGTGTGTGTGTGTGTGTGTGTGTGTGTGTGTGTGTGTGTGTGTGTGTGTGTGTAATCTCAACACTGGGGGGAAATGAAAGCACTCAATCACTCACCTGTCAGAGCTCTTCACTCCCTCCAAACATACACGCATGCACACACGCGCGCGCGCACACACACACGCACACATATACATGTATACACACGCACACACACATCTCCCTCAGAGTTTGACAGGATTGGGCTTTTATTGACTCACTGATTGAGACAGGCGATTCATTTAATGGAAACTTTAGCCACCGAAACACAGTAATGCAGGAATCAAGACAGATGGACATCTCTCATCTTTCCCCCTGTGCTTTATAGTAGGTTGAATGTTAGCTTGTAGATGAACTTTGGTGATTATCTTGTATTTTAAACTATCTCTTGTAGTATGGAGTTCCATGTTGAGGCTGAGCTAGACTAATAGGGGGAGTACAGAGAGAGGATTATTGCAGGGTATGAATGGTTGGTCGTTTGTTGGTCGACCCAGAGCCGGCCAGGCGGGAGAGAGAGAGGGCGGTGGGTGGGAAAGGCGTGACAGCTGCGTTGGCGGCTGCTGTGAGTGACCTTCACGCGTCGTCTTGGTAGATTGTCAAGGCTGTTGGGATGACACTGAGCCATGGAGCTCTGCTCTGCTCTGTCGGAGCGGCTGCGTCCTCTCATCCACTCACTCAGACAGACAGTGGTGCGCTCCGGATACAAGTTGCCCATAGGCACTTCTTTCTCTGAATCGTAACTGTAACCAATAAGGAGGGGTGCCAAGCTCACCTCAGATCAGTGTACTACTCTAGAGGCTACTTCATCCTACTTCATCCTACTTCTCATGGTTCATTTGTGTAGCCAAGTATCAATTGTATAGCCTGTATGAATGAAGTCCCACGGTAGTGAACGTTACATCAACGTGTCTTAAAGGCTCAGTGCAGTCAGCGTTTTGATTTCCCTGGGTTTTATATATATTTCTACACGATGCGGTTGGAATAATACTGTGAAATTGTAAAATGTATGATAATGCTATTTAAAAATACATTTCAGCCTGTTTTGGTGGGATGGAGTTTTGGCCTTCCATGGTGACATCACCATATGGTAAATGAGTTAATAGACCAATAAGAAAGAGAGTTCCAAACCTCTCTGAGCTCCCCAGTGGCGCAGTGGTCTAAGACACTGCATCTCAATGCAGGAGGTGTCACTACAGTCCCTGGTTCGGATCCTGGCTTTATCACATCCGGCTGTGATTGGGAGTCCCTAAGGGCGGCGCACAATTGGCCCAGCGTTGCCAGGGTAAGCCGCCATTGTAAATAAGAATTTGTTATTAACTGACTTGCCTAGTTAAATAAAGATAAAAAACATGTATTTTTCTTCAGTTTTCCGCTCCCCACTCAGACCACTCCCAGAGAGTTCTAGCAAAATTCTTGCATGAGAAAATGCTCTTTGCTAAGAACCTATTTTAAATTTATTTTTACCATTTTCATTTAAAACAATCACAGTAAGTTATTTAATTGTTACCCAGAAATGATTTGATGTTGAGATAAAAACGATTGCATTGGACCGTTAAGCTGAGGCCAGAGGCAGGTCCGTCCAATTAGCCGGTGAATGATAGCCCCATAGGCTAAGTGGAGGGAGACGGAGAGAGGCTCCCCTCAGATTCATCATGATGCTACTGTAGGAATTGGCTCCTAGCCACATTGGGAGTAGCAGTAACAGGGCTGAATCATAAATGGCACACACATACAGTACCATCATGCTCACGCTCACCCATACGCTCACACATACGCCCATGCGCTAATGCGTACACACACACACACACACACACACACACACACACACACACACACACACTGTTTGTGTTACATAATGACAGTCCCTCGAGGGTGTGCTCTCTCTTAAATCCCACAAATGGATTGTGTTTATGTTCGTTGCTTTTCAGCCAGTTCTTGTGCTTTACATTGTGTGGGATAACCCACTCCCCAGGAATGGGACTTGCTCCATCAGGTCTAGGAAGAAGGGATTTCATGGAATAGAACACACAGAGAGGCTCTTCTGAATAAGCCGAGAGAGAGGATCTGAATTGCACTTAGGCAAACATTTCTGTGCACAGATTCTTCTCCCTCCCCTCTCCCTCGTCTCTCCACAGAACAGACACTCACGTCTCGCCACAAATTCCATTTTGTCAGCTTTCAGCTCCAGATCATGTAACGATAAAAGATACTGCCCCACAGTTAAACATTGCCAGTAAATCACACGCAAAAGAAAGCTGGGAGAAGCAGTATTTTTAAGCAGAAAGAGAGAAGGGGGGGAGAGAGAGAGAGAGGGGCTCTTTGTGTTCTGTGTACTGACTTTATGCGATGAAGAGATGAATCACTGCTATTTAGGGATCGGTTTCCTGCAACTGATTGTGTGACGACTCAGTGGTGGGTAGATTGTCAAGACTTGCCTGTTTTGTTCCGGAGGTTTCAGAAAAATGTCTGCGGCCAGTTCACAGTCAGTGCCCTCCGCTTTCATCCCTCCCTCCCTCCCTGGCCTGCGACATCACAGATGAGCCGGGAGCAAAAGGAGACAAACACCTTTTTAGCGTGTCTGTCATCGAATGGCACTTTATGAAGGCATTGCTAAGGTTTCTCGTCACTGAAGTTAAGTCTACATTACTAGATTTATCGTGACGGTTCCCTCCGCCAAAGGCACTATTCAATTCCAAGCCTCCTGGGCCACGTCACAGCTGTTGCCCTGGAGGCCTGGAGTTGAAAAGCCTTGTTCTATGTGGACCTGTTGTTTTGTGCCTGCAGGCTTACAGAATGTTTAGGCCTAGTCAGATGCTGCTTGCTATCATTGTATTGCTTATGACTGTGTTTGAGTAGAGCTTACGTAAGGCTCTAAAGTGTTCTAGACCCATTGTCTTAGCAAATAGCTAGCATAGCCGTAGTCAGGTTGGTGTGTATTTCAAATACCAGGGCAGGCGAAAAAGGGGTGAAGTATATAGCTTCAAATCTCACCACTCTCATTACAGCACTCTTTGGCTGGGGGAATCATTTCAGCGTCGCGCCCTCTCCGAGGGAACATCCTTTAATCATGGCTCTAATAGGCCTTTATGAAGACGCACAGATGAATTCCCTCACTCGGCCCGGCGTGGTGTGTTATCACCACAGAGATGTTTAATCAAGGTGACGTGTGTGTGTGTGTGTGTGTGTGTGTGTGTGTGAGATCAGACGACCAGATCAGGCCTGTGGATGACGACGAGGAGTCATTATCGCTAAATCACGTCGTTATTATAGACGGACACCGTCACTCCAGTTAATACCGTTTACTTCCTGTGGAGATTTCAGCCGTAATGGTGCGCGCGTGCATGTGTGTGTGTGTGTGTTTCTGTGCCCGTGTCTGTCTGTGTGCTATAGAGTTTTGCCCAGTGTCAGGGTGAATGTGTGTACCAGAGTGACCATGACACCACTAGCGGTGCTGCAGTGAGAGAGACAGTGCCACGGCCGTGACACACAGGCAAGACGGTCACCATGTCCTTTCATACACACAGGCTGAGAAAGCTCCCTCTCTGCCTCTCCCCTCCTCTGTGCTCCAGGAAGACAGATAGATCTGAGACAGTGTAGCGCTGAGGGGCGTGAGAACACTGGGAAGGGCTGGTTCTCCCTCTTAGCAAGAACTGTCTTGTGTTTTTAGGTAAAATTATCCTCCTCCCTCGCAACAAAAGCCCTAATGTCTGGCTTTCATTCTAACAGGTTGAGCAGGAAAAATGGATGAGTGTGTGTTGTGTGGCGTGTTTGTGTTCGCAGGCCTGTGGTGCCTGCGACAGAGAGAGAGTGTGTGTGTGTGTGTGTTAGATCTGCTCTGCTTATGCTCTGGGCCAGCTCCTAGCTGCGTCTCAAAACGCCATGTCCTTTTGTTTTGTTTGATCTGCCAGTTGACCACAGCAGCGCACAGAGCTTTGATATCGACGTATGTTGGAAACGAATGAGGTATTCACCCATCAGGGCCCAAACTGGTCGTCGTTAGCGTTTAGATTGTATTTTCCATGGAGAACAGATGAAATGAACGGTGTCATACAGAAGAGATATCAACGTATAAATGGATTAACGTGGCTCTTGTCCTCTTTCTCTCTCTCAGGTGTTAGAGCAGTGATGTCACAGAGCTGAAGACATTTCCTGTCAGTGAGTACTGACTCTTTTCGCTGTTACCTTTCTATCATCTCTGAACGACTGTTAACAACATAGCTTTTTGTTGTTGTTGGGCCCTGTCTGACATTCCCTAATACTTATAGTTGTTATGAGAGGAGCTTTTCAATTGTTTTTTTTTTGCTCAACTTGTCATCAACAAAATTTGTTTTGGCGTAGAGGAGAGTTCTTCGATTCCAGGCTTAATTAGATTTCATTCTTTCGAACACAAGAGGATTTTCTCCCCCAATTAAATTTAACAAGGGCTCCTTGAAAAAGCAGTTGTTCTGATTACATTACAAATTCAGAGTTTCATTCAGTGAATCGTGCAATTAATTACATTTCTCTCCATTTTGATCAGAACATTTTTGTGGGCGAGGGAAACATGTGAATTAACCATCATCAGTGTTTGTGATCTGTTGCAGTAACATTATGATCTAAACAGTTATTACAGTATCTGTTGATGTAGTCTAACATTGAATTTAAATTGTTAGGCCTATCAGCTGGAGTCAAACTGAATCATGTTCCTCAACAATAGAGTGGATTAAATTGGTTGGCTGGTTAGCCGTTTCTCACCCTCTCTTCTGTGGCTCATCTGTTTGGCTCTGCTTATCTCTGTTTCCTCTCTCTCTCTCTCTCTCTCTCTCTCTCTCTCTCTCTCTCTCTCTCTCTCTCTATCTATCTATCTATCTATCTATCTATCTATCTATCTATCTATCTATCTATCTATCTATCTATCTATCTATCTATCTATCTATCTATCTATCTATCTATCTATCTATCTATCTATCTATCTATCTATCTATCTATCTATCTATCTATCTATCTATCTATCTATCTATCTATCTATCTATCTATCTATCTATCTATCTATCTATCTATCTATCTATCTATCTATCTATCTATCTATCTATCTATCTATCTATCTATCTATCTATCTCTGTGTGTGTGTGTTACCACTGGCTCTATTCCCTCAAGGTTTCACCAAGCAGACAAAGGTGACGGTTTTATCCCACAGACAATGACTTGCACTTTTCTCCCTTTCTCACTTTATGGCTTTGTGCTGATGAGTGTGTCACCAGATCTAATCTCACACTTTATAAATCAGCTTTATCTCTCATGCAGCTCAGCTGGGTAAGCGTACCGTTGAGAGTTAGCTGTGTTTATGTATTTTGAGGTAGGCCTATTCAGCAGATAAAAATATCAAAGTGGAACGGTTCTCCTAAATGTGCTTTTCAAGGTGATGTTTGCTTGACGTACAATACACCTGATTTGAGAATCCCCTGCACTGCAAATTGTAAGTTACACATTTTGGACCGGTGCTGGACCTTTACCTGTTACGTACCATGTAACCTACTATTGATAGCGGTCTGCTATCAGTCATGATATTGACGGCTCCGTTTGAAATGGATTTCCTGGAAATGTAGGGCTGGAGAACGGGTGAAAGGCAAACCCCTCTGGTGACTGTGCTGATTTGCTCAGTGTTGAACACTGCAGTGAAATGTCCACCTATCAGTCTCTAGTGATCGTACAGTATTTCTGTCTGTTTATTCTACCATTAGTCCATAGAAAACAGGCAGAACTTTGGCAAACATGAACGTCATCCAAACAGCCACAGTACAGAGCAATTATCCAACGTTAGTTCCTTGTAAGAGGAGGGTAGGAAAAGGGAGAGGGGTGCTTAAATACCCAGAGGGAATTACAAATGTTGAATCAAATAGAGGAGAGACAGAGAAGAGAGAGAGAGAGTGTTGTATTGTATTGTTTAGGGAGTTTACAAAAGTCGTAGCGCACAAAGGGATGGCAAAGGTCACAATGTGTGTGTTTGTGTGTTTACAAGCCTGTGAGTGGTGGTCGGTGCCGTTTAAGATGATGGAGGATGCTACATTTTTTTAATGAACATGGCCTTATTTTTATTACAGCATATTGGATGACTCTCATTCATATTCCGTTCACCCAGTTCAATGTAACAGTGATAGGTTTAGGCTACTACATGATACTAAAATGTACCCTATACCCATCATGAGGTTGCTACAACCTAGCCTATGAATGAAAGTTTAGCGTAGGTGCTCAGGTCGAGAGAATTTTGAGTAATCAAGGTGACAGACAGTGACACATTCAACACTGCCTTGCACACTCTTGCCTGCGTCTAGCTGATCTAGAGTGTAGTCATTAGTCCAACAGTTGCAAATGAGAGTTGTAGCGTTAGTAAACCCACTACAATCATGCAGTATAGTGTACAGTCAGCAGCAAGCAGTTTAGCAGTTACATTGGTGGGCCCCGGTGGCAAAACATGAATAAAACCAAAAGCTTACTTTGACTTGGAAGAGTTCCAGTGTTGGATAGCCATAGCCAGCTAGCTGTTTGTGCCTGGTGTTTGAGTAGGCTAAACTAGCTAGCTGTATTCAATGCTAGCTAAGTAAGTGAAAGTGGGATAAAATATACCATGACATATAGCTAGAAATGTATTTATTCAAACCTGTTTAACTATTGTCTTTCTCTCTCTTTGAGTCAACTAGTCACCACATGTTATGCACTGCAGTACTAGCTAGCTGTAGCTTATGCTTTCAGTACTAGATTCATTCTCTGATCCTTTGATTGGGTGGACAACATATCAGTTCATGCTGCCAGAGCTCTGATAGGTTGGAGGACGTCCTCTGTAAGTTGTCATAATTACTATGTAGGTCTATGGAAGTGGGTGAGAACCATGAGCCTCCTAGGTTTTGTATTGAAGTCAATGTACCCAGAGGAGGACGGAAGCTAGCTGTCCTCCAGCTACACCATGGGGCTGCCCTACAGAGGGCTGTTGAGGCTAATGCAAAAAAGTGTGTTTTAGTCAATTATTTGGTGATCTGAATATATTTACTATAGTTTTATCTAAAAAGGATAACTTGTTTAATGTTTCACTATTTTTATTTTTATGAAATTCACTGAGGAGGATGGTCCTCCCCTTCCTCCTCTGAGGAGCCTCCTCTGAAGCCTGTGTATGTGCACACATGTATGCGAGGGTGTGAAAAGGACAGATTTTAAGAATAGATCATTTTTCTTTGTTATGTGTTTGGCATTCTGTCTTTGTTTTGCCACCAGCAGAGGCTAACCCATGATCGTGAGAGAGAGGTCCTGAGAAGTGTGTTTGTGTTTGTTTTTATGTGTGTGTGCGTGCGCGCTGTGTGTGTGTGCGGTGTTTGTGCAGTGTGTGTGTATGCGGTGTGTGCGTGTTTGTGCAGTGTGTTTGTGCGGTGTTTGTGCAGTGTGTGTGTGTGTGTGTGTGTGTGTGTGTGCGTGTGCGTGCATGCGTGTTTGTGCAGTGTGCGTGTTTGTGCAGTGTGTGTGTGTGTGTGTGTGCAGTGTGTGTGTGTGTGTGTGTGTGTGTGCGTGTGCGTGCGTGCGTGTTTGTGCAGTGTGTGCAGTGTGCGTGTGCGTGTTTGTGCAGTGTGTGTGGTGTGTGTGTGTGTGTGTGTGGTGTGTGCAGTGTGTGTGTGTAGTGTGTGTGTGCAGTGTGTTCAGTGTGTGGTGTGTGCAGTGTGTGTGTGTGTGGAGAGAGAGAGAGAGAGAAAGGTGAGAAGTCAGCCTTAATAACTTGCTGATGTTCCAGAACACACTTCCCTCCTTTCCTTCCCTTAGATGTACAGTGTGTTCTCAGTCAGTATAGCCAGTGGCCTGACAGATTACTGGGACTATGGTAGAAGATGGAAGCACTAAATACTAGAGCTCAATAGTACTGGGCTGAAAGGAAGGAGGGAGAGAGAGAGAGAGGAGGGAGAGAGAGAGAGAGAGGTGGGAGAGAGAAGACTGAACATGAGGGATGGGATGAGTTTGGACTGAGTCGCAATGATTTATGCTATGAAAAATGTCCGATGATTTTAGTCAATTTCTGTGGTTGTATTTTGTCTTTTAAGTTAGTTGGGTTTGGTTATACTTGATGCATTATTATACTGTCTACAATAACTAATAAGAGCTCTGGCAGTCATCTTGCCTTCAGCCTGTATGTTTAGTGATTACATCAACAACATGTAAAGCAGCACTATAGACCGTGGCAGCAATTCAGCTGTATTTCTGCTTTCCCAGGAAGACACCCTGTTGTTAGAGCTGCCGTTTCACTCTTTAGGCTGTGTAGTGTGTGTGTGTGTGTGTTGTGTGTAGTGTGTGTAGTGTGTGTGTGTGTGTGTGTGTGTGTGTGTGTGTGTGTGTGTGTGTGTGTGTGTGTGTGTGTGTGTGTGTGTGTGTGTGTGTGTGTGAGTGAGAGAGAGAGAGACTGCATGCAGTCTATTTGTACTTAGGCCAAGGTGCTGCGTCGAGGAGCAGTAATGCCTACACAGCCCCATCTGCTTTATCCAGCTTGAAATGCAATGCCTTTTAATGACAAATACGAATCACAGGGAGGTGTCGAGAGAGGGAGGAGTGAGAGGGAGAGGGGGAAGGAGAGAGAAAAACATCCCGAAGGTCAGGAGCAGCGGGCGGCCGTAGGCGAGAGACACGTGAGGCAGAGATTGTCTTGCGTCAGCCCCACAGTTCTCTGTGTGTGTGTGTGTGTCAGTGTGTTTGTAATGTGTGTGTGTATATGTCTCATCATTTCCATTCCACTCCCACTGTGTACAGCAGGACAGCTAGGCAGCATTTCCCTGCTATAGCAGGATTGTGTGGACCGAGTGTTACTACACTGTACTGTAGGGATCATCAGCTAGATTCAGCCGCAAGCCGGCGGTCGGAACATAATTACAAATCATTGGTAGACTGCAAATTGAATCCCAACCGTATATAATATTTGACTAAAACATAACCATTTCAAACCTTGCTTAAGTTTGTATACGATCACGTGTCTCTTTATTATGCGTGGAAATACTTGGGAACAGATTTCCAAAATTAAAATCACTTGGACCTGATTTTCTGGTGTCTTTTATTTCCAACAATGAAAATCGAAATTAGAATAAAAAAAAATGTTTTTCTCAGAAAGCTTGGGGGGCCAAATAAAACCACCTGCAGGCCAAATTGGGCCCGCGGCCGCCTGTTAGGGAACCCTGCTGTACTGTGTTATCCATGCTTGTGGTCAACAAGCAAGAGACAGTTAAACCAGGGAAATACCAAGGCTGTGCCACTACTTTACTTCCTCTTCTTAAACCATAAGGGCAGAGTTGGCATGTGCATGAGTGTTTCTGTGTGTGTGTGTGTGTGTGTGTGTGTGTGTGTGTGTGTGTGTGTGTGCGTGCGTCGTGTGTGTGTGTGTGTGTGTGTGTGTGTGTGTGTGTGTGTGTGTGTGTGTGTGTGTGTGTGTGTGTGTGTGTGTCGTGTTGATAGAGGGTTAGGGATAGCAGGGCTGCTAACAATGAGCGCATTAGTGAGTTGAATTGAAACCATGTTGTAGGAGAAGCACTCACACTGTGAGGCCTATATATTTTGTTACGAGTCTTTTGTCACAGCAAAGGGGAAAAGGAGTGCATTTACTTCAGCCTGATGGAGAGTGGATCTAAAACAGTTCGACTAGCAGCCTAAAGCATTCTGACACAGCGAGGGGGTTCACAGATCCACTGAAGTGCTACGATTTACAAGAACCGCCAGCTCTGAGTTTTTCTTAGGAGTTTTCATATCTGTTACAGGAGCTTTTAGAAGTGTACTAAGTTAAATACAGTAATTACACCATACACACCCCATCCAAACATACACCCCCCATCCAAAACACACACACACACACACACACACACACACACACACACACACACACACACACACACACACACACACACACACACACACCATACACCCCCTCCCATCTAACACACACTCAACACCATACACCCCCCATCCAACACACACTCAACGCTATACACCCCCATCCAACACACACTCTCACCATACACCCCCCATCCAACACACACTCTCACCATACACCCCCCATCCAACACACACTCACACCATACACCCCCATCCAACACACACTCACACCATACACCCCCCACCCAACACACACACACACACACACACACACACACACACACCACACACACACACACACACACACCATACACCCCCTCCCATCTAACACACACTCAACACCATACACCCCCCATCCAACACACACTCAACGCTATACACCCCCATCCAACACACACTCTCACCATACACCCCCCATCCAACACACACTCACACCATACACCCCCATCCAACACACACTCACACCATACACCCCCCACCCAACACACACTCACACCATACACCCCCATCCAACACACACTCACACCATACACCCCCATCCAACACACACTCTCACCATACACCCCCCATCCAACACACACTCTCACCATACACCCCCATCCAACACACACTCTCACCATACACCCCCATCCAACACACACTCTCACCATACACCCCCCATCCAACACACACTCTCACCATACACCCCCATCCAACACACACTCTCACCATACACCCCCATCCAACACACACTCACACCATACACCCCCATCCAACACACACTCACACCATACACCCCCCACCCAACACACACCCTCACCATACACCCCCATCCAACACACATTGAATATACACATTGAGTATACACCGTTCTGTATACTTCTGGCCCTTCTTTGGACACTGTGTTAACTACCCTCCAGATGAGCTTCAATGCCATACAACTCTCCTTCCGTGGCCTCCAACTGCTCTTAAATACAAGTAAAACTAAATGCATGCTCTTCAACTGATCGCTGCCTGCACCTGCCCGCCCGTCCAGCATCACTACTCTGGACGGTTCTGACTTAGAATATGTGAACAACTACAAATACCTGGGTGTCTGGTTAGACTGTAAACTCTCCTTCCAGACTCACATCAAACATCTCCAATCCAAAGTTAAATCTAGAATTGGCTTCCTATTTCGCAACAATGCATCTTTCACTCATGCTGCCAAACATACCCTCGTAAAACTGACCATCCTACCGATCCTCGACTTCGGCGATGTCATTTACAAAATAGCCTCCAATACCCTACTCAATAAACTGGATGCAGTCTATCACAGTGCCATCCGTTTTGTCACCAAAGCCCCATATACTACCCACCACTGCGACCTGTACGCTCTCGTTGGCTGGCCCTCGCTTCATACTCGTCGCCAAACCCACTGGCTCCAGGTCATCTACAAGTCTCTGCTAGGTAAAGTCCCCCCTTATCTCAGCTCACTGGTCACCATAGCAGCACCCACCTGTAGCACGTGTTCCAGCAGGTATATCTCTCTGGTCACCCCCAAAGCCAATTCCTCCTTCGGCCGCCTCTCCTTTCAGTTCTCTGCTGCCAATGACTGGAACGAACTACAAAAATCTCTAAAACTGGAAACACTTATCTCCCTCACTTGCTTTAAGCACCAGCTGTCAGAGCAGCTCACAGATCACTGCACCTGTACATAGCCCATCTATAATTTAGCCCAAACAACTACCTCTTCCCCTACTGTATTTATTTATTTTGCTCCTTTGCACCCCATTATTTCTATTTCTACTTTGTAGTTTCTTCCACTACAAATCTACCATTCCAGTGTTTTACTTGCTATATTGTATTTACTTCGCCACCATGGCCTTTTTTGCCATTATTTTGCCTTATCTCACCTCATTTGCTCACTTTGTATTTAGACTTATTTTTCTACTATATTATTGACTGTATGTTTGTTTTACTCCATGTGTAACTCTGTGTTGTTGTATGTGTCGAACTGCTTTGCTTTATCTTGGCCAGGTCACAGTTGTAAATGAGAACTTGTTCTCAACTTGCCTACCTGGTTAAATAAAGGTGAAATAAATCAATAAATCAAATTCACACACACTAGTAGCAGTAATAGGTACTGCCACATCCTCTCTATATCTCTCCAACGTTGTGTCTCACTAAATAAGACTTAAGCCCTGGTACTAATTCCCCTTCCCAAACAGCCCCCATCAGTCACGCCCCAGTGAAGGGCAAGTACACAGGACAATGCTGTTCTTTTAAAGGCCCTGGTCCCCAACGCCATGAATCAGGGCTTTCACACCGGGACAGCGACCGGGAGGGAGCTCCAATCTGCTGAGTGACTGGCTGCCGGTCGAGCCACTCAGCCCATCCAGATTGAGATGGACTATTTTGAATGGAGGGCCTAGACAAACAAGGCTAGAAGCTGAAGGCTTTAGGGTTTTGGGATTTTTACTGTCGCACTCGGGTGCAGCGGGGGTCGCTAGGGGTGTGTGTACGTGTGCATTTGTGTGGCGATGGCGAGGTTGGGTTTACCAGGCTGCGAGTGTGTGAGGATGTCAGGCAGGCCCCTCCCTGGAGGATTAACCCAGAAGGGGATCAGCTAGGGGCTAGAGGGGTAAAGAGATGTCCTTCAGAAACACCACTAAATGGATCCTACTGTATACCGTTAACCCCATGCAGGCCTCTGGCAGCACATTACAGGAGAGGTGCTGCTGTCTAATACCACTCTGGTTTATTAGTCTCTGCTGGTTACACATGGCTGAAGGAATGGCCTACCCAGATTCTACCTGCTACCCTTTCTCTCTTTCTTTCTTTCTTTCTCTCTTTCTTTCTTTCTTTCTTTCTTTCTCTCTTTCTCTCTTTCTTTCTTTCTTTCTTTCTTTCTTTCTTTCTTTCTTCTTTCTTTCTTTCTTTCTTTCTTTCTTTCTTTCTTTCTTTCTTTCTTTGAGAGCTTATGCAGGTGTTATTACGTTGTGTAGGGGGGTGTTGATCCTGTTGGGGGGTCCATGCTGAGGGAATTGGAGTTGTATGGAGACCCTGCAGGGGCCAGAAAAGCCCACTTGCGGCGCCAGGAGCCCCGAAGCCAATGTCTCCCAGGGAGAGATCATTACAGTATTTGTGTAGTCACTCTCTTCACTGAGAGAGATCGAGTCACACAGAGAAAGCTGGTGAAACTGTGAGGAGCCTGAGCCTCAGGGAAGTCATTACGGCTCCATCTCAGCTGGGAGAGGGAGAGGAGGCTCCCCCCAGCTGCTCTGGGGCATTGCACATAAATAAGGAAGTAAAGAAAGGAATGGAATCGATAATGAGACTGAATCAGGCTGTTTTGCCTAGTGAGTGAAAGGTTAGGCAGGGCTCGGGGGGGGGGGTGTGTGTGTGTGTGTGTGTGTGTGTGTGTGTGTGTGTGTGTGTGGAGAGGCCCAGAGGTTTGCTGCTCAGATGTCTGGTCTGGTGTGCAGATGGCCAGGCAGGGACCCACTGAATGGGCCTCGCGTTTCATTTGGTAGTTAGAGCCCCAGCTGCCTTTCTCTCTTTCATCCCTGAGAGAGAGAGAGAAGGTGGAATATTTTTCTATTCTATTTTCTCGTCCCTCCATTTTTTTTCGCCTCTCAGGGCGAGCGATGCACGCACGCACACACACACGACAGTCTCTCACTCTCAGCGGCGTGGGGGGATGAAATGTCTCTTAACCAAGCCGCGTGCCCCTGAGCTACGGTAATTGCAGGTGAAATTCAGCTTCCTCTTTAAAATGCCATCTCTCTCTCTCTCCCTCTCTCCCTCCATGCCACTGGGTCTCTCTCAGAAGTGTGTGAATCCCTCAGTCCCTGACGCGTCGCCAACCCCCGAGACACTCCCACAATGCACAGCGGAGAAGGTTGCCCAGTGATATCAGTAGTGCTGAGGGGGAGGGGGGCTGCTGCTGCTTAGGAGAGGAACGACACAGAGACAGTGTGTGTGCGTGCGCGTGCGTGTGTGTGTGCGTGTGTGTGTGTGTGTGTGTGTGCGCGCGCGCGCGTGTGTACACCGTCAGCAGAGCTCGACGTAGAGGTGACACCAAGGTGAACGCGGCGTGTGGAATGCGCTCTCGACTCGGTAGGCAGCAAATGGCTCGGTGGCAGATGGAGTCTTTGTCAGGGAAGAGAAATGGCAGCTCCGGAACGTCAGAGAACCATCCCCCTCCTGACCCCCTCCCTCCTCCCTGCCTTTCCACACACACGCAGGCAGGCACACGCACACACCTCATCATATCTCCCTCTCCCTCAGTGTTTCTCTCTCGGCTGGCGGGCGGTGACCTTCCTCCTCCAGGGTTCCCTCGCTGTTTGATCAATTATCCCTCTCCCATTGTTTACCAGGAGGCAAGAGAGGCCTTAAAATGGCCACTGTCAGGTGGAAGGATAGATTTCCCAGACAGGGAGGGAGAGAGACACCAGCGCTGTGAAGAAGCACGGCTGGAGGCTGGGCAGGAGGAGAGAGGAGGGAGGAGCAGTTAGCCTGTTGTAGCCCTCTATACAGCAGCCATGATTACATGATTACATGACATTAGCTATGAGTGATGCCTACGGTCTGATACTGCTGGGTTTGATGTATGTTTATGAGTAAATGTCAGGTGATTGTTAGTGAGGGGTTAGGAGACTGACAAAATGTCTTGGATTATCTGTTATACTTGTCATCACAATTATATTTTCTGCATTTGTTTATCAAACAATTCCTGGTAAAATCTGTTTCTAGCAGTATCTTTGAGTCGGAAACGAGTATTGACACTACCCAGCAGTCCCTTTACGACGGATGTAAAACCATGAAAAAAACAAAGTTCCATCCACCATTTACCCTCTGACCCTCTGACGCTAACGGACACGTCCAGAATGCCATAACACCTCCGTATTTTCAGCAATCATTATTTTCAGCATCGAAGGAGAAACGGAGAGTGAGGAAAAAGAGGAGGGATTCTGGGAAAGGTCAGGAGGCAAAGAGAAAAAAACGGGGTGAACAAATGATGCACTAAGCGAATGACACGCAGAGGTCCCGGGAGTTTAATATGTATGTGTTGCAGGTTTGATGGCTGCTTTCATTAGGCCCGCTCATTGTTATGCATAGATTGTTCTCCTGCAGCAAAATGAATATTGCATTCACACGGCCTCCCATCACGGCGGCTTCCAGGGAAACATTTTTGGATTGCAAGAAGCTTGGGAAGAATTATTATTATTATTATTATTTTTTAATATAGGATGGAAAAGTCAGTGGTGTCTGATGCAGACTACTAGGTCCTAATTAAAACGATTTATAGCGTTGTCAGTCACTGTTGCTCATTTGTTTGTTTTAAGCGGACAATGCGGGTTGGATACTCAAGTTAATTTAGGCAAGTGGGTGTACTTGTGTGTGAAACAAGAAAAGAGAGAGATGGAAAGATGATTCTTTTTTTTTTTGCATCACTTTTTCTATTCCTCAGACTTGACTATGTTTCAACGGGAATTCCTAGCCTTAGTGGGACATGGGGGAAGGGCTCTGTGAGAAATATTAATAGCTATGGTGGGCGGAAAGGGGATAAAAGGCTCTGTATTTTTCCATATGTTTTGTAAGAAAACAGTCCATATGGATGATGCCCTGGTCCGGAGATTTTCAGTCCCAAACAGACTATTCCTACTCTATCCCACTAGTCTGAGCCATTCTGTCCAGGCAACAGACACACTACACTCTGCCTATGGTGATACGATATAATGATCAAGTATGAATGACTTTCCGAGGTGTTGAAATATAGAACGGTTCAAAATATTAGAAAGAAGAACCCAACTAGACGGAAGACATTTACTGTTGAAACAGTCAATTCAATCTCAGAAGGAAAACGATATTATTATTGATGAATGTATAGATTAGGCTATAGTAACAAATGATGCCCAACGTGTATAGAGTTTAGCCTATAGATTGCATGGTTCGGTAGCTCAACGGAGCTATGAATACACAGTGAGTGAAATGCAGCTCCCACTGTGTTCATCTGAAGGACACAGGAGGAACCAGCGAGGACTGGAGAGGTCTAGAATGACCGTGTGAAGGAGGATTTTAAGAATTGCCACCCTCTGCCCTTGATGCTACAGTTATAAGTACCTGTACCAAGGCTGCAAAAGGCACACACACCCACCCACCACACAGCAGTAAGTGTGGTACAGTACGGAGGCTACACTTTTATTTACAGTGCATCAAGGAAATCATTTGTTTTCTTCTGGAATATCACACTTACTGAGTAATCTGTAGATGCTGTCAGTACTCTTTATTATACTTGTATTATGCTGTGTGTGTGTTTGTCCCAAGGTGTAGAGGAGAGGCTGTCCTAAGAGTGTTAACCACAGCTGCTTTGTCATCCCTTTAGAGAGGGTTTAGAGAGGGTTAATGTATCTCGCTGTGTTGGAGGTGAGATTGTCCTGTGATGGTTGACATCCGTCTCCCCCTGTCTCAGGCCCTGCTGCACACGCGCACACAGCACAGACAGACAGACAGACAGACAGACAGACAGACAGACAGACAGACAGACACTTCAGAGGACTTTCTGGTAACAGGAGCTGTGTGTGTGTGTGTGCAGCAGGGCCTGAGACAGGGGAGACAGATGTGGAGCCCCTCCCTGTCCCAGTGTGGAGTGGCCTGTCTTTCACACCCGCAATAAAAAACACTGTCACCAGTAACCACCACTGCTGCTGTTAGGAGGAGACAGACACTAAACAAGGCCTTTATTGTAATGCCTGAGAGACACTGTACCCACTTCTCAACAACAGTATAGCCTTAAGAAAGGAATGTGTAACTAAATAACCTAGAAGTTATGACAATGAAAATGATGACGTTTATTATGACTCATGATGGTGACAGTGATTATGCTGATTTGAGTGATGGTACGTTATGCTGATTTTAGTGATGGTATATTATGCTGATTTGAGTGATGGTATATTATGCTGATTTGAGTGATGGTACGTTATGCTGATTTTAGTGAATGTATATTATGCTGATTTTAGTGATGGTATATTATGCTGATTTGAGTGATGGTATATTATGCTGATTTGAGTGAATGTATATTATGCTGATTTTAGTGATGGTATATTATGCTGATTTTAGTGATGGTATATTATGCTGATTTTAGTGATGGTATATTATGCTGATTTTAGTGATGGTATATTATGCTGATTTGAGTGAATGGTATATTATGCTGATTTTAGTGATGGTATATTATGCTGATTTGAGTGAATGTATATTATGCTGATTTTAGTGATGGTATATTATGCTGATTTGAGTGATGGTATATTATGCTGATTTTAGTGACGGTATATTATGCTGATTTTAGTGATGGTACATTATGCTGATTTTAGTGATGGTACGTTATGCTGATTTTAGTGATGGTATATTATGCTGATTTGAGTGATGGTATATTATGCTGATTTTTAGTGATGGTATATTTTTCTGATTTTAGTGACGGTATATTATGTTGATTTTAGTGGTGGTATATTATGCTGATTTTAGTCATGGCGTATCATGATTCTTTTGGTGGGTTTCTTACTAGTATAATTATCTTGTTTTCTGGGAAATCAGGGTGCAGATTTCAGCTAGCCACAGAGTGGTTATTTAGATATAGTTAGCTACTGTCTGTCTGTGGCTGTGTGTGTGTCTGGTATTCTGTGGTAGCAGATTTACAGACTTTGTGTGTGTGTGTGTGTGTGTGTGTGTGTGTGTATTTATTAGGATCCCCATTAGCTAGTGCTAAATCAGCAGCTATTCTTCCTGGGATCCACACAAAACATAAAACATGACATAATACAGAACATGAATAGACAAGACCAGCACCAGGACAGACCTACATACAATATAAAATAAGTATACACCTTTCATTCATTAACGCCTTCATAATCAGTCATAGACACTACTGGATGCAAGTGCAACACACGAAAAGAGGTGCGTCGCAAACTGACATGAATATAGCAAACTTGTTTCGCTAAATTCCCCTGTGAAGGTGTGTGTGTTCTGTGAGGGGAAGTGAGTAGGCGGGTGTGTGTGTGTGTGTGTGCGTGCGTGTGTGTAATGTAAACGGCTTCACCAAAACTGCGGTTACTGTGGTCACAAGTGACAATGAGGATGTCTCACAATCAGTCAGTCAGTCACCTCAGCTGTATTCTGTTTCCATCACACATATAGCCCACAAACACTAGTGCATTCAGCCATACCGCACACACCCCCTCCGCCTACACACATAAACACACACACAAATATGTGATTTAAAGTACAGTACAGTGTGTTTGAGTCACTGTGCCTAATAGTGTGTGGATGTGTGTGTGTGTGTTTTATATGCATAAGAACAGTAGGATGCATGTGTTTGTTCTGGATAATATTAGCGTCGTCAAGCCATTCTGTTTATGGAAATCATCTGAGTGTTACTAATATGTCTGAATATAGCTTTAGGGGGGAAATGGCACCGTGTTGTCACATACATCTAAACAAACTGTGAGCATATTCAGTGTGTATCCACTCCAAAACATTAATATATTCAGGACATCTGATCCATCTCCCTCTCTCATTCTCTCTCTCTCTCTCTTTCTCTTTCTCCTTCCCCCCCTTTGATCTGAATAACAATAGTATCCACTCATGAAGACATATGTAAAATAGAACCGTCAAAATGTTCAGCCCTGGTGGCTCAAGAAGCCCTTGTGTACTGAACAGGGCAAAAACCATTAGGCAACACACACACAAACACACACACACACACCCTCTGGCAGGCAGATATGACACAACGGCTCCTGCTGTGATTGTCTGTTAGGCAGCCAGCGGCGCATTTGCGACCCAAGATGGACGCTCCCAGAGTGACGTCTGTTGTTCGCAGGAGGAGAATGGAATTTCAGGATAGCAGAGAGAGAGAGAGAGAGAGACAGAGAGAGAGAGCTCAGATAATGTCGGGCTGCTGTTTCACTCACAGCCTCTTCCTGTTTCTGGGGCACGAGGCGTGAAGGGTGTCTGTTTATCTCCAGACCACCAACCCCTCCCTACAACTCACAGACCAGGAAGTGCACAGCATTGGTTGACAGGAAATCTTAACATGTTATTTTGATGTGTAAATCCTGCTCTCTGCTGTGTCACTGAGTTCATTGTATATTGTGTTTGTTATAGGAAATCAGAATCTGCCATAATAATCAAAGTAGTGTAGCTTACAGCTCAGATACAATAGACTAGGCTACAGTATCTCGCATGTTGTCTCTCCAATTGAAATGCCTGCCTGCCTGCCTAGATCTTTGCTTTGTTATGACTTGTTTGTCTTTGAAGGGATGTCTGGTTCTCCCATAACAATTGTGCAATTGAAAAAAACCTCTCAGCTCAAGAAAAAGGAGATGGTTACACACCATTAGAATGGAGAAAGGACACAAGTTGAGTCAATGTGAATGACAGAGAGAATCTCTCCTTTGTCTGCGTGTGCGTGTGTGTGTGTGTGTGTGCGTGTGGCTGTTGCGACCATCGGCAGTGCTGTTGTCGGATGCAGGTGTTTGCACTTCAGCCAGCCTGCGTAGCTATGGAGCTATTCTTCACTCACAGGTTTGATGTGATTTACTCTGAACATCTGTCTCTGGCAGGTGTGTGGAACCATGAGATCTTGACTCTGATCGCATGATATAGATATTACAGGGGCGGGGGGTGTGTGTGTGTGTGTGTGTGTGTGTGTGTGTGTGTGTGTGTGTGTGTGTGTGTGTGTGTGTTAATGCCTGTGTGAGACGTATAGCTGAGCAGCAGAGAGAACATTCCCCCCCCCCCCCCCCACCAGGGATCAAACATGAATCCCACTGCTCTGTAATCCAAACCTGTATTTTGTCTGGGTGACCAGGCAGACCCTCCAACAATGGTCTCTGGCTTGATTTCCTGTGGGTGAGTGGTATCAACAGATGAGGTGGACTCCGGTGTCCGCCTTGCCAAATGAGGAGTCTACTCCAGAGGCATAAATCCAAGCTACATCTGCTCGGTTGAATCGTGTCTCAGTGGAAACAGAAGAAATATAAGAAAATAGCCTACAGAGCTTGAACTATTTTCAAGCTATTTCTCTCTCTCCCTGTCCACTGCTACTCCTACCAAAGTTCAGATATCTGGTGACAGGGGGCAGCAGGAAACGCTGTGATTGGCTCCTCGCTATGAGGAAGTGCTGGGCTCCCGAGGAGGAGCCAGATGGGTTCCAGTTTCACATCAAACACTGCCATAGCACTGTAGCACCGCTCCTGTTGCTGTGGGGCAACGAGAGAGGGAAAAACAGTCATTGTGCTGATAGCATTTGTGAAACCAGTCTGTTATTGTTGGAGTCACTGCTGCTGTAACTATGAAGTTGAACACAGTCAAGAAGTGGAGGTTTCTGTTCTGGTTCATCAGTGAAAATCATACAGGGAGGGAGCTAATGTGCGAAGTTAGACTGCTACACCATCCATTCAGAACCTCAGCTGGTTAGTTTTAAAGGGTGTTTTACGTTTAGCCTGGGGGGAAGGACAGTGTGCTGGACAGAATTGGATTGAGTGAATTTGAGCCAAACATGTGACAAGAATCTTCAACTCATCACCAGAGACATGAGTTTTCCCTTGCCATGTTACTTGACCCGGGAAAAACTCTGGGTGCCTCCTCATCACGTTTCAACACCCGGTCACCACTGCATAACATGTGGCGACGTGTTCTGCGTCATTGAAATAGAGTACGTTTGTGAATTGAAGAAACAGAAGGAGAAAACGTATGTTGGCTCAGCTAACCGGACATGTTAAGTGTTCAACGCCATTTGCTGCACAAATCATATTACCTGACAATGATGGAAGTAAAGGCATGTGCAACTAGACACGTTCAATTTAGTGCAGCTGACAGCGGAAGCAAGTGACTTGTACAAAAGAGATGCTTGGTCTGTTTCGGCGCTCTTAAAGGTACAGCAATTTCATCCAAATTAGCATGAGTCAATGGAGCCCAAAGTGAAGCTGATTATCTTCAGTTTGAAATTCCAGCCTAATTGGCTAGCATGGGAGTGAAGGCGAAGCTATGCCTGTCTGTCGTTTCTCGCTTGGGTTGTCATTAAAGGTTGTGCGAAACGAGTGTCAAGAGTTTATTTGCCTGGGGTGTTTTATTATTTTATTTTATTTATTAAAACCCCTCGCGAATACAGAATACATCTTTTGACTCTGCTGCGCTTTCAAACTTGTAATGTAATATAATTGTAAATGAGTGTTAGACGTTCAAATGTATTTCCTTGTTTTTTTTTCTTCATCTAAAATATGTCTCTCGGGTCCCCCCCCCCCAATCCTCATCACAAATGCAAATGTCTCACATTAATGAAAGAGGCTTTAGTTGAAGGTTGTGGTGTAGGATGGATGATACACACAGGGATTGGGCCGCACCGTGTCCTCCCACACGCTGTGGAATCGTATTATCACGCCGGCAGTACTTTTTACAGTGGCCTGTCGTGGCTGTAATGTGTGTAACTAAGCCAGGTGACCGTAGCTGTTAGCATAGCATAGCCCGTAGCATTGGCCTCTATGGGAGCTGGGCTAATGTCAACAGTGTGTTAGCGCTGCTGGGTTGAGTGGAGTCACTGACTGTTAATCATTGTTCAACAGAGAGGCTGTCAGGCCACAACAACACGGCACAGGATGAATCACTGCTATAGATCCCCATTTTACGGAGGGACCGTTTTAATGCCGTCGTTTTTAGTCATTAGGCTCTACTTGTTACATATAGGAGCAGCCTTGGGTCTGAAGAAGTAGTCAGCTGTAGCGAAATACTGTTAAGGATTTTTACACCTCGAGGTGTATTTTCACTTTCCCTTGAAGATGAAGACATATTTAAGGCTACTACCTGTTAATCAATAATGTATAACATTAATGATGCTATTAATAAGACATATTGACACAACAATTATGGCATCTTAAATTGTATGTTGTTTCCGGAAAGGTGATAAAATCGTGTGCATGTCTCCAGTTATTTCTAAGTCTAATCCCTACTTCATTTCCAGCTCTAGTTTGGTTTCTATAGAGAGATATTCGAAGACAGGGGTTCATCTAAGAGTGAGAGTGAGAGGAGCGTGTTCTCGGTAATTAAAAGGCAATTTTCTGAAATTGATTAGATTATGCTAATGAAGGTAGATGATATCAGGCAAACGTGTGAGAGAATGCCAGTCCAGCCGCCATTACACGCACACGGGTCCTCCCTGCTTTTCTTTCTGCCGAGTGCTTCATAAAATGTCAGAGCGCTTCTCTCTCTTCTCCCCGAGCAAGACGCTGTGAGATGGCAGCTATCTCACCTGCTGCACTCTGTGTGTGTGTGTGTGTGAACACTGGCCTCTCTCATGTAGCATTGGAGCAGAACGGAGTGGCCTTCTGCCTGCTGCGTTCTCTTCCGCTCTGTCAATAAAGGACCACAGACTCTTTTCCAGCCGTCTTTTCCCCGTGTTGAACAGACAGTAGAGCGTCAATCCAGTTCCCAGCACTAATAATCGAAATGTCACCAAAAGCCTATTGTTCAGCGGCGTCCCTGACAACCGAGCTGCTATAGCTGTCGCAGGATTGTTGTAGTTGTTGCTGTCGATTTCGAGGACTAGCTAGCCTCCTCGGTCTTCCATCGGTTTTATTAGTGGAAGGTGTTCTGAACGGGCCTGGTCGTGAAACGACACACGTGAGCACTAACACCTGCCTGTTGATACAGACAGATGCTGCAGCACACCCCCTGCAACCTCCGTTAGTCTTCTACACATGTAGAAGAGTAGGTATCTGCTCTGCATATGCTGTGTTGCCTATTTGCACAGCTCAGTCAGAGGAAATCAAACAGAGGCTATCTCTTTAACTGAAATCATAATTACACAATTATGCTAACTCTAGAATGCGTCCGGGCGCTGTAAAAACCAGCCAAGCTCCAGCAGGGGGGGAGCTGGGGAGTGTTTGGGGGGAGGGTGGTAGGATATAGGAAACAGGCTTTGAGAGGGAGCCTGGAGGCTTCATTTAGCCACGACAACAGTACATGAGCTCATTACACACACAGAGAGCTCTCAGGCCCAGCCCAACACACTGCAACACGTACACATTCAGACAGCAGCGGGAAACATCAACATTTAATGGGATATCTCTATCCTGCTAGTCCTCGCCTTCCTGTGCTAAAGGAACATTAGGCTGAGCCACCAGGGCCAGGAGTTAAGGGGTTTGCAACTTGGCTGAGGGTTTTTAGTAAACCAGGGCTCCCGGTGAAGCCTACAGCCACTGAATATCAAATATGGCCGTCAGTACACCCACCAAGGGAACATTCAGTCAAATGTATTTGTAAAGCTATTTTTACATCAGCTGATGTCACTAAGTGCTTATACAGAAACGCAGCCTAAAACCCCAACTTTCATTTGAATGTGAAGGGAATTTCCATTTTATAAATTCCAATTGTACGAGCATATCTCTCTGCCGTCAGTTGATGCAGTCAAAGTGGAGTCATATAGAATGAGCTTTGTGACCACACATTTCTGTCTGCACTAAGGAATGCTTGATCATGGCATTGGCCATCTCTTCTTAGTCACTGGTATATCTCCCTCAGCTTAGAAGTGGCTAGACATTCATTATAATCCTGTAATAGTGTATAAATGTACATATCATTGACACATTTTGTCGTTTAAATCTCTAAGCATGAGATGTGTAAAATGTATTGAATTGCACTGAAGTTGGCCCATTTGAATTGCCTAAAAGTGTAGGCCTATTTAATCCCAGGAAAATACTTGATGGGAGACATGGTTGCTTCTGTCATTGCGGTGTGTATTTATAACAGCTAGCTCCGTTGCTGGCTAAACCGGGCTGTGCCGATGCTCGCAGGACACTCCATGATTCTGTCACTTTCGTTTTGTCTTGCGTTTGACATGCATGTCATCTGCATTATGCATATCTGGAGTGTAGCAGTCGATCTCTCCCTCTCTCTCTCCCCGCATCCTTCACTCTCTCTCCCCTTCTTCCCTGTGTTGCTAAGCCTCCTCCTCTTCCATTTCTCCCCTATGCCCACACACATGGCTGTTGTGGCTGATAAAAACGGTACTAGACTGTTTATTGTACCCTGATGGAAAATGTTATGATTGTTCTAATATTGGACTGGACCTGGTAGCGAAAGCTGTGGCCTTTTGGTGAATTGACCCAGCTCTGTGTGAACTGTGTCAATCTAATCCTGTATGAATAAATCTTTTTACTTTGTTTCAAATTGCTTTTTTGGTGAACCATCTCTTAGGGGACCAATTGACACTTGAAATGAACATTACAATGATGCTTACAGTGAATGTGTGTGTGTGTGTGTGTGTTAAAGTAGAATTTGCTGAAGTGGTATGAAGTGTATAATTCTCCACTGATCAAAATGACATGTTATAAATGTCAGGTATGGAGTATTACAGCCGTTTACAGCCCAGCCGTGTGGCTGGATATCTAGTTTGCTATGACATTTTCGTAGTCTTCTTGTCTACCTGAAAGTATCAGATTTGTCTCATTAACGGTCCTTCTCACACCAATTGAATGTCATTTAATAATCATCAGCAATAGATCATCACAGTTGATGGAGCCTGGAGGAAGAAGCAGTGCAGAGGAGATGATTTAAAACTGAACAAGGGTAGGAACCAGGAAGAATATATGTCATGTATAGTAACAGCCAAGTGTTATTATCCCTAACAAGCGTTGGCTTGCCTCGCTCTGCGTCCATGTCTCTATGGTGTTTGTTCATTGTAGCCCCCCACACACACACACACACACACATTCCTTTTCTCTCTCTGCGTAATGGAGTCCTCTAAATATATCCGGTTTGGGGCAGATCTGAATGTGCTGCGACGGGCGGTAATGAGGGCGAGATTGGCTTGTGGAGAGAGAGCAGAGGGTGGAAGAATAGCAAATTCATCAGGACTGAATCACTCACTGAGAGAGCTGCCTGTCTGCCTGCATTAGGCTTTGGTGTGGCTAATGATCTTAAGACCCCACAAGGTTTCCATGGGGACATATTTGATGATGGCTCTATATGCAAATTGAGCAGCATTTCGCCTACTATTGCTTAGGTGGGTAGAGATGTTTGCTACATAGGCCTCGGAACCTACCTACACCTCCTTTCTCTTTCAAAAAGCAACATGAGTGAAAAAGGATTTCTGCTTCCCAAAACTACAGAGGAAACACATTTCCCATCGTATTCCTGGTGTTGTTGACCTGTCGGGAGATATAGTCCTACTGTAGGTTAGCTGAGAAATGCCAGTCTATCTGTGTGGAGTGTAGAATGTAACGTTCTTCCCTTGCAGACTGCTGCATTCCAGGAGGAACCGGACCTGGCCTAGTGGCCTGAAGGGCCTGCTTCTCCTCACTGAGATACATAGCCATTTTTACATGAACATTTCAGTCATTTAGCAGACTCTTTATCCAGAGCGACGTACAGTCAGTGCATTCATCTTAAGATAGCTAGGTGGGACACCCACATATCACAGTCATAGTAAGTACATTTTTCCTCAATAAAGTAGCTATCAGCAAAGACAGAGCTAATAAGGGGGAGGGGAAAAGTTGTGTTAGTTCACAAAAGGCTTTTTTATTTTATTGTATAAATGTTTTGGGAGGGGGGGGGGGGTGCAGAGGGATTATTTAAGACACTCTTTTAAAGGAATAGACTGTTCCAAAATGTAGGCCTCCGTTAGATTCTCTCCAGTCAGTTGAAGTTATACTGAGTTGAGTTTAGTTGTAGGCGAGCAGAGCAAGTTCTAGCTGTGACAGTTCTGTCACAGGCAGACATTTGACATTTAACACAAGTGACAAGCTCAGCTACCCCTCTTCAGTGGTTTCCATCCCAGGCCCAAAATCACATTATTGTCGCTGAAAACCACAACACAGATCGCAGTGTGAGTGTAGAATCAGGCAGCCCGTCTGCGTTCTTATGACTGTGAATCAAGTCCTTCGGTGCAGGAGGACTGAGCGGTTTCCCCTGGCGGTGTGTTATTGTCCTGACAGTCACCACTAGTGGCCTTGCAGTGGAGCTGGGCTGTCCGTGGATTGGCTGCAACAGTACGGGAAGGATACCGCTGCCAAGGCGGTGTAATGGGGTGAGAGATGTTGCCCTTCCCAACATGCCCTGCTCTGCCATCTGTCGCTGGGCGGGTGTGCAGAAAAGGGGCGGGGTTTAAAGAGCAGACTGTGGCCACTTAACAGTCAACACACACAGGGGCATTGTGCGGTGTGCCCATTGGCCCAACTGTGCTAGGCTATGTCACTGTTGTTACCCATCATCATCGTGTCTGTCTGATGCTGTCAGTGCTGTGACTCAGTAGTCTGGTAATAGTCTGAGGTTTAACCCGGGACAAAGGCCATGGCTTCCTGTTGGCATTATGTCACTTCCTGCCTAGTGGTAGTGTTTGTGTGTGTGTAGGCGGGGTAGGGAGGGGATCTGAGTAGAACGATCTGGATTCATCTGTGTCACTTAGTGTTTAGTGCAAACAAGACAGCCATGAGTAAACACACACACACACCGTGAAAAGGTAAACAGTGGGGACTGAAATGTGCAAGGTCGGGTGTAGTGAGGGATATACTGGTAATTTCTCAGTCTGGGTCCATGACCCCTCTCTCTCTCTCTCTATATATATATATATATATATAAAACGCCAGCAAGGAAATGTCTAGATGGAGTTTAAGCCTATTTACAATGACATAACTTCTAGATCCACGATAAATAAAGGAGTTGAAAGAAGGACATAATACGAGCACTCTGGTAAACAGCGGTGAGCATACGTGCTCTGTCCCCAATCTCTCACACTTTACTCTCCTATTTCTGCCGCCCACGTAGTGTAGTGAAGCGGGGGATACTAAACGACCCAAATGGCACCCTATTCCCTATACAGTGCACTGCTTGTGACCAGAGCCCCACTATATAGGGAATAGGGTCCCATTGGTGACACAGTACAGAGTGCTGCAGGTTGCTCTGCTCTTTGTCGCATTAAGGCCTCTAATTGTGTTGAACAAGGCCGCGGGACATGACGGGTGCCGGAGTGCCGGAGACGACACAGGAGCCGCCAGTATCACCAGGCAACCGTCGCACAGCGGAGCCCCAAAGGAGCCCAGGGCCGGCTCCACGCTTCAGGAGGCCGCCTCCAGTTTCACATCGCACACATCCAGCCAATCAGTTTAACCAGTGTGTACAAGACAGGAAGATGCAACTACAGTGGCATCCATATCGTGGCTAATTTTCACCTCATTCACTGTATGGATTTACAAGTGGGTTTTAGGCCCTTTATGATTTAGATGTTCTTTCTGGTGTGATGGGGAAATGACAGAGCCAAGAATAAAGGTGTTTGTTGAATGCGGAGATGTGAGATGAAGAGGCGAAGATAGACACAACACTGAGGGGCTGTAGGCGGAGAGGATAGAAAGAGAGAGACGGAGGATTCGGGCTGAGAGGCAGGCAGGCAGTGTGTGACTTTGAATAGGGTTAAGACATGGGGAATAATGTGTTTTCCCCTCTCTCGCTCCCTCCATTAGGGCGAGAGGAGACATTGTGTCCGCACTCTGACTAGCGCTGATCCATGCTGATGACTGTTGCCGGATTATCTCTGTTAGCATCGGCCATCTGTTACTGTGGGGGGGGGGGGGGGGGGGAAGCAAGCTACCAGCAAGGGCCCAGCTCTGTCCTCCTCGAAGCATGCAGCCATTTGACACACACACACACACACACATAGTGTCAACACACACACACACACACACACACACACACACAGAAGGCCTAGTGTTAGCTTACAGATACACGCACGTGCACCCATTATCATAACTAAAGCAGCTAGCTAGTGCATACTTAAGAAGGTAGAGTATTTGTGGCACATGCAAACACACATACAGGCCTCCACACACACACACACACACACACACACACACACACACACACCTCCCCTCTCACACACAGCAGAGAAGAGGAGGAGGGTCTTCTTCCACAATAGCAGGGACATGTGAAGGCTGCTATCGAGGCCACATCCACTCATAAAAACCCAGCTAGCGAGCTGTTTATATTCCCAGCAGATTTCCTGAAGGGCCATTCTTACCACCATTTGCAGCTTGTTTTGGCAGCTGAATGGTGTGTTGTATATGTGGACGTGACTGTGATTCTGCCGAGGTAACACATCTTATAAATCATTTGGGGGCTATTAGCATAAATCTCTCCTCTCGTACCATCCGCGGCCTGCTGTTTGGTCACAACGCAGCTCGCTGATTGGCTCAACGTTACCTAAGTCAAATTAATTTAGCCGTTCACGGAGATTATACCGCCCGCCTTATACCGCCACTGTGCCGCGCCGTTAATTACCTATAAAATCAAGCTAATTCTGATGCTAAATCCATTTTAATTTATCATAATTAAGTCAGGATTGGATCCTTAAATACCTCGGCGGTCCATTATTGTTGCAATCATTGTTTGCTGCGTCAGGTGGTATCCTCTTACCCGCTCCAATCGTATGATTCTTAATAGATTTAATAGTACTAAGTGATCAGTTTGTTGTTGTGGACGTCGGAATTAGAAGACGAGGGACAGTCGTTTTGTCTCATGTGGTGGAGAAGAAGAATCCCTTGTCAGAGATGCTGTGTAAGATGAGATAAGGAGGAGGGCTGTTTTTTTTTTTACCCCAGAAGGAATCGCTTTTTTAGAGGAAATGAATTCTCTTCACGTCTTTGGGTTTTGACAGGCCGAGGCATAAGTGCAGATATTGAGAAATGACAGGAATGGTTTACACGCCGTCATTCATCCCTGGTGGGGTTTGTTTCTGCGTCTCCTTCAGACAAAATGCCTTCTCTTTCTCTTTCCCCCTCTCTCTGTCTCTCTCGTCTCTGAATTGCCATTTGAAATCACACCGAATGATCCGCTCCGTTGATTACCTGACACAAAATAAGCCCCCGTCTCATTTTGTCGGAGAGATGAGCCGTTGTTTTTGCCGTTTTTATCTGCGTTGTAAAACCTGATCTCCATCCAGCCGCTATTGATTGTCACCTGTTTATCTGAGACAATGGTGACAGCAGTGCAATGGTGAACCTAGTATTACATTTGAGCAGAGAGCAAAATATGTTTTATACTGAATTAGAAAAATATTGATACAGCTTTTCGCAAAACACGGTCATTAAAAACGGAGGTTTATTGCTAAAACATGCGTTTAAAAAAGAATCCACAAACGACCTAATGATTTGGCTAAATGAACCTGTCATGTCCGTGCATGAGGAACGGGTCCCTCCCGCTGACCCTTGACCTCTCTGGTAAGTACACATGATCATGCATGTGTCCCAAATGACACCCTAGTCCCTACATAATCCACTACCTTTGACCAGGGCCCATAGCACTCTGGTCAAAAGTAGTGCACTACATAGGGAATAGGGTGCCGATGGGGGACACAGCCACGGCCCATATTTGCCACAGCAACAACTGAACCGCAATGGCCGCCCTGCAACAGTCCTCCTCCAGCACCACGCGCAGTAGCCAGGCAGCAGCCAGATCCCCGAGGATTGCAGCAGGTTTTCTTGTCATTTGCGTCCCGTCCTCCCCCCTCCCCCCCTCCCGTCAGCCTAGCTCCTGGCTGATACTTGATATTCAGAGGATAGCAGCTTTTGTCTCTGAGATCTAATCAGTGTCCCTGTGCCTGCTGCAGAGGAGGGAGAGAGAGAGGAGGGGGACTAAGGGAGACTGTTTATGTGTAATGACACAATATGAAAGGCAGCCTGTAAAACACAATCTGCAAACTGTGCTTTTCAAGGGGATTTTCCTACCTGGATTAGTGTCAGGTAAAGGGATGGAAACGGGAGGAGAGAGGAGAGAGAGGAGAGAGTCAGGGGCCGTGTGATATGGGAGAGATTTTGTGTGTGTGCGTGGCACATGTGTGCATGTGTGAGAAAGTGTGTGTACGTGCGAGAGAGAGTGTGTGTGTACGCGTGTGTACATGAGAGAGAGAGAGAGAGTGTGTGTGTGTGTGTGTGTGTACGCATGTGTATGTGAGAGAGTGTGTGTGTGTTCTGCCTGCCTGAATGTTTGTGTAAGAGAAGGTGGGTAGGAGGAAATAATGGAGTAGAAATAAGCGACAGTGGAATCATCTAACCCTGCCGTTGTCTCCCGAGGTTTATTTGAACCAGTGTTGTCAGTAATGCCAGTTCTCTATGAGGCTGTTAATGGACGGGAGCACAATAGTTCCACAGCGGAGAGAAGTCTATTGGGTCTTAGAGGAGTCTTTGAAAGCCCTCTGTGTGTTTTGTACAAGGCTGAAAGAAAGTGGAACTGTGAAGGCTTTAGTTTGCCTGTTAACTACATCCACTGTGAGAGGGGGGACTGTTTCACACTGTGAGAGGGGGGACTGTTTCACACTGTGAGAGGGGGGACTGTTTCACACTGTGAGAGGGGGGACTGTTTCACACTGTGAGAGGGGGGACTGTTTCACACTGTGAGAGGGGGGACTGTTTCACACTGTGAGAGGGGGGACTGTTTCACACTGTGAGAGGGGGGACTGTTTCACACTGTGAGAGGGGGGACTGTTTCACACTGTGAGAGGGGGACTGTTTCACACTGTGAGAGGGGGACTGTTTCACACTGTGAGAGGGAGGACTGTTTCACACTGTGAGAGGGGGGACTGTTTCACACTGTGAGAGGGGGGACTGTTTCACACTGTGAGAGGGGGACTGTTTCACACTGTGAGAGGGGGACTGTTTTACACTGTGAGAGGGGGACTGTTTTACACTGTGAGAGGGGGACTGTTTTACACTGTGAGAGGGGGACTGTTTTACACTGTGAGAGGGGGGACTGTTTTACACTGTGAGAGGGGGGACTGTTTTACACTGTGAGAGGGGGGACTGTTTTACACTGTGAGAGGGGGGACTATTTCATACTGTGAGAGGGAGACTGTTTTATGTAAAAAGAGCTGGGAACACTCTTGTAAATCAAATAGATCACGCTATGTGCGAGGGTGCATGTGTGAACTGCGTGTGTGAGAAAGACAGAACGTGAGTTTGTGTGTGTGTGAGCGAGAGAGAGAAAGTCTATGTGTGTGTGTGAGAGAGAGAAAGTCTATGTGTGTGTTTTGTCCGTCCAAAATGTCAGACAGCCTCTTCTCTCCGCTCTCAGCTGAACACTTGTCATTTACTGTCATGTTAAAGTGATAATGGTCACTAATTCCACACCAACCCCCCTCCTTAAGAACTAGTGACATTCCCCCCCCAAAAAGATGCCATCCTCCCGGCCCATGAGCTCTGAATGGGAGGTGGGGTGTGTAGAAATATTGTTCTGGGGAAGTGAGATGTGAAAGGGAGAGTGGCGGGCAGCAGTGTCTGTTTCTCTCTTTCTATTCTCTCTCTCCTCTGCTTTTGTAACGGTGCTGATTGGATTGTGTTTGACAGATATGGAGTCTGGAGAGCGGCTGGCCTCCCCCGCGCCCCCCACCCTGCCCACCGCTCGCACCTCCTCCCCTGCTGCCTCCTCCTCCTCTTCCTCCTCCTCGTCCTCCCCGGCTCCCCACTCCAAGAGCAGTCTGGCCCCCAGCCCTGCAGCCTCACTGGGATTTACCCTCAGCACCTCTGGTAAGACTGCTTCATCAATCCACGCCGTGCATCACACACACACACACACACACACACACACACACACACACACACACACACACACACACACTGTCAACACCCTGTTAAACTGCACATGACTAAATACACAAAATGCACTTTACACTTTCTACAGAGAGACTGGTTTACAGAGACACTGGTTTACAAGGAAATGGTTTACAGAGAGGCCGGTTTACAGAGAGGCCGGTTTACAGAGAGGCCGGTTTACAGAGAGGCCGGTTTACAGAGAGGCCGGTTTACAGAGAGGCCGGTTTACAGAGAGACTGGTTTACATATATGTTAGATTTCTACTTCCCCATTAATAACTACTGTCTGTATATATAGAATAGAACAACCCTCATAACTACTGTCTGTATATATAGAATAGAACAACCCCTCATAACTACTGTCTGTATATATAGAATAGAACAACCCCTCATAACTACTGTCTGTATATATAGAATAGAACAACCCTCATAACTACTGTCTGTATATATAGAATAGAACAACCCTCATAACTACTGTCTGTATATATAGAATAGAACAACCCTCATAACTACTGTCTGTATATATAGAATAGAACAACCCTCATAACTACTGTCTGTATATATAGAATAGAACAACCCTCATAACTACTGTCTGTATATATAGAATAGAACAACCCTCATAACTACTGTCTGTATATATAGAATAGAACAACCCTCCATAACTACTGTCTGTATATATAGAATAGAACAACCCCTCATAACTACTGTCTGTATATATAGAATAGAACAACCCTCATAACTACTGTCTGTATATATAGAATAGAACAACCCCTCATAACTACTGTCTGTATATATAGAATAGAACAACCCTCATAACTACTGTCTGTATATATAGAATAGAACAACCCTCCATAACTACTGTCTGTATATATAGAATATAACAACCCCTCATAACTACTGTCTGTATATATAGAATAGAACAACCCTCATAACTACTGTCTGTATATATAGAATAGAACAACCCCTCATAACTACTGTCTGTATATATAGAATAGAACAACCCTCATAACTACTGTCTGTATATATAGAATAGAACAACCCCTCATAACTACTGTCTGTATATATAGAATAGAACAACCCTCCATAACTACTGTCTGTATATATAGAATAGAACAACCCTCCATAACTACTGTCTGTATATATAGAATAGAACAACCCTCATAACTACTGTCTGTATATATAGAATAGAACAACCCCTCATAACTACTGTCTGTATATATAGAATAGAACAACCCTCATAACTACTGTCTGTATATATAGAATAGAACAACCCTCATAACTACTGTCTGTATATATAGAATAGAACAACCCTCATAACTACTGTCTGTATATATAGAATAGAACAACCCTCCATAACTACTGTCTGTATATATAGAATAGAACAACCCTCCATAACTACTGTCTGTATATATAGAATAGAACAACCCCTCATAACTACTGTCTGTATATATAGAATAGAACAACCCTCCATAACTACTGTCTGTATATATAGAATAGAACAACCCTCCATAACTACTGTCTGTATATATAGAATATAACAACCCCCCATAACTACTGTCTGTATATATAGAATAGAACAACCCCCCATAACTACTGTCTGTATATATAGAATAGAACAACCCCTCATAACTACTGTCTGTATATATAGAATAGAACAACCCTCCATAACTACTGTCTGTATATATAGAATAGAACAACCCTTCATAACTACTGTCTGTATATATAGAATAGAACAACCCTCATAACTACTGTCTGTATATATAGAATAGAACAACCCTCCATAACTACTGTCTGTATATATAGAATAGAACAACCCTCATAACTACTGTCTGTATATATAGAATAGAACAACCCCTCATAACTACTGTCTGTATATATAGAATAGAACAACCCTCATAACTACTGTCTGTATATATAGAATAGAACAACCCCTCATAACTACTGTCTGTATATATAGAATGAGAACAACCCCCTCATAACTACTGTCTGTATATATAGAATAGAACAACCCCTCATAACTACTGTCTGTATATATAGAATAGAACAACCCTCCATAACTACTGTCTGTATATATAGAATAGAACAACCCTCCATAACTACTGTCTGTATATATAGAATAGAACAACCCTCATAACTACTGTCTGTATATATAGAATAGAACAACCCTCATAACTACTGTCAGTATATATAGAATAGAACAACCCTCCATAACTACTGTCAAGCATATTGGCTGTGCACTGTGTAATGAGTGGCGTAGAAACTAAAAAACCCTTAAGATTCACCTTTAACTCAAAGTTCTCCTTTTTTTCAGCACAGGGAAGGATGAGTTTAATGCGTTGCTGACTTCCCCCCAGCATTAATGATGTAGTTATTGTTAGGCCTGTGAAAACACCTTTTCTCCCCGACTCAGCCTTCCTATGACAGCTTGGGTTGCTGCTGAAAAGCTGCTGCATTAATGAAGCCCAAACAATTAGAAAGCCTCTTTTGTTTAATACGGAACACACACACACACACACACACACACACACACAGATATGCTCGCCCATGTCTCCTGACAACCTCTTGCTATGTGGCTGCATCACTGATTTGTGTGTGTTGTGTGTGTCTCAGGCTGTGCCTGCGTGATTTAACATGTCTGTCAGCCACTCAGTGTCTTCGTGCCAGCTCCAAACACCCAGACCCTTTCTCTGCATTCTAATTGTGTTCTCAGAGCCATTATGCAGCATGAGGAACACACACACACACACACACACACACACACACACACACACACACACAGGAGTCGACAGATCACACTGACCAGCAAATAGCATGCAAATTTCACACTGCACTAGTTGTTGTCTTTCTCTTTCATGATAAGAAAAGCGACAAAATAAAGCCCCCAGTATTTCTCTCTCTCTCTTCTCTCCCCTGTGCTGCTCCAATGAAGCAGCCATTAGACCATCTTCTCATGCATTATACATTGCCCGTATCCCTCTGCGCCATAACCTGTTCTCAGATTGTCTAGATAAGTGATTTTGGGCCGAGCGTCAAATGAAATGCTGAGAGGCAGGCTTCTAGCTCTGAAGTTGTGCCGAGTTTGATCAAGCCAAGCAAGAGTTCTTTCATATGAGACGTCTTGTTCCCGCGCGGAGCGGAATCTAACGATGAGGATTCATATTAATTATGAATTATATATACTATACCTATTATATACCCACTGATGTGGGTGGCAGGTAGCCTAGTGGTTAGAGGAGGCAGGTAGCCTAGTGGTTAGAGGAGGCAGGTAGCCTAGTGGTTAGAGGAGGCAGGTAGCCTAGTGGTTAGAGGAGGCAGGTAGCCTAGTGGTTAGAGGAGGCAGGTAGCCTAGTGGTTAGAGGAGGCAGGTAGCCTAGTGGTTAGAGGAGGCAGGTAGCCTAGTGGTTAGAGGAGGCAGGTAGCCTAGTGGTTAGAGGAGGCAGGTAGCCTAGTGGTTAGAGGAGGCAGGTAGCCTAGTGGTTAGAGCGTTGGTCCAGGAAACGAAAGGTTGCTGGATAGAATCCCCGAGCTGACAAGGTAAAAAATCTGTCGTTAAGCCGCTGAACAAGGCGGTTAACCCACTGTTCTTCGGTAGGCCGTCATTGTAAATAAGAATTTGTTCTTAATTGACTTGCCTAGTTAAATAAAGGTTCAATATTTATTTAATTTTTATGTTGAAATGCTTAAATTGAGTGCAGAGCCCCCCACCACCAGCAAATCCCCAATTGTTAGTCTACATTGCAATTACATTGTTTTATGTCTACTGGTTGAATTGTTTTCACATGTAGTTCATTCCACAGCTTTGTTGTGGTTTCACATTGAGATGCATTTCTGTAGTTTTTCATTTCTCATAGCCTGACGTACAGTACTCATTCAACACGCTTTTAAAGCTGTTGGAACATGATGGAGAAGGTCAATTTGCCTTCCTGCCACCTACACTAGTCACAATTAAAGGAATAGCCACTCTGTGCTAATGGAACATGTGCCTGTGACTTCAGATTGGGTAACTAGGAGCCATTTTAACAGTAATAACACTCCTCTATTGTCATATGATAGCCGTTGGAACTATTTGTTGTCGTGGCGGATTCTTGTCACAGAGGTATCAGCAGAGCAGAGAGAGGAATTAATTCAAGGTCTTTTGCCAACCTGCCAATACTACTTGAGAAAAACATTGAAGAAATCTCAGATGAGCAAGAACAGTGGTGGAAGGAGATGGGGGAGGAGAGGGGGGGGCATGCAGTGTGTCATTGATGAGGATATCACTTTGAAAAAGCCCGGGCGCATGTAGAACTCTTTCCTACTGGGATCAGCTCACGGATGCAATTAACTTTAAATCTGTCCATGGAAATTTGATTGACTGCAGCAAACAACAAATTAATCCCCCTTCGGCTAGCATCCTCCGAACATGAAAAAAAAAAGGCCCAGCGCTTTTTGAGAATGCAGTGAGTTTGTCAGAGAGAGTGGAGGAGAGTGAGAGAGAGAGAGAGGATATCAGGTAATCCTGTATTTCTGCTCTGCTGCTCGCTTCTCTCCAAATTTCTGATTAAATTATTCTCCAGCTGGAAGCGCATTAATATTGAAAAGGCATTTGCAGATGTCACTCTGTTGCTCGGGGAAGGTCGGTCGAGGCGAGAGTGACGGGCGGGGTTTTGGCGGGAGGGAGACGCGACGGAAGTGGCAGCTTGCTGCTGGCCTTTCGGGGGTTGTGTTTTGTATTTTCAGTCATTTGTCTCCGTATCCACTAGCTGACTTTGGCAAGGCAAGGCACTCCATATTCAGCATATTGTAATGAAGTAGACAAGGTATTTCTCTCCTCTGTCGTGGTGCAGTACTGCGAAGACTGGGGCCTTGAAGCCAGCTCAAAGGGCATTTTCTCATGTGTCGCCACACCACTCTGCCTCTGGCACGCTGACTGGCAGTCTTTGTTTCCCTCCCCACCTCCCACTGAGCATTTAAACTCCGCTTCCCACATGCAAATAAACCTTTTTATTAGCCTATTGTGATTTCCACGATGTCTTCCTCGGTCTCCTTCGACTTCCATATTACTGGTTTACAATATGGTGATAACATTTAGGCCATTTTAGGAATCTGTCTCTAGGGAAATCACACTTTTACATTTCGTTAGTCCTAAATTGCTGTTGAAAAGATGCTCCCAGCATTAGGTCTACGGTGCCCTTTGTGCACATTTTTATGATTTTGTAGGTGCACAGTCCGGCCTAATGTCGAAGAGTTGGAACATGAATACTTCCCTCTCTTCTGTAAGTGAGATAATGTAATTCAAACTCCGGATTAACCAACCAGACAGTAACATGATGCTGTATGGACATTTTAATTCGATTCCCTTGATCATCTCAGCAATTTACCCTCAACATTGTATTTTCACTTCATGCTCCCATCACTATATTGTTGATTATATGTAGCTGTTTTAGGGCATGCAAAATGAAAGTGCTTTAGCTTAGGCCTAATTATGTTTAGATGTTGTTTTTTCTCAGTCATGACAGCCAGACAGGCAATCTCAAATGTTCTGCTTCTGTTCTGTGCGTCTCAACTCCATCATCTGATTCTGTAGGACTTGGGGGCATCACACTCACACAGCACTCACTGGGCGTGTTGTAGGTTGACATTTTCACAAGCTCAGTGAATAACACTTTATATCTCCTGTCATCACTTTTTATGCATACGTATTACCTGGCTCAAAGAGAGCTAGGCTTCGCCCCGCCGCAGCCTCCCTCCCTCCCTCTACCAGCCTCTCTCTCTTTCTCTCTTTCTCACCCTTCTGTAATGGAAATTGAATTTGCATGAAATATGCTCAGACCAAATTGCATCTGACTGTGCGAGGAGACAATGCGCTCTGGTTGCCCTGCCAGAAATGATTGTACTCAGGTTTAGGGGAAAGCTTGATGACGATCGTGTTGAAGTATTGCTCTTTTTTTTGGGCAGTGTGCTGCTGAAATTTAAATCAGAGAAGGTTTGGAGGAAAGTATTAGGAGCAGACTCTACCACAGGTATACCTTTCAAACACCACACACTGACGTATTGAAGGACCGCGACTCGCTTGTTATTCGCTCTACCACTGATTTAGCCTATTTGAGCTCGTTTAATTTGCATGGTGATAGACATAATGGAGTAGCATGGAAGGATCAGTCCTATACAGTACCTGCAGAAACACTTCAATTACACTCCCAGCGGTCCAAATGTCCCGCTGCTCAGCCCGCATCAGTTTCAAGTTTCTTGGTAAATACAAACTCGAATACTTATGGTAATTTCTCGCGGCGTAGTTTTTTTACTCTACCCTACGAACGTTCTCTTTGTTGCCTAATTAAACGAATCAGCTCCCCGTCAGAAAATATCATATGAATTGTCGACTGATTGCTCTTTTTGTCTTCTTCTCTCTCTCTCTCTCTCTCTCTCTCTCTCTCTCTCTCTCTCTCCCCCCTAATGAAGTACAGCCTAGAGCTCCGTCGATCTAGAACATGCAGGATGCGCGTCTCCCCTCTGAGTAGTGTCTCTGTCTCAGTCACTCCGATCTGAGCCGCTCTGTTCTGTGTTTGAAACGAGCATGTGTAATCCTGTCAAGCTCCAATCCAGGGCAATCTTTGTCCTTTACGCTGCCTAATGTCTTGTTGAATATACATAAAACATCACATTACCCAGCAGAAAACCTGTAGGGGGAGAAGAGAAAACGTCGTTGAACTTGAACACACAGAAGGGATGAATACCTAAGAAGCCAGCGAGTCAGGGTATTTCGAGGGCACGACGAACCCTCGCGTCATCTCTGAATTCAATTCAGTTTATTTATACCCCAAACAGAAGCACACCGCTGATCAAATCAAATGTTATTCGTCACATGGTTGGTGAACAACAGGTGTGGACTAACAGTGATATGCTGACTCACGGGCCCTTCCCAACAATGCAGAGAGAAAGAAAATACAGAAATAATAGAAAAGTGAAACACGTAATTATAACAGTAATAATAGATACACAACGAGTAATGTGACAACTGCTGATGTGACTACTGAAGTGAAAAGGACTTAATAAGTACATTTGATTGATGTATAGTTTTTTGTTGTACTGTTTGTCCATCAGGTCGTTTGTATGGGGCGATGAGCAACCAGCAGCCCTACACGTTGTCAAGCCACCCAGCCTTCGGCCTGTACACCACCAGCTCAGGACGCCCAGAGTTTGGAGGCCTGGGGTCGTTGGGGTCCCTGGGTTCTCTGGGGTCCTTGGGGATGTCTGCTGCCCTGGCCGCACACCCCCAGCTGGGAGCTCTGACAGGTAAGAGGAGGGGCCCGGGTGTGGCGCTTGGACAGATGTAACATGACTGGGTCCAGGAGATTTACTTGACCTGAACAGCAGATGAATGAAACAGCATGACTAATCAGTATTTAAGGGTGTGCTAACTTCTAATACTCTTTAGGTGATTGTAATTGATATACAGTACTGAAGTTTTAACTGACAGGACGTTGTCCTCCTCCTTGTCCTCTCTCTTCATCAGAATGGTGGCGAGCAGCAGAGGCCCACAGTAGGGGGGCAGCAGCCTTCCTCCCCCCGTTCCTGGGCCTCCCCACAATGTTCACTCCCCATATCCAGCAGAACCACAGCCCCCTGCAACCCCCCTCCAGGACCCCCAGCAAAAACGGACAGATCCCCAAAGGTACAGCTACGCCCATCCTTCTTACATTGAACCGTTCCAGATGCTTCATTCTGACCTATACAGATAATAACAACTTAGAACAAAGGTGATAATTGCGACACTTCCCGTGCTCATCAGGGGGAAAATATGTATTGTATTGCATTGTACCTGTATATTGGCACAGAGTGTGAAGGAGCTTCTCACACCTGTTCAAAAGCAGCAAATGATTTTACCGCCAGGAAATAAAAGGTACCCTTAAGAGGGTGAGGTATTTAAAGTGCAACCTTTTTTTTTTTACCCCTCTGGCAATTGCGAGAGATGTGAATGAATTAATCATTCCTGTAAGCAGGTGGTGGAAACTGTTCACAGGGATTAAGTGAGAGGCTCCCTAGTCTCGGCAGTCTCCGGCTCCGTGATGAGATTTCTCCCGTCGAGAACCTTATAATGACTTCCAGTCTCAGTTAATGGCGTATGTGTAGGCTTATTTTCTTCTACTCTCTGTCTTTTTTTCTCCCTCACTCTGTCTTTCTCACACACTCTCTCTCTTGCTCTCTGTCTCTCTCTGTCTCTCTCAATCTACTTTTTTCATTTGATGCTATCTTTTAATTTATCTTTTATTATGTAAACCACTCATGTTGTGCTCACGCCGTGTTCAGCATGCCTAAATGAGATACGCATAAATCTATATTTTCATAAGGTTTTTTATTCTCTTTCCGCATTCAGAAAACCCCCTGATATTTCATTAGCGTTTTTACTCGCGATGTCTCGTTGCTCAGATGAGATTGAGATGTTACGTAACGGTGTGCTGTGCCTCTTTCTGTGCGATTTCAGGGGTGAACGGGGCAGTGAACGGAAGTGGGGTCTCCTCCCCAACCATGCAGGGGTCTTACTCCATGAACGCGTCCCCATCTCTGGGTGCCTCCCAGTCTGTTAAGGGCCCCAAGGCCAGGGGCCCCAGGAGCAGCCCTCAAAGCCAGAGCCACACAGCAGAGCTACAGCAGGAGAAAGTAGCCCGCAAACCTAAAGACAAGGTCAGCTCAATGATGTAGTGGCTCTAGATTACTGATGACAACGTCGCGAAAGTGATGCGCGCACATCGATGTGGCCGGAAGCCGCGTTGTTATGATTCTGAACGCTCAGATAGCTAGCAACAATGACAAGAAGCTGCCATGTCGTAGGTGGCTCGTTTCAGCTCGTTGTATCTTGTTATTGATACCATGTCTTGTTTTGAGGTGTTTTGCCGGATTTCATGTCAATGCTAATATGGCAAAGAAATTCAATAGTGGTCATTATACAATTGTATTTGTGTTTTCAATAAACATTTGGAGATGAAATATAGTTTACATGTTGTCAACAGTCTAAGCCAACAGTTTTGCACACGTCGGTTGTGTTGGTAAAAGCCAACCTGTCTATAGCTATAGTAAAGCCTGAAGTATTTGACTTGGGGTCTATTTTGAAAGTTTTAAGTTTTCCATTTCCAGTTTAGAAACAAAAATCAAGTGGTCGAAATGTACACTGGGTGCTTTATTGATTGACAGCCTCTCTGCCTTAATGCAGAAGCCCAGTAAAAAGCCAGCAGAGGTCGCTGGGGTCAGTGACAGCGAATCAGGCTCTTCCTCGGACAGCTCCAGCAACGGAGCCATCAGCAGCGACCTGGAGGACCTTGGAGGGGAAGAGGACGACGACGATGATGATGACGACGATGATGAAGACGAGGAAGAGGACGGAAAGTGTGAGGCGTGGAACTCTGAGAAGGAGAAGGCGAGGCGGGCGAAGAAAAAAATGAAGGTACAGTGATCGTGAATAGTACTGGTAGTGTGTAGCTACTTATGTCTGTGATGTGCTCTGGGGTGAGCTAACAGCGGGCTTCCTCTCCTCCCTCCCCAGATCGGGACACTAAGCTCGGGCATGAAGGAGGCCCAAGACAAGAGGAACAGCCTGCCCCACAGTCTACCCTCCAACCCCCCCACCCTGGTCCCCTCACAGCACTGCCCCTCTCCTCCTACCCTGTCCCAGAGCTCCCCCCTGTCCCTCCAGACCTCCCGGCCCAGGGAGGAGGGTCTCCAGCAGCACCTCAGTGTCATCCAGTCCACGGGCCTAGCAGCCAGCTCCAAGCCCCTGGCCCTCCTCACCCAACCCCGCAGGGAAACCTCCCCATCACCCCTCTCTGCCTCTCCAATCCCCCTCATCACCTCGCCCAAAGGACGCACCACATCCTCCCCCAAGCCGCCCAAGCTACTGCCTTCCTCGCTGCAGCACCTGCCCCTGTCCCTCTGCACTTCCCTGTCCCGCGCCATACCCCTGTCCTCCTCGCCTCAAACCTTCCCTCTCCTCACGTCGCCCATGGCCAACTCCCAGCAGCCGAAGCCTCTGAAGACAGCTGGCAGTGGGAAGGCCAGTAAGAGGAAGCTGCTGGAGGAATCAATCTCTCAAATCAACGAATTCAGGCTCAAACAGGTTGGTGCAGTGTCCTCTTTGCCCAGCCACTAGCAAGGAATATGGTATCAAGTATGACTTGCCTAGTTAAATAACGGTTAAATCAAATAAATACAAATAAAAAATCCCATTATTCACACAGTAGCTCTTTTTCCCCATGGTCAAATAATACCACAGATTGGTTACTGGCTAGCTTAGCTTTTCACCTCATTTGGATCATCTAAAAGCGGTCGAACATGAAACCGTTTCTCCTTTCACAGTTAGGTTGTCGGTATTCATGGTAACACTGTAGATGAGCTGCAGTAAGAGGGCTGCTTCTAGCCAGAGGGAGTCAGAGAGGGAAGTGGCAGTCCTGTCTGAGTCATTTGATTGGGTCTCCTGCTGTGCTGCTCAGCCTGTAAACCAAAAGGTCAACCAAAAGGTCAATGCTTTTGGCCTCATTACCTCAGCAAAGCAGACGGCACATATAGTTACTGTATGTATTTATTACGGTTTTACGCTCCATTTAATACATTCACAACTAGATAGAACATATACATATGTATCACCTTCTACATTGTGGACCTCTCGTATATAGTCGAAATGGTCATTGAAATAGTAGTTAATTGATGAAGCTAATTCCTATTGCTCCAGCCCGCTAGGAGTGGAAATCTGGTCTTTTCCTCTGTTCTATTTTACCGGTGGAGAGGTTATGTTTTAACCAGAGGCCTCTGCAGTCCCCCAGTGGTTCAGGAACTGCTACTGTATTACATGGTCTGTGAAATGGATTTGTTTCACTTGATATCACATCTAGTTGAATGTACATGTCAAAGTCCTTACCTGTGTTTGCTGAAACACGGTGCAACGCCAAACGTGACTGTCGTTCTATAAAATCTGCCGTTATGCTGTTTAAAGTAAAACACGGATGCATGACGCTAACACTTTTCACAGGCTCATAACTGTAGTCATTTAAGTGAGATATGGGAACTGGAAGCCGCTTCTCAGCGGTTTTACTCTTTACTTAGTACAATGGCTGTGGTTATTGCCTTGTTATATGCAATTGTCTCCAGGCTTCTGTCCTAGGCACAGTGAGACAGTGAGCCAGGCATTGTGCTTCATCACCAGCTTGAATAATCGACGTAGATGCAAATTGACAGCTGGCACAATTATGCTATTTTCTCTTTTCTTTTCCCTTGTTTTATCACCCTCCCTCCTTCCCACCCTCCCTCCTTCCCTCCCGCCCTCCCTCCGTTCCAGTCTTTACTCTCGCAAGGCCAGACGTTCCCGGCGGCGCAGCCCAAGAAGCAGCAGGGTCACAAAACCTCTCGGAAGGCTGCTGGGGTGACGTCATCCTCCTTGCCGCCCCCCAAGCTGTCCTCCTCGGAGAGTCCGGGTGGCGGTGGCAGAAGCACCAAGTTGCCCCCTGCTCCCCTCCCCCCTCCCCCCCAGAACAACCACTCCAACCTCTTCCTGTCCAGCGCTCTCCTGGGCCTGGCTGCCCACCCCAACGGAGTCATCCAAAGCACCACCGCTCAGGACGCGCCGCTGGCCCTTATCACCAAGCCCCGCAAGGATTCCAACAAGGACCTCTCTGGGGCAGGGCTGTCCCTCTCGCTGCCCGTCAACCTCAGCACCGGCGGAAGGGCCCACTTGGCCTCCTCTCAGGGCCCCCCGGCGCGGCCCGCTACCTCACCCTCACCGGCCGCGGCACGGGGCCCCAGGAAGATCAAGGCCCCCAAGGCCCCTAAGCTCCAGGCCCCTAACCTCCAGGTTCAGGCCCATGCTCTGGCCCCCATGGCAGCCTGGAAGGGCCTCTCTCAGAGTCACCTGGTGCAGTCTCTGGTGGACCTGTTCAGAGGGGCCGAGGCCGGCCTCCCAGGTCTCCCCGGTCTCCCTAGCAGCAAGGACTCGGATGACTCTGTTGAGGATGACGACGACGATGATGATGATGATCTGGATGATTTGGAGGATGATGAGGAGGACTCGGATGACAGCTTGTCAGGTTAGATACCTACCGTTCTGACCGTCCTAATGGAAGGCACATGCAATATTTGTAGTGTACAGTATTTTTGGGGCTACGGTGATGTGCAATAGTGAACACTATTCAACCATTGCTGAGTCTCCCAGTGATAACCCATCTCTTTCTGGTACCCTCCTCTCAGATTCTGACAGTAACTCGGACAGCGACACGGACGTCTCGGGTGGCAAACTGAAGGACCCGAAGCTGAAGCTGCCATCTTCAGGCTCCGCCTCCAAGCGGGAGAAGACCCCACTCAAGCTAACCAAAGGCCACGCCTCCTTACTGAGCAACTCAACCAACCACACAGCCACCAGCTGCTCCCCACTCAACCTGCAGGTCATCAAGACGCCCAACATCGTCACCAGCTCCAGTGCCTTGGCCTATCACAGCTCTCCTTCCTCCTCCTACTCCCTGGCCATGCCCCCAGGTAACCGCAGGCAACACACCTTAAACGCCTGGTACATTGTCAAAGCCGCTCAAGTTTTAAATTGCCCCATAGCTGCAAATCTAGCATCAGATTACCCTAACCCCTATCCTAACCTTAACCATTAGGGGGATGACAAAGTATCTGACCCTGTAGCAGTTGTTATGGCCAACTTCTTTACCTACTCTCACAAAGCTACTCATACAGCTCAAACACAAAACCAGTCTGCAAAACCACCTAGCTGTACCTTTAACTGTTGAGGACACGTAACCACACTGGAATAGCTGAGCTCACACATGGCATTATATGCTATCATCTTCAGATGGCTGTGGGGGGAAAACAGGGAGAGGAAAAGGGGGGTCTATTTTTAGTTAGCCGGGTGGTTGGCTGGCTTAACAGGCCTGGGTTCCTGTAGGTGCATGTCCTTGGGCTTAACAGGCCTGGGTTCCTGTAGGTGCATCGCCTTGGGCTTAACAGGCCTGACAACTTGTTTGGCACTTCTGCCGTGCCCAAGCCTTTCTTTCTTTCCCCTCTCCTCTCCTCCCTCTCTCTCTCAGCACTGGGAGATTACCCAGTTTAGGAAGGGAAAGAACACACACAGAGATACCGATCTTCCTAAGAACGTTTCAATTCAACATGCTTCGCTGCCCATCAAATTCACATAGGAATGTCAGTGATTTTGCAGGACATATTTTGAGTAATTTCCTTAAGTTGCTTTCAGAGCACGGAGTTTCTCAATACTCTACCTGGTTGAATAAAGGGAACGCATAAACAATAAGGCACACCTCATGGCAACAGGTGTTGGGTTGGAGACACAGTGGACACACTCGGGGCAGCGCTCCAGTCAATAGGAGAAGGCACACCTTTGATCTGAAAGGCCTGCATAGTGGAGTGAGCCCCAGCAGCCCCGTTTGTCTCACACAACCAAACACTGCTCATATTCAGTACTGTGTTGCTGTGGCTATGGGTGGGTGTTTAGGGCTATGGAGAGAATGCTGTGACTGTGTATTGTTCAGTCTGACTAATGGGCCCCTCTCTCTCTCTCTCTCTCTCTCTCTCTCTCTCTCTCTCTCTCTCTCTCTCTCTCTCTCTCTCTCTCTCTCGCTCTCCAGGCGCAGGGAAAAGAAAGAGGGTGATGGATGAGCAGGAGTTGAGGATACCTCTGGAGTTGGGGTAGGTCGAGTGGAGACTTGAATTGATAAGCTCTCTCTAGCAATGGCAAAGCCTCGGGCATTCGGTCACTCACCCACAGTTTCCTTCCGTCCACGTGTTTTCCAGCTGGCAGAGAGAAACGCGGATCAAGAGCGTGTCTGGGAAGATGCAAGGCGACGTGGCGTATTACGCGCCATGCGGGAAGAAGTTGAAGCAGTACCCAGATGTGATGAAGGTAACAGTAACGCTACCCCTTAGACGAGTCTTACGCTAGCAACTAGCCTCACCCTCACGCTAGTGCTCACTTAGCATCCACGCCAACCTGTAACCTTAACATGAGAAGAGCTGAAATCCTTTTAGTTCATTTCCCCAATCCCTTCCGTTAGAGCGTTCTGATTCTCACTGTGCGTTTGCTCAATTTCCCCCTCATTCCTTTAATGCTATGTAGTAGAATCATCCGTTTTTAGCTTCCTCCTCTGTAGCTAGATCGCTTTCAATGTCACACTTTTACATACTTTCACATTGGATATCCCTGTCTCACCAAACGTCATTATTTTCTCTTCTGTAGTATCTATCCAGAAATGGAATAAGTGGCATCACACGCGATAATTTTAGCTTCAGTGCAAAGATAATGGTTGGTGACTTCTATGAAGCCAGAGAAGGACCCCAGGTGATGTCTTTTCATCTATCTATTGCCCGTCTCATTTTTTAATTTCCTCTTTTCATGTACAGTAGAAAGTGTATAGTGACTTAAGCAGTTCAGGGACATTGATAGAAATCAGCTATAGACTCCAGTAGTCCTACCCCCTAGCCCCCTTTGTCTAGGGAGTCATGTAATAATCAGTTGACATGACTTCTACAGGTGACCAGTCATATACTGTACAGTAGGATAGTTTAACTAGCTGAATGCTGAATGGAATGGGTTGTAGTGGTGTTCTTATCACAGGTAGAAATTGGACCATTATCCGGTTCTTAGCTCTGTAGTCCAGTAATAACACCATGCTTTGCATATTTTGATCTTTAATCTGCCCTCTTTTCTGTCATGAGTGATCGATCTAAAGAGTAAACCCTAGAGTAACAGTAGAGTAATAAAAGCAGCTGAAGTATGTTGAAGCCGTTTATTACCCACACTACACTAACAGCCCTTCTACCCTGTTGTTTCGCCCCCGTCCTACCCCCAGGGTCTGCAGTGGAGCCTGCTGAAGGACGAGGACGTCATCCCTCATATCCTGGCCATGGAGGGCCGGCGGGGACGGCCCCCCAACTCAGAGCGCCAGCGCGGGGCCGAGGGGGGAAAGGGCTCCCGGAGGAGGAAGGGCCGGCCGCCCAACGTGGGAGAGGGTCTGGGGTTGGGGGCAGAGGTGCCTAGCCCCAGCGAGGCCAAACTCTTACGCAAACTGGAGGCCCAAGGTGAGGAGACAAAAAAATAAACAGATCTCCATTTTGAAGTCTATGAATGCTACCCACCAAACATGTTTGGTCCCACAGTAACGTTCCATCACCTCTCTCTGCAGAGATAGCCAGGCAGGCGGCCCAGATGAAGATGATGAGGAAGCTGGAGAAGCAGGCCATGGCCAGGGCAGCCAAAGAGGCCAGGAAGCAACAAGGTACACTACACTACATCTGAGTGCATACACCATTCCTCACTGTCCTCTTGTAGAGATGTACAGTACCACTGCTGCAAATCATTTCTTAACACCTAAGTCCCTAAAGTCTCTCTTTCAGCCATCATGGCGGCCGAGGAAAGGAGGAAGCAGAAGGAGCAAATGAAGATCATCAAGCAGCAGGTAGGGCATTCTTCATGTGGCACCACTTCCTGTCAAACCGTCTCCCGTCTTGACTATGGAGGGTATCCTTGTTTCACCACCGTTTGGTTTGCATAGTGTATTGATCCACCTACCTCTGTGTTTCTCCAGGAGAAGATCAAGCGGATTCAGCAGATCAGGTTGGAGAAGGAGATGAGGGCACAGCAGATCCTGGAGGTACTACAATCAACTGACCCAATACCGAACATATCCTCTGAATTAACAGAACATCACTCCTCAAATGCATCCCAGAGCCTCAGTCTACCCTGTCCATAGTATTTTAATCTTACCCAAGCCTATTACTGAATAATACCGCAGTGTTGGAAGGAGTAATGTCTCAGGCATAATTCCACATGGAACTAATGCTAAATTGGTCTTGGTTGACAGCTGTTGAATATTAAAATCTCTGTCTCTGCTAGCTGTCTCAGAGTCAGACCATATTTAAATTAGACAGAAATCATTTTTTTTTCTATTTTATCAGACAACAGCAACAGTTTAGCATAAGTGGGTAGGAAAAAAAAATATCTTTCCCTTGAACACACAATTACACTGTAGGAGCACAAGTATTTTAGCAGGACTAAATCGAATTTGAGTTGACATGGTTGGTAAGCCACTCTTAACAGGATTTTTTAGCTGTTTGCAATTACATATTTAAATGATACATGATTCACTCTCTGTGTTCTACACATTTGACTGGCACGTGAGGCATGCGTTTCATTTTCTGTTACAGGGAAAATATCATGTTTTGAGTGCTCGGTGCGAAACTGCGGAGTGGCATGTGTCCGTCAGTCTGTCTGTTCAGATGTCTGGCAGTGAAATGACGTTTGACCTGATTTGCATTCGCAGGCTAAACGGAGAAAGAAAGAAGAGGTTGCGAATGCCAAAATTATGGAGGCAGAGAAACGAATAAAGGTGAGAGTTTGGGTTACACACAGCATCTCAATGTAAACCAAAATGTCCAAGCTTTTTTCCAGATGAGATGTGTCTGACAATGAGATTAGGCATGAGCTGTAGCTCCTCTGTAAAATGGTCTGAAATCCCATCAGCCCTAGTGATTTTCATGATGGTGACTGTATGAATGTGTATTGATTTTCTCCCCTCATCTTTTCTGTCTTCCCCTGAAGGAGAAAGAAATGCGAAGGCAGCATGCAGTCATTTTGAAGCACCAGGTACGCGGAGCATTTTAGCAGCACGCCTATTCTCTTCTGACATTGAAATGATACTAAATACACTTCAGCTAGATCAGTGTTTACAGGGTGTGTGTGTGTTCGTGTGTGTGTGTGTTTCAAGGTTGTGTGTAACTAGGTATTTTATTAAACCCTTTACTGTTTCTCTTTGGTCAGTTTCCATTCTATTGGGTTATTTCTGAACTTTGGGTATTTTTCTGCTAAACAATCTGTTTTTTTTTTGCTGTCATTTCTGTTCCATAATACTTTGCTAACTCTCTCTGCCAGGAGTTGGAGAGGCATAGACTAGATATGGTATGGGTATGTTTATTTTTGTACATCTAACACCGCATCGTGTTTCCTGGTTGTGATATGGTTGTCATAGCAATGCATTAAGTGTAGCATTGGCTGCAGTCATACTACATTATTCTGCATGGCTTTTCAGCAAAACAAACAAACACACAAACACAACAGTGTGTCGCCTCCATCTGCTCTGAGACACCTGACCTCGCTCCGCCTGCGGTGGTTCGGTAGCTCCCCCCGCACTCCCCAGAATGCATTGCAAAAGGCGGCCATGCCCTGCCATGCTCACTCTTACTGTCTGAAAGTACGCTCCTCTCGATGAGTCATCCATCACATCCATCGTCTAGCTGTTGTTTTTGAGTGGCTGTGAGTGCTTGAGTTTTCCAGTGCCAGACATTGAGCTTGTGTCCGTCTCCGTCCACAAAGAGCTGCCCTTTAACCTGTTACGTCCCATTGAGTCTCTGAGGCTGCGTCTGAAATGGCATAGTGCACTACCTCATAGTGCACTACTTTGGTCAAAGGTAGTGCACTACATAGGGAAGAGGGTGCCATTTGGAATGCAAGCATGAGTCGTTCTGCTGCTCTGTTCTGTATCTGTACCTGCCTGTCTTCTGACTGGCTTGCTGTCTATTACTGTACCTGCCTGTCTTCTCCAGCAGCTTGACTGGCTGGCTGGCTGGCTATTGCTTGTTGAGCGTGTCTGTTGCACATGATTAGAGCCAGGAGTTTTTCCTAACAATATAAACTTGAGCAGGAGAAACTCCTGGCCCTACATGCTGTATGCAGCTGACTCCAGAGGATTTGTTTCATTGACTTCTGTTTATCACATCACTGAGTTCCCCACCCCTTTCAGACAGACAGTCACTGTCCTCGCTTCGCCTTGATCAAATCCTATTTGTTTACAATAAAACATTTTGAGACAATCTATCCTCAACCAGGGAAGTCTCCTTGTAAGACCTTCACTCGATATCCCCCATAGGTTTAGGCTATTTTCAATCTGGAACGGCTATCAGCTAAACAGATGGATGATACACAGAGCAATGTTTGTTTTCATCCCACTGGCTTGTGGCTATGATGACTCAGTCATTTTGCTTTGTGTTCCGTCAGCTTTTTACCTAGAGGCATCATAGCTTGACCCTAACCTCTCTTTTTGACCCCGTCATCACCATCTACCGCATTCTCCCTCTGATGCTTTCTGGTTGTCGTCATTCGTACCGTTGTCTTCTTAACCTCAGCTTGTGAAAACCTCGCCACGATGGAGGCGAATGGGGGTTTTCCTCCTTCTGTCCACCTCTCTGACTTCACCTGTGGAGGTTACACCTTCTCCGGTGTGTAACGTGTGTGTGTGTGTGTGTTTTCTCTGCTCTGCTAGGAGAGGGAGAGGAGACGGCAACATGGGATGCTCATGAAGGCGGTGGAGGCTCGCAAGAAAGCAGAGGTACGTGACACACACGCACAACACATAACACACACGCACACGCACACGCACGCACAACACATAACATGCACGCACAACACATAACATACGCACAACACATAACACACACACACACACGCACAACACATAACACACACACACACACACACCACGCACAACACATAACATACACACACACACACACACACATGCACAACACATAACACACACACACACACACACACACACACACACACACACACACACACAACACATAACATACACGCCAGAAGGTCCCACTCCTCCTGAACCCATCCAATCCCTCTCTCCTCCCTCTACTTTTCATTTCTTCAATGCACTAACTGAGTCTAAAGAATGGCCCTCGAGCGCTTTTTCTTTGAGAGCGCAGGCAGGGGCGCCGGGCTGAATTCTAAAACTACTCAGCAGACTCGGCTTGACATTCTTGTCTGTTTTACCTCCACTGGCGTGAGCCCATTAACTCTCCCCTCCTCTCTCCTTCTCTGGGGCCTCAGGAGCGCGAGCGCTTGCGGCAGGAAAAGAGGGATGAGAAACGCCTCAACAAGGAGCGGAAATTGGAGCTGAGGAGGCTGGAACTGGAGATTGCCAGGGAGCTGAAGAAGCCAAATGAAGACATGTGTCTGGCCGATCATAAGGTAATAAATGACCCATCTTGCCCATGATTCAGTCCTGTGTGATGTCTGAAGGGTGACATCATTTAAGGGACCTAGCTTTCCAAATTGTAGGTGGCCGTTTAATGTTGTTACATCTCTCTTACATTATATATATTTGAACTGACAAGTTAATATTATCTAGGTTTGGGTTATGGGTGGTTATGGGCATTGTATCATCACAATGGTATGTATGTGCAGTATATTTGTTATGTATCATATGTGAAACCTGAGTACTGGACACGGTTTGTGCTGTACACTGCCATCAAGTGGCTAAAGAGAGTAATGCATAAGGAGGGACGAGATAATAGCCCACCACATGTTTACTAATGAAAACCTAAACAAAAAGTTGCCATTCAGAGCCATGTGATTCAGTCATTGGCATTGCAATATGTTAGTCACACTACTCCCCATATACTGCCGTCCACATAGGGCACAGTAGGAGTCCCAGGGTGTCATGTGAGACGAATCCTAAACATCCCTCCCTCTCCTTACCTTTCACTCCAGCCTCTTCCAGAGTTTTCCAGAATCCCTGGCCTGATCTTGCCGGGGGGTGCGGTGTCTGACTGCCTGATGCTGATGCAGTTCCTACGCGGCTTTGGGAAGGTGCTGGGCTTCGATGTGGGGGTGGACGTACCCACCCTGGGCATGCTGCAGGAGGGCCTGCTCAACGTGGGAGACAGCATGGGACACGTCCAGGACCTGCTGGTCAGACTCCTCTCCCTGGCCGTGTGTGACCCTGGACTGCCCCCTGGACACAAGGTGAGATACTGTACATGTACAGGAATGTACCAATCATGTTCTCACATAGGTGGAATAAAAACCTACACGCATTGGTCCGGTTTCCCAGACACAGGTAAAGCCTAGTCTTAGACTAAGAACTAAGAAGCACTTTCTATGGAGAATCTCCACTGAACATGCATTTTAGTCTAGGACTTAATCTGTGTCTGGGAAACCAGTCCATTGTCTATGAGTCAACACTCCCCTGGAAAGTGGAACAACTCTATCACGACCCAACCCTCCTGACACCCCCTTCCAGACCAAGACCATGCTGTCTTTCACTCTATCTTCCATGACTCACCCCTCCTGTCTCTCTCCTCTCCCCCCAGACCAAGACCATGCTGGGGGACCATCTGACCAACGTGGGCATCAACCGGGACAATGTGTCGGAGGTGCTGCAGATGTACATGGGGGCCCATTGCGGGCAGACTGACCTGGCTGAGCTGGCCCTCAGCCTGAAGACCAAGGCCTTCCAGGCCCACACCCCCACCCAGAAGGCCTCCATACTAGGCTTCCTGGCCAATGAGCTGGCCTGCAGCAAGAGTGTCGTCAGGTAGGAGTAAAGAACAGGAGACGCCAAACATTTAAATAGATAATGCTGCAGCGGAGAGTGTCGTCAGAAGGAGGGAAGAAAGAACAATTGAAATGAAACCATTAAAGGTCAGGTTCTATCTGCAGCAAAAGCGTTGACAGGTAGGAGGAGAGGTGCTGACCTGCCAGCGCTGTACATCACACAGGCCTCATACCAGTGGAGCCACAAGGGAATAGATTATTGGACGTTAAAGGAGATCAAATGGTTTTACTGGTTTTACTGATAGGATATGCAGACAACATTTCACAAGCATGAGAGAACATCCTTGTAGATCAGGCATCGTCGTCCCTTCCTGTCTTATTAGGTGGAGCCAGTGTGACAGGTTTAGTGTACAGGAGGCGTCCATACTGGTGTGAGCCTACTGCCTTTTAGCTCCTTACAAATAATGACGTTCAGTTGACTTCACTCAGCTGCTAATGCCCTCGTGTTTTATTAATGCTGTGTAAGACTCTGGATAGATCAGCTAATCTGGAGTGGGATTCAATTTTGATAGAGAGAGAAGCCAATACATAAATTATTCACTAGAATGGAGGGATACTAGCGCTGCAGGCTATTCACTCTACGGAGAGAGAGAGAGAGAGAAAATTGTACTGTTTGTGTTAACTAGAGGTAACTGCCAAAATAAAGGAAACCCCAGCATAAAGTGTCTTAATAGGGCGTTGGGCCACCACGAACCAGAACCGCTTCAATGCACCTTGGCATAGATTCTACAAGTGTCTAGAACTCTATTGGAGGGATCTGAGACCATTCTTCCACCAGAAATTCCATCATTTGGTGTTTTGTTGATGGTGGTGGAAAACACTGTCTCAGGCGCTGCTTCAGAATCTCCCATAAGTGTTCAATTGAGTTGAGATCTGATGATTGAGACGACCATGGCATATGGTTTACATCGTTTTCATGCTCATCAAACCATTCAGTGACCATTTGTGCCCTGTGGATGGGGACATTGTCATCCTATGGGGACATAGCCATAGTAGCCAAAATAATGGCATGCCCAGCATTTTTATACATCATTTTAAACCTGATAGGATGTTAATTGCTGAATTAACTCAGGAACTACACCTATGTGGAAGCACCTGCTTTCAATATACTTTGTATCCCTCATTTACTCACTGTTTCCATAGTTACCTGTACGTGTGAACTGACATATCCTGAATCTTACTGTTTCTACACCTGTTTCTACAGTGAGATCGACAAGAACCTTGATCACATGACCAACATGAGGAAGGACAAGTGGCTGATCGAGGGCAAACTCAAAAAGTAAGTGGTGTGTGTGTGTGTGTGTGTGTGTGTGTGTGTGTGTGTGTGTGTGTGTGTGTGTGTGTGTGTGTGTGTGTGTGTGCATCTGAAAGCTCACCTGTGTGTTTCTCTCTCTCCAGGTTGAGGACCATCCATGCCAAACGGACCGGGAAGAGAGATGCCAGCATGGGAGGGGAGGAGACCCAGCCCCTGGGTACGCCTTCCTCTAGCCTCAAACGCAAGAGAAAGGCCGGGGCAGAAAGCGACGACGACGATGATGAAGACGAAGACAGCGACGACCTGGCCGATGAAGAGGACGAGGAAGAGGAGGAGGAGATGAAGAAGGGGAAGAAAGTGGAAACGTGTGACGAGGACGATGGGGACCAATCAACTAGTGTGGAGGAGCTGGAGAAACAGATAGAGAAGCTAGCCAAGGTAAGTCCTTCCTTCCGGAGATCTGAGAGTTCCATCTCTATGGAAGAACAATACTAAATAGTGAGATATTATTGATTCATTGATTTAGTTATAACTCAGGTCATGGCGGTCTTGCTTGGTTTCACAGCAACAGCACCAGGTGAGGAGGAAGCTGTTTGAGGCGTCCCACTCCCTGCGCTCCATGATGTACGGCCAGGACCGGTACCGCCGGCGCTACTGGGTTCTGCCCCACTGTGGAGGGGTCTTCATCGAGGCCATGGAGAGCGGAGAAGCTGCGGGGGAGCTGGAGAAAGAGAGGGAGAGGAGGAGGACGGCAGCAGGGGAGGTGCACATCAAGGAGGAGCCGCAGGAGGAGGAGGTGCAGAAGGAGAAACCTGGGGGCCTCGGCGGGGAGCAGAGGAGCGTCTACACCCCCGTGGGGTCAGAGGAAGGGAAGGAGGAGAAGAAAGGTTCTCACAGTCTTTTCCTCTTGCAGTCGGCCTCTCTCTCCAAACTGACCACGCTCCTCCACGTCGCTAAGGACGTTGCCAAGGAAACCCGCGAAGCCGAGGCAGACCCCCGTCCCAAATACAACGGCAGCCCCACGCCACCGTCTGTTACCACGACAACAATAACAACACCACCATCCTATCCCGCCCACAACGCCTCCCTGCCCGCCTTACCTACAAGCCCCTGTGCGTCGACGGCGCCCAACCTGCCGTGCGAGGAGGCCAAACCCGGCTACCCCACCTCCAACTCGTCTCCCTCCTCGTTCTCCTCCCTCCTGAGCCCCCCACCCCAGCTTTTCAGCCCTATGAAGACCTCCACCCTAACCCCTACCCCTGCACAGCTCCAGTACCTCCCCAGTGACCAGCTCCTCAGGGTCCTGACAGAGAGGAGCGGTCACTGGTTCACCCTGCTCCCCCGCTCCCCCTGTGACGACACCTCCCTCACCACCTCTCCCTCCCCAGGGCCCGGCCCTCTCCAGTCCTCCCCGCTGCCCTCCTCCAGCCTCACACGGGCCAGGTCTCCCCCGGCCTCCCCCGCCCTGCCTCTCACCCCCTCGGCAGCGTCGGCCTCAGCCAGCCCCCACCACCCAGCTGGCTTCATCAACTACCCTCTGTCAACCCTGCAGGTCAGTAGGCTGCCAGGACAGACCCCTTGTCCTAATGATTTATACTGGTAGTAGAAGCTGATAATGGAAAATCCTGTATGTATCTCCCCCCTCTAGGGTAAGGCTGGCGGGTCGTTGCTGGGTCTCTCAGCGTTCTGCGGTGGCTGGCCCAGTGGAATGATGAGCCCCAGCCAGCTGCCCTTCTGCAGCAGCCCCCTGCCAGGCCAATCAGGCCTCAGCTCCGTGGAGGGCAGTGCCAACGCGGCGCCCAGCGTCTCCAGCAAGAGCGAGTCGCCTGTTCCTCCCGGCGAGAAGCTCTCGTCCACGGTGCCCTCTCCCGCCATGATGGAGGTGCCCAAGCACTCGGACCACCCCGCACCACGGCCCATCCCCGAGGGTGAGCGGGGTGTGTGTGTGTGTGTGTGTGTGCGAGCGCGTGTGTGGGATGAGTCATCTATTTATTCAGTTAACCTTTATTAATTCACTGAGTCATAAGAATGAATAATTGATTTTGTTCTACTGGGTGGAAGAAAGGAATCTCTTGAGGAGAGAGAACAGTACTGGAGTGTGTTCTGTATCAGAATACTGTACATCTATTTCAAGGGTACATTATATTGTCTTAAGTTATTTTTCTGAATAATGTATATGTTTATTTATATATATAGTGTGTGTGTGTGTGTGTGTGTGTGTGTGTGTGTGTGTGTGTGTGTGTGTGTGTGTGTGTGTGTGTGTGTGTGTGCGCTCAGAGATGCTGTCAGGCTGGTGGCGGGTGTCAGACATTGAGGAGCTGCGCTCTCTGGTGGAGTCCCTCCACAGCCGGGGAGTCAGAGAGAAGGTCCTGCACCGACAGGTGCACAAATACATGGAGCTCATCCCACAGGTCTGCACCAAGCACAGAGACGGTGAGTACTAATTCAGACACAAACGCAGGCGGTAGGTCACGCAGCTGGGTGGCTGGTAGGTCCCTCAATTACCCAATCTTAAGCAATCTGCATAGCCTTTACAGAGTAGATTTAGTCAACAGATCCCGATGAATAAAGTAGCTTTGATTTTGTGTCAGTGAAACTGAGCAGCACTCCGACTGGCAGGCCCAGACTTTCACAAAGACTTCTGATTGAGCACTGTGTTATGACAGCCCTGAGTAGTTCTACCCCTACTGAGCACACTCCAAGCACCTGCGCTTCACAATGACTTGACATTTGGTACATGACGCATGACTGACTGCTCAATATGAGTCTGACATCAAAGCCAGATTTGTTAACGTTCGTGTGGTTTCTGATTGAACAGCTCTTTGTGTCTGGATATTGAATTCTTAATCTCTGAGTGTGTGTGTGTGTGTGTGTGTGTGTGTGTGTGTGTGTGTGTGTGTGTGTGGTAAGAGTGTGTGTGTGTGTGTGTGTGTGTGTGTGTGTGTGTGTGTGTGTGTGTGTGTGTGTGTGTGGTAAGAGTGTGTGTGTGGTAAGAGTGTGTGTGTGTGTGTGTGTGTGTGTGTGTGTGTGTGTGTGTGTGTGTGTGTGTGTGGTTTTGTTGTTGTGTTGGGGAGGGAGTAGCGAGCGACAGAAGCAAGGCTGTGTTGGGTCTGATGTGTGAATAATATGTATGTGTTGTCTATGGAGTGTATGACTGGTCTCTAATGCCGTCCTGCCTCCCCAATCTGCAGCGGCCATGATAGAGCTGTGTGAGCTGGAGGAGAGCCAGGTGAGTGTGGAGTCAGTGCGGGGGTGGTGTGTGGAGGAGCAGGCCATGGAGATGGACATCGCTGTGCTGCAGCAGGTGGAGGAGCTGGAGAGGAAGGTCACCACCGCCAGCCTGCAGGTCAAGGTAAACAACAATAACGACGACGTCAACAAATGGGCAGCTTCCTTTTATTACAGCTCTCATCCTTATCCATTGGAGAAAATATAGGACTCTTTTCGAAAGTAATGAATAGTAGCGGGGTCCACTCACTAACATTTTGAAGTCTAAATGTTAACTAAGATCTACTGATAGTAGCCAGGGAATAGGTTGTTATTTAAGACCGTAGGAGTTTTAAACTAAAGACTGCATTACCCAACATTCTCTGCACAGGGCTGGATGTACCCCGAGCCCCAATCAGAGAGGGAGGATCTGGTCTACCACGAGCACAAGCCCCTCCCCAAACACCGACCGGCGGCGGGCGGCGCTGCCGACAAAGACCAACCGGAGGACAAGGCGGACCACAAGGCGGGCGGCGTGGTGCGTCACGCGGACAACCCTCTGGACATAGCGGTGACGCGGCTGGCGGACCTGGAGAGGAACATCGAGAGAAGGTACCTGAGGAGCCCCTTAGGTACCACCATTCAGATCAGGCTGGATAATGTGGGGGCTGTCGGTACCGTCACTGTCCCCGCTCCCTCCAGTAGTGCTGACAGGGAAGGGTAGGTCATCCACTCAGCATTCAACCAAACACTTCTGTGTGCTTTTTTTTGTTTCATTTTTCAAAAAGACATCTACCTATGCTGTCGTTTTTTTGGGTTTAGCCTCCTTAATAGTGTATTTTATGGTTGTCTTCTGGTTTGGGGTTGACTCACAGTGTGGTGAATGTTTTTTCCTGTTGACTTTTTCTGGCCGTCTGCATGGTGTTATGCGTCAGTAATCATCCACCTCGTCCCCCCTACCATTCTTTTGCGTCCTCTCCCGGCATCTGCATGGGCGTCACTCCTCCCTGGCGGTGTGTGTATCTGTACCCATATATCCCTGCTGCCTGCCTGCCTGCCTGCCCCCCTCACTCACTCTCTCTCATACCTGTGTCTGTCTGCACAGCTGCAGTTTCAGCTAGCTGTGGTGACAGTGGCTGTGTGTCTGTGTATGGGCAGGTGTTTGTGTTGGAAAGCGAATGATTGAGCGCGTGTACCTGCCTGCATGCGTCCGAGTCCGACTTTCCGTTTCCTGTTTGTATGCGTCCATCCCTCTGACATCTGCGTTGCCTTCCACAGGGGCGAGGAGGAGGTGGCCCATGGGATGAAGGTGTGGAGGAAGGCCCTGGGCGACGTCCGCAGTGCCGCCCAGCTGGCCATGTGTCTCCAGCAGCTCCAGAAGTCCATCGCCTGGGAGAGGTCCATCATGAAAGTGGTGAGTAAAACCTCAACGACTGTAGCTGGCTGGCACGGAATTTCAATACGCTAGGGAAGTCTGTGTGTCATTGGAGAGCATTTGAATCCCAAGGCCATTTCATGTCCCTTCTGGAGTGGATTCCAATGTAAATCTGGGTAAATATTGATTGGAAATCCATCTCTTGGGTTTGAGGTGACACTGTGTTGCCTGCTTTCAGTACTGTCAGATCTGCAGGAAGGGTGACAACGAGGACCTGCTTCTGCTGTGTGATGGCTGTGACAAAGGCTGCCACACGTACTGTCACAAACCCAAGATCACCACCATCCCCGAGGGGGACTGGTACTGCCCCGCCTGCATATCCAAGGTGACCCAAACTGTCCTGGCCACTGTTCAACATTTACATATCCTACCTTACTGTAGAAGTATGTCAGCCATGCGTATCAGTCATGTACCTCTACATTATTTCAAAGTACATCATGTACCTGTCATTTTCATATCATATATTATTTCAAAGTAGGTAATTCAACAACACTGTGTACAAAATATGCTAAGTGCCATTGCTTTGTAAGTACATCTGCATTAATCTTTGTCCTCCTCCCCTCTCCCCTCAGGCGAGCGGCCCATCTCCCAAGAACAAGAAGCTGCCGAGCAAACCGGTGGCGGGTGGAAGCGGGAAGAAACCCACCGCTGCTGAGGCCAAGCGGAACGGGAAGCAGGCCGGCAACAGTAACGGCAACGTGGAGGTGTCAGAGGACGACTCGGCGAGCGCCAACAGCACCCCGAAGAAAGGAGGAGGAGCGAAAGAGCCCCCCAGCAGGAAGAGGAAAGGAGAGGAGAGCCCCGCCCCGTCCCAGGCCCCGCCCACACCCCAGTCACCCAGTAAGGAGAGCCCTGTGCTGTGTGTGAAGAGAGCCAAGACAGCCAGAGACAACAACAGAGACCTGGGTTTGTGCAGGTACTGTACTACTGTACTACACCATAAACCTTGGAGTCATTTTCTAAGCACAAGTATCAGCACTTTAAATCAGTGAGTTGCTGATGGAAATGTAGATGCAGGTTGTAAATGTATTTGCCTGGGGCATTGCGTTCAGCATCTTTAAATAATCAAAGGTCCAATGTACTGTTAACATTCCCTTTGTGACGTGTGTGTGTTCTCTTCTACAGGGTGCTCCTGGCTGAGTTGGAGCGCCACCAGGATGCCTGGCCCTTCCTCAACCCCGTCAACACCAAGGGGATCCCTGGCTACAGGAAGGTCATCAAGAAGCCCATGGACTTCGCCACCATCAGAGAGAAGCTCATCAGCAGCCAGTGAGTTCACTATTAATATGACACTATTACTATCCACTCCCAAGTAGTCGTACTATGACTAACCCAGAGTTTTTTTTCTGATCTAGTCACGTAACCAGGAAAAGATAACATAACAATCGAGTGTTTTACTCATTTACTCGAAATGATCTGTTCCTCTTCCTTTCAGGTATCAGAATCTGGAGACTTTCATCATTGACGTCAACCTGGTTTTTGATAACTGTGAAAAGTTTAATGAAGACAATTCAGACATTGGGCGAGCGGGACACAACATGAGGAAGTTCTTTGATAAGAGATGGACAGAGCTTCTCAAGCAAATAAACTAATATATCAGTTTGGGTGTTGTTTTACCAATCATCGTCACTGTCTCAAACCAGACCTCCAGTAAAGTTCTATTTGACATTTCATAGCAGAGGCACCACGCTTTGGGAACGACAAGATGATGATGCTAGTCCGTCTGTACTTTGGGACGAACCCGGGGCGGTTAAAGTGAAATGTCAACAGACAGACTTGTAAGGCTGGTGTTGCTACAGTACAACAGGGATCCAAACACCCAAAGAGTCCCACACAATGTTAACCGGGTGTCTTAGTGCAATACCATTTCCTGTTCAAGATCATTGCACTGAATCCTCATCCTGCTCAACCACCCAAGATGCATCTGCGGTAGAATACTTTCCACTACTTGTAAATAGACTTTTTATTTTTATTTAATCGTATTATAGTGAATGTATTTAATTTTTTAATAATTATTTATGAATCAATAAATAAATAAAATAAAAAAGGTCCACATCATTTTCTATGAAAAGGAAGAATCAGCTCAACTGCTTTGAATCGAAAGGAATGTCTGTCTTTGTGTTTGACTTTTTATTTGATTTTTTTTCCCAAATATGAAACAAAGCCAAGAAAAAAAATTACTGTTTACACTGTTCTATGCTTTTGGGCACCAGAGGACTGTAATCATTACGTTAAAACTGTACAACTGCATTTAATTACAAAAATTGCAGAAAAACAGTCAGACAATGGTGATACATGTGTATATACTGTTTATTAATGTCAATATTCAAGTCTTGTTTGGAACGAATTGTTAAAAATATCAGATATTGTTTATGCCTTAGAATGATTGTAGCATTCTATTCTATTTTAGTGAAAGTGATACAAAAAAAAACATTATAAATATTGTTTGTACAATATATACATATCCTCTGCAAACACTGTGGTATCCTTAATCTTGGTAGTGCCTACCCTTCCAACAGGGGCGTAGGGGATAGAATTTTTTGGGTTTTTCCATTTTTATGATGACATTATTTTTTATATAATTTCAATCCAACATGGCCTCCAAAGTCTTGACAGTGACACAGTAATCATTCCTCTCCATACAGAAAGAGAAAAACAAACGTTTAAGTATTTTTTGGTCTTTTTTTTCCATGAATCATTTCCCCATATCTGCCTTGCCACAGTACAGAGGACGTAAGGCCATTTGTAACCACTGTGTTTGAATCTTGCTGTGTGTCGTGGCCTAATGGAGGCAGCTAGAGTTTTTTGTACCCAAGTCAGAGTACTTGAAGTTACTTTATTTAAGATATTGTGGAAAAAAAGTATCATTCTTTTTGTAGGAGCTTTATTTTTCACTAGTGTGTGGCACGGACCTATTAAAGGATGTTTTTCAACCTAGTTTCACTCTGGGTGTGTTATTTTCCCTGTTCTACCTACCCTGTGTCATGAGTCATGACATTTTAATTTGGATGATGTGAGTGGGGAGGAGAATACCTTTTTAGTTTTGCAATGCTTTTGGGTAGCACATGAATGTAGTACCCATTCAATTTAGGGCCTATTTTGGCCCCGCTAATCACCTACTTCTACTAGTCCTTTTGTTCACACAAATATAAAATAATTTGATACATCTAGCCTATGAGTATATGTTAATGACCGATAGGGTTTAGATTAGAATCTAGACTTTGGAGATAGAGTCATTTTAGATCTGTCAATTACTGAAAGGGTAGCCTACAAGGAGAACTTGCAGTTTGCTGTCATTGTGAATGGGTTTAATGCTGTCTGGAGAATGATTGATGGGTGGTCCTCCAGATTTTTTTTGTTTTTATTGATAACGGATTTCCTGCATTTCAAAGGCCCAATGCAGTCGTTTTATCTCAATATCAAATCATTCCTGGGGAACAATTAAGTACTTTACTGTAATAGCTTTCCATGAAAATTGTCAAAAAGAAACTAAAATTGTTTTTAAGCAATCAATGGTAGTGACAGGGGCATGTGACCATCAAACCAAATATGGAGTTGATTGGAGTTGATTTCAGGTTATTTGGGTCACAGGGATCCCTTCCATTGATTTTTAGCTAGTGATGGCTAAAGTTAGCTAAGTTTGTAGTGGCTGTTTAAAGACAACCGAACCATGGATTACAATTTCTCCTGGCCCATAGACTACTTACAGGGTGAGGAACCATGTAACTACAAGTTAAAAACTCATGAACTACTCCTTTATGTAAGTAAACCTTGGACAAGTAAGCCTTTGCATGAGGCAACTTGATGTACAGGTACACCCCCTGGACAGGATGCTATTCTGTTGCAGGGCCTTACCCCCAGTCCATCTCCTTAATGCTGAGTGCCAAGTAGAGAGGCATCAGGTCTTTGTTTCGACTTGACCAGGGATCGAACCTCCAACCTTCCAATCTCACTAACAAAAATGACAAATTGAATAAAATCGATCTATTCATTTGTATAACTAACATTTGTTTATGGCCAAAAGGACATTCTTTGATAGACAATAACTTTCGTATTTTCATGAGTGTTTGAGTTTAGGTCACTGGAACCTTAATCGGGGAGGACAGGCTCGTGGTAATGGATGCAGCGGAATAAGTTAAATGGTATCAAATACACTGCTCAAAAAAATAAAGGGAACACTTAAACAACACAATGTAACTCCAAGTCAATCACACTTCTGTGAAATCAAACTGTCCACTTAGGAAGCAACACTGATTGACAATAAATTTCACATGCTGTTGTGCAAATGGAATAGACAACAGGTGGAAATTATAGGCAATTAGCAAGACACCCCCAATAAAGGAGTGGTTCTGCAGGGGGTGACCACAGACCACTTCTCAGTTCCTATGCTTCCTGGCTGATGTTTTGGTCACTTTTGAATGCTGGCGGTGCTTTCACTCTAGTGGTAGCATGAGACGGAGTCTACAACCCACACAAGTGGCTGAGGTAGTGCAGCTCATCCAGGATGGCACATCAATGCGAGCTGTGGCAAGAAGGTTTGCTGTGTCTGTCAGCGTAGTGTCCAGAGCATGGAGGCGCTACCAGGAGACAGGCCAGTACATCAGGAGACGTGGAGGAGGCCGTAGGAGGGCAACAACCCAGCAGCAGGACCGCTACCTCCGCCTTTGTGCAAGGAGGAGCAGGAGAAGCACTGCCAGAGCCCTGCAAAATGACCTCCAGCAGGCCACAAATGTGCATGTGTCTGCTCAAACGGTCAGAAACAGACTCCATGAGGGTGGTATGAGGGCCCGACGTCCACAGGTGGGGGTTGTGCTTACAGCCCAACATCGTGCAGGACGTTTGGCATTTGCCAAAGAACACCAAGATTGGCAAATTCGCCACTGGCGCCCTGTGCTCTTCACAGATGAAAGCAGGTTCACACTGAGCACGTGACAGACGTGCCAGAGTCTGGAGACGCCGTGGAGAACGTTCTGCTGCCTGCAACATCCTCCAGCATGACCGGTTTGGCGGTGGGTCAGTCATGGTGTGGGGTGGCATTTCTTTGGGGGGCCGCACAGCCCTCCATGTGCTCGCCAGAGGTAGCCTGACTGCCATTAGGTACCAAGATGAGATCCTCAGACCCCTTGTGAGACCATATGCTGGTGCGGTTGGCCCTGGGTTCCTCCTAATGCAAGACAATGCTAGACCTCATGTGGCTGGAGTGTGTCAGCAGTTCCTGCAAGAGGAAGGCATTGATGCTATGGACCGGCCCGCCCGTTCCCCAGACCTGAATCCAATTGAGCACATCTGGGACATCATGTCTCGCTCCATCCACCAACGCCACATTGCACCACAGACTGTCCAGGAGTTGGCAGATGCTTTAGTCCAGGTCTGGGAGGAGATCCCTCAGGAGACCATCCGCCACCTCATCAGGAGCATGCCCAGGCGTTGTAGGGAGGTCATACAGGCACGTGGAGGCCACACACACTACTGAGCCTCATTTTGACTTGTTTTAAGGACATTACATCAAAGTTGGATCAGCCTGTAGTGTGGTTTTCCACTTTAATTTTGAGTGTGACTCCAAATCCAGACCTCCATGGGTTGATAAATTGGATTTCCATGGATTATTTTTGTGTGATTTTGTTGTCAGCACATTCAACTATGTAAAAAAAAAAAGTATTTAATAAGATTATTTCTTTCATTCAGATCTAGGATGTGTTGTTTAAGTGTTCCCTTTATTTTTTTGAGCAGTATACATCAAGCACATGGTTTCCATGTGCTTGATGCCATTCCGTTTGCTCCGTCCTCCCCTCAGTAGCCTCCAGTGGTTTAGGTCCATAACTGGCCTCTATCGGTTTAAACTGCTTTCAAGGCAAGGCAACATAGTTTCTTTCTGTTTCTCAAACTGTTTTGTGCCAGGGACATGGCCTTCTTTCTCCGGGGAGTGCTTGGGTAAAACATGATTAACAACCACCTCTAATTCAAAATACCTATATTTGTATGTTTTTTCTCTATAACTAGGCCTACGAGGCCTATGTTAACACATATAATTGTTTTAAGTTAACAATAACATGGACCATGAAGCTATTCAATTCTCTATTGGACACCTGGGGGCTCCCAACACTTAGGGCTCCCGAGTGTCGCAGGGGTCTAAGGCACTGCATCTCAGTGCAAGAGGTGTCTACAGTCCCTGGTTCAAATCCAGGCTGTATCACATCTGGCTGCGATTGGGGGTCCCGTAGAGCGGCACACCACTGGCCCAGGGTAGGCCATCATTCCTAAGAAGCTGTTCTTAACTGACTTACCTGGTTAAATATAATTTTTTTGAAATATCAGAAACTTATGTGTAGAAATTATTTGATGAAACTTTTGAATGATGCCTTACTGCATTACCTCAATAAGTGCACTTAATAATACACAAAGAAATGTCATATCAGGTAGCCCAAATTTAATATGAAGGATTAATACAAGTGTCACGGCTTTCTACGAGAGGTGGGTGTAGGAGTCAGGCGCAGGAGAGGAGTAAATTCAATCAAAAGTGTTTAATAAAGTCCATCCAAAACATACAGGCTCAGGACCATAATACAGTCCAAAAAACACCACTAGAACAAAGTCTAGGGAAAACACCTGAATGACAAAATGAACAAAAATCACGTCACCCAACATACAAACAGGGAAAGCGAAATAAACCCGCACGAAACAAAGCGGGTAGGGAGAAAATAAATACCCAAACGAAACAACCTAAACAAGGCACAGGTGCACAATCAAAACAGACAAGACCAAACGAAAAAGAAAAAAGGATCGGTGGCAGCTAGTAGACCGGCGACGACGACCGCCGAGCACCACCTGAACAGGGAGAGGAACCACCTTCGGTGGAAGTCGTGACAACAAGAGAATATGTTCTCAGTCAATTTACCTGGTAAAATAAGGGTAAATAAATAAATGTTTGGTTTGTAGTGACTAAAATGCATCAAAGGTATTGGGATCACCTGGTAGGCAAATTATTGTGGGTTTAGAAAAGAGATTGCGTTCAAATATTTTGTCACAGTTATTTCTAACGTGTCCTGTGCGAAACGTGTCATCATGGAGGGAAACGGAATACACACAAGTGTTCCTGAGAGTCTGATCTTTCAGTAAAGGGATCATAATAGCTCCAATCGTTCAAAAGTTAGATGCAAATTTATAGGAAGGAAACAGAAACAGCTCTTTTTATCACAGACATTAATTGCAGGTATCAGAGGTTACTGACGTAACCGCGGCTCTATGAACGAAGAGGCACATTCATTATTTTTTTTGGGGGGGGGGGGACGACGACAAAATAGCCCTCTGGAATATTATATTCACTTATATGCCGACGATGCCTATGTTTTACCTAAATATCCACATTTATCATCGATAAAGAGGTTTGTTTGGAACCTCTCTGTACTGGCTCTGTGGCCTACTGGGGGCTCAAGGCTTCACATACACGGTTCTCACTAGAGACCACAGCCATAAAGTCATAATTATGGCTAAACCTGCCTATCTCTACAATTTCGCTTCTTAAAATCTGATTTTAAACCTAACCACAACCTTAACCACACTGCTAACCTTATGCCTAACTATAACCTTAAATTAAGACCAAAAAGCAAATTTTAGTTTTTCATGAATATTGACTTTGTGGCTGTAGTAACTAGTGACAATCCATACGCATATACACACCATAGACATTAAAACCAGATATCAATTCAAAATCTAATTCCATTTGTAACATGCTTTGTAAACAACAGGTGTAGGCTAACAGTGAAATGCTGACTTATCGGCCCTTCCCAACAATGCAGAGAGAAAAAATGAGAAATACTAGAAAAATAATAGGCCAACACGAGGAATAAATACACAATGAGTAACAATAACATGGCTATATACACAGGGTTCCAGTACCGAGTCCATGTGCAGAGGTACGAGGTAATTGAGGTAGATATGTACATATAGGTAGGGATAAATTGACTAGGCCACAGGATAGATAATAAAACAGTAACAGCAGCATATGTGATGAGTCAATGCAGATATTTTTATTTAACCAGTCAAGGACAAATTCTAATTTACAATGACAGCCTACACCAGCCAAACCCAGACAACACTGGGCAAATTGTGCACCAACCTATAGGACTCCCAATCACAGCCAGTTGTGATACAGCCTGGATTTGAACCAGGGTGTTAGTAGTGACACCTCAAGCACTGAGATGCAGTGCCTTAGACCACTGCACCACTCAGGAGCCTTGGGTAGTTGTTGGTTAACTATTTAACTAACGATTTAGCAGTCTTATGGCTTGGGGGTAGAAGCTGTTCAGGGTCTTGTTGGTTCCTGACTTGCCGTGCTGTAACACAGGGATGGGGATGGGGGCCATAAAAAATCTGAACTCATCATGAGGGGCCAAGCAAAACATGTTAGCATCCCACCTCTTGACAGTGGAGAGAAAGATTTAAAGTTAATTTTGTGCAATTCTACACAATTTGCCTTGGGGCGTAGAGAAAATATTTCAATTGTGTAACTAATTACATGCAATTCTACTAATTTTGCCTTGGGGAGGAGAGGAACATGAGCTGTTTTAAAGCAAATTTCCTGCAATTCTACACATTTTGCCATAAGGTGGAGAGAAATGGTGCTGTTTTTAATATGAGATCTGAGAGAGACTGACCAACAAAATTAATGGTGGTATGGCTTGTGGGGCCCTGACCATGATTACTAAGTTCAGATAGCTGGCCGTTAGACTAACTTACCAATCTAAAAAATGTTAGCTGACATGGGCTAATTGAGTGACTATCAGTGACTGACATAGCAAGAGAAAAACTGCTGATGCAAAGCCACATTTCGAAATTGCACCTTGTGTATTCTACAATTCTAATTTGCAACAGTAAATTGTGACTCCGACTGAGGGCAAGCAGTTGCCCATCCCTGGTTTACTGCCATGTTCACGTGCTAGTCGGAACTAGGAAACTCTGACATTTCCAACTTGTTAACTGGTTGTAGTTATACACGTGCCCGCTCAACCAATTAGCAAGTTGGAAATTTCAGAGTTACAACTAGCACGTGAATGCGGCATATGACTTGGGTGACTGGAGTCTTTGACAATTTTTAGGGCCTTCCTCTGACACCGTCAATAGAGAGAAATAGTAATGGTATCTTTTTGTAGGCACTAACTCAGACATTGGTTCATTGGATAAAGCCTATGAGAAAATGAATGGAGCTTTAGTATGGTTTTTGGATAAACTATCTTATATGTTTTGTTCTATGAGATCCTTTTAAGCATTTATGTCATCAAAAAAATCAAAGCACATAAATGGCTTCATAATTCATAAAGTTCACGTTAACTGACTGATATTATCTCATAGAACAAAATGTATGAGATCCCCCCAAAGCCTGTGTTAACCTCAGAACATATTTTCGACGTTTATCCCAAAAACCTATTCCTTCCCATGAATTTTCCCCCATATGAATGGCTGAACGAACTCATTTCCGGCTTTTATTACTACAGGTTGGCAAGCTCCATGGCTCACATTTCGAGAAGGACATAGCAGCATCCCAAAATTGCGACGGGAGTCATGGGCGAGTGGGTGTGTCGAAATGAAAGTAGTGGGCGTGTGGAAAGTAGTGGGTGTGTCGAAAGCGTTCTGCTTTACGTTAGACGTTTTTGATTGAACTGTTTTTTTTATTTAGTTTTTTTGAGTGGCAGCAAATCTGCACAATTAGCTGATTCCCGGTCCATTCACCCACTCCTTTCGACACACCTACTCGCCATATGGTGCGTTCAAGACAAATAAGAACTCGGATAAAAACGAGGTCAAATCATGACGTCAATGATCTTAAGGTTGGTTAGTCGAAGCTCTCGAAAGAGGCCCGAGTTCCCAACTTGGAATTCCGAGTTGGATGACCGTTCAAAACACCTTTTCCAAGTCAGAGCTCGTTTTTTCACGAGTTCCGAGTTGTCTTGAATGCACTGAAGTATGGGGGAAGGCCATCATGGTCAGCTGACCATATGACAGCGTGCATGACCAGGAAGTAAACATTGAACATGACACGCAGAGGTAAGAAAATAAACACACATCCCACTTTAGTTAGAATATAAAATAATACTGGCTTTGTATTTACATGCATTTGTTATAATACAAACTAAACAACAGGAGCATAGAGTGACGCTGTTGCGCGAACATCTAGAATAGCTAAAGGGTTAGTTAACTAGCTAGCTAGCCAGCAGATCCGACACCTTATACTTGCACTACAGGGTTTGACAGGCCGTTTGCATGAAGGTGCGCTATGCTTAAATCACTCCGCCATTTCTGGTTGCTAAAATGTCGAACAGTTCGCCAAATTCCAATGTATGGGACATAAAAAGCAAGTATAGTGTAGATAATCATTGTACCATCTACACTGCTGGGAAATATATTTTCAATAAACAAAAAATATTGTATTTTCAGCTGTTTAACGCTGGTGTACAATACCGAAAGTAAAAGATGCAAAAACGAAACTTAAGAACAGGAAGCACAGAAATAGTGCACAGAGAACAGCTCTACTGCTTATTAGACTTGCTTTCAATGAGAATGATAGATCTATAACTCACATTACTATGTGTATTTGGTTGGCTCGCCCAAAAAGTTACATATTGCAACTTTAAATTAAGACACAGTGGATATGGCTCGGAAAACATATCTAATTCCAAGGATAAGTTGTACTTCGAATACTCCAAAATGTTACACAGAAAAGATTGAAAAACTGCCCTTTTTATAAAAAACTACTGATTTCAACACCCAAAGACTAATTGTGGGCTAGTCTTTGGGTGCTGAAACTAGTTTCACTAGGTACGCAGCGTCATTTGTGGAGTTTTATTGGCCACATGTTAACTAGCAGTAGCCACAGCAGCCATTATGGAATGGCACATTGCGCTGAACAACAAAGGAGCTGATTGGCTGACACTGCCATTCCAAAATGGCTGATGTGGCAACTGCTATTTAGCATGAGGACAAAAAGTGCAGTTTTCTGGAAAAACTAGCAGTCGTTCAATCTTGTCGGTGTAACAGTTGGGATAATGGGACAATTGATTCAAAGCTTCAAATCAAGTTCTTTTTCATCCTTGAATTGAGGTCAGCCAAAAAAACTATGTCGATTCAAACAGTTTTTGACCAGTGGGTAGTAAGTAGCCTATTTACTAAAATGCGTGCGATTGCAACTTCTCTGCTGTGGCAACTTCAGATGGTTTCCAGGTGTGGCAAGCTGTTTGGATAACAACGAGTTTAGCTAGCTGTCTTGTAATCATTGTAATGTCACATAGTTAATAGTTATACTCTATTGTCAAAGGGATTCATCAAGACCAACTCAAATGGTGTCCCTGTTGTGTACCTTGCAAGACCATCGCAACGATGTCAACTGGTGCGCGTTCTCCCCCACACTGCTGGCCACCTGTTCAGCTGACAAAACCTTACGAATTTACAACACCCAAGACTTTTCCCGAAGTCCCATAATCCCCACTCTCTGGCCACGGCTATGGCGTCCACTGTTGTTGCTTCAGCGCCTGTGGTCAGCATTTAGCCTCGTGTTCAACTGTTGTGTGGTCAACGGACACAGGTGAGATAGAGGCAGTGCTGGAGCATCCGGGTAGGAACCCCGTCAGGGTTTGCGCCTTCTCGCCCGACTCTTCACACCTGGTTTTGGAGGCGTCTGATGGTACTTTAGGGCTTTGGGATTTCCCTACGAAAACTTTCCACGGGTGAACTTGATTGATATCGTTTATCTCCATGCTATCGAAGCATAAATAGGCCTGTGTGTGTTGCCTATATCAACTGAGGCTTTGTTGGCCTCTGCAGACTGATGTTATGCGTTGTCTCTTACATAGTGTTCTTAAATGATTATTTGTCAACAGTGAATGACACCACTATGGTGGCCTGCTCCTTCACCCCCTGTGGCCAGATGTTTGTCACTGGATCTACGTATGGGGACCTCAGGCTGTGGGACCTGGACATGAACCAGCTCCACGCGGAGAAGAACACTCACGAATTGGGGGTTGGCTGCTACTGCTTTGGCCCCAAGATCCTCAGTGGTGATGATGATGATGATGATATTTTCCTCCCGCTATCTTTGAGTTTGGCCTGTTCCCAGATCTGTTTGTACAAACATGAAAACGATCGTAGGAGTTGTCTATACAGCACAACATTTTGATCTGGGACCAGGCTATCTTGGAGTCTCCATATATGGGAATTTGTTGAGACTGTCTCCAGGTCCAACACAGGCAGTATGTTGACCACACGCTACGGTTATGCAAATGCCCTGTTTAACGTCGAACTGTGTGCATGTGTTGGTAATCAAATGATGTGGTGGATGTGTGTTCACAATGAATGATCTGAAGGTGTAGTCCATCCGTCCCCTCTGGCCTGTAGGCTGTAAGATGCAGCTGCCGCACACCCTGACCGGCCGGTCTGCCCCGGTGCTCTCCTGTGATTTCTCTGCAGACGGACAGCTGCTTGTGTCTGGGTAAGTCAGCCCGTGGGTGATCTCAGGCAAAGCGCTCTCACAGTTAGTGATAAAGTTGTACATTTACTCCAACTGGCCACAAGGGGGAGAAGTGTTGCTTTTTACCATTGCCTTTTCTGTTGCAGCTCAGTGGACTAAACAGTCACAGGTGTATGATGCTGTAAGACACTCGAGCTCTTTTCATTACCATAGAAGTCATTTCAGTTTAACTCCCCATGTTAATGTCCCACATAGAAATCCATAAACACCTCCCATCTGAACTTGAATGTTGTTGCTTTTTCAGAGCCAGGGGGCTTTGCTCTGCACATTGAACCAACATGAGAGGTAATCTTCCTTCATACCCTTTGGGACATAGTCACATCTCAATGGCCTTATTCGAGTAGCCTACTTTTTAAAATGTACCTTTCCGTCCTCCCTCCCATGATCCTTTGCTGTAGGTACATGACGGCGTGTGCCTTCTCTCCCAGCACACCCCTGATCGCCACGGTTTCTATGGACAAGACTGTCAATATATGGTGAGTAGAGGACACACGCAGTGGCCATGGTGGGTAACACACACACACACACACACACACACACACACACACACACACACACACACACACACACACACACACACACACACAAAGATGGACAGAAGTCTAAGATAGGAGGTGTATTGACAAGCTGCCAGTGTTATTGGCATTAAGAATGGCATTAGCATTCTGAGTCACGGTGTGGGGTTCCTACGTACTGTTTCACTATTTTCTCATGTAAACAAAGATCCTGTTGACTTAATGATGATGACAGCCTGGTGATTATGTGCTGTTTTTGCATAAGCTCTTCTTTATTGACTATGGCTTAATTATGTTTTTTAGTCTGCCAATCACCATCCCTCTCTCTGCATGGTTCATGGGAAGGAAAACAAAAAGAAGGGTAATCTTTACCTGGTGAGTTTTACATTTTCTTCCTTATCTGCACCACTCATGTCCCATCTGCTCATTGAAAGCAGTGAGGGATGGAGGATCTCTGTGAAACCTAGGAGTCCCACTGCTATCAAAGAGGGCTTTATTGAGAGTAATACTTCTAACCAGGTGATGATGCCTTCTGCTAATATAACTTTCATAGCCTGTTGTTTCCAGGTGACTCTTTCCTTGAAGCACTGCCTGGCGAGAACTGAGTTGCTTTTACCTTTTCATGTGTATTCGCTGTATTAGTGTACACAGTGTACAAAACATTAAGAACACCTTCCTAATATTGAGTTGCATCCCCCTGTTTGCCCTCAGAACAGCCTCAGTTCGTCAGGGATTCATCAGTCTATGTTATGGAAAGAGCAGGTGTTCATAATGTTTTGTACACCCAGTAGTTATATAGGCTCACAATGCTTTCTTCCTCTCCTCCTCCCCTCCTCTCACCTGACACTTTTCCAAGAACCTATACACAGCTCTTTCTAAAGAGGCTTGTCAATAAAATGCTTGCAATTCAATGACTGTAATTGTAAATACGTTAATGTTCATCGTTTAGGTTGACAATGGTATTTAAAAAAAAAAATTATGTGGCGTCTTACTGTGCTCTTTGTAATGTACTACATTTTTCACATCTTGTTATCCAGTTGAAACTGCAACGTTCTCATGCGGAGGTGGGGAAAGTGACTAAAAAGCACTATAGAAACTTCTGATGGATTACACATTAATAACTATAGTAACAACATGTCATTGAGAGATACTAATGTGCGGTCACTTCCTGTTTTCCGACCTATCAGGCAGAAAGTTTCCGGGTCACTCCAGACTTCTGGTCAGTGATTGGTCAGAGGAGGGCGTGGCTGTGTGAGGAAGGGCTGGAGACGCTGGCGGGAAAACTTCAAGGCAAACATCATAGATGGAGCGGAGCTCGTCAGTCTGACCAAGGAGACACTGGCCTCAGAACTCAACATAGGTGGGGACGGCACATCACACCATCGACTAGACACATTATCATAATAACATGCATTATCATATTATACACATTACCCACTTGTCAGTCTGGTGTCTGAGATCAACATTTTGTACAGTAGCTGGAAACAGAGCGTCATCACATACTCAGGCTGGAATATTTTTTAAGTAGGGGGAGGGACGAATGAAAAACAAGGTGGACATTGAGGAATGAATGTTAATGAGATTTACTCAGGATTACATACATTTGAACTGTACAGCATTCGATTAGGCCATGTGTATTCTGCACCGCGGGTGTAATCTGCTTTAAGATTTCTGCCCCATTACATAACACAATTACTCATCCCAAAATACATATCATGTAACATAGAAAATGGTATCCACCTAATACCATTTCTGTCTGAAACAATTCCAAAATCCATCTGAAAATGTCACTTACAGATTTTGGTTGATCCGTATATCTTCTCTTTTAAATACAGATCTTTCACCCTGGTGAGGAAAGCCAGTTTTCCCAACTTTTTCTCTGTGGTAGGTGTGGGTCTGTTGTTGGTCTCTCACGCCAATGGCAACCATGGTAACCAAACAGCCGTGTTCTCTAAAAGAGATGAATCTCTTAGTAGACATGGGTGTCTCTCTCTACTGTCTCTGAGTGAGGGATGGCGCCATGCCAGGCTGTTATCTTCCTGATGGAGAGAGATTATCCTTTTTCCTCTCAGGGATGGAGGGCTCTTTTTGGTTTTTTTTGTGTGTCTAACACCACACACACACACACACACACACACACACACACACACACACACACACACAGACTGACCTCACTTTACTGTAGTCTCCATGGTGACCAGGAACTGGGTCATGTACGCAGTGTGTTCAAGCCAGGATATCACGTCCACAAATGATGCAAGCTCCTTTGGCCAATGTACCATTTTCCCATATCTCTGCCTGGTTGTTTCCTGTTGGTGTACTGTGGAGTCTGTGGGGCTGCACAGTATGGTCCTGAGGAAGGTGGGGGAGCTGAAGGCAGGGTGTGTGTGTGTACCGGTGTTCCTGATGAGTTCTTCTGTCCAATCACCAGAGAGCTGATGAAGGACCCTGTTATTGCTGCAGGTGGGACACGCCCCCACGGCAATCTGTCTTTCTGGGTTGTGTCTTTTTAGATATCTATTTATCTATAGCTATGCTACAACATTTTTTGCAATACAGTGGCGTGCTTTTAAAGGATGCAAAACACGTTATCCATCTTGTCTACTTTTTTTCTTCTGAACAGATGGGTACTGCTATGAGACCGAACCCTGAAGATGGCTATTGGACGCTGGAGGACCAGCCAGTGAGAAAGAGGGTTGCAAGGGCGTCTCTACATCCCTTTCAATCCGAAGATGGCCTATCCCTCAGTTAACTTCTGACCAAAAGTAGGCTCATAGTACATAAAGCTATAAATGATGTTTTCAGGTTGACCATACTGAGCTTCGATTCAATCCCTTACTGTGTCTGCACTTACACATATCTGTTGGGATGAAACTACTTTATAATGTAAATATTTATAGCTGATGAGACATTCTAATATATATATTCTCAAACTCATGCATGTTGACCATGTTTAACTCTGCTATTTACTCTGCTGCTTTAGCTCCAAAACCATTTCACTGATGATAGTGCAGTGCTTTCGGAAAGTATTCAGACACCTTGACTTTTTCCACATTTTGTTATGTTACAGCCTTATTCTAAAATGGATTGAATGTTGTTTTTTTCCCTCCTCAATCTACACACAATACCCCATAATGACAAAGCAAAAACAGGTTAGACATTTTTGCAAATGTATAAGAAAATAAAAACCTATCACATTTACACAAGTATTCAGACCTTTTACTTTTGTTGAAGTACCTTTGGCAGCAATTACAGCCTCAGGTCTTCTTGGGTATGAAACTACAAGCTTTGCACACCTGTATTTGTGGAGTTTCTGCCATTCTTCTCTGCAGATCCTCTTTGCCCCAGTCTGAGGTCCTGAGCGCTCTGGAACAGGTTTTCATCAATAATCTCTCTGTACTTTGCTACGTTCAACTCTACCTCGATCCTGACTGGTCTCCCAGTCCCTGCCGCTGAAAAACATCCCTACAGCAGGATGCTGCCACCACCATACGTCACAGTAGGGATGGTGCCAGGTTTCCTCTAGATGTGACACTTGACATTTAAGCCAAAGAGTTCAGTCTTGGTTTCATCAGACCAGAGAATCTTGTTTCTCATGGTCTGAGTCTTTAGATGCCTTTTGGCAAACTCCAAGTGGGCTGTCGTGTGCCTTTTACTGAGGAGTGGCTTCCGTCTAGCCACTCTACCATAAAGTCCTGATTGGTGGAATGCTGCAGAGATGGTTGTCCTTCTGGAAGATTCTCCGGATCTCTACAGAGGAACTCTGGAGCTCTGTCAGAGTGACCATTGAGTTCTTGGTCACCTCCCTGACCAAGGCCCTTCTTTCGATTGCTTCGTTTGGCCTTGAGGTCGGCTCTAGGAAGAGTCTTGGTGGTTCCAAACTTCTTCCATTTAAGAATGATGGAGGCCACTATGTTCTTGGGGACCTTCAATGCTGCAGAAATGTTTTGGTACCCTTCTCCAGATCTGTGCCTTCGACCTCATGCCTTGGTTTTTGCTCTGAAATGCACTGTCAACTGTGGGACCTTATATAGACAGGTGTGTTTGCCTTTCCAAATCATGTCCAATCAATTTACCAAAGGTGGACTTCAAGTTGTAGAAACATCTCAAGGATAATCAATGGAAACAGGATGCACCTGATCTCAATTTCTAGTCACATAACAAAGGGTATGAATACTTGTGTAAATGAAGTGTTTCAGCTTATTTGTAATGAATTTGCAAACATTTCCCCCCCAAAATTGTCGCTTTGTCATTATGGGTATTGTGTGTAGATTTTTTACATTTAAAAAAAAAAATCCTCAATCAATTTTAGAATAAGGCTGTAATGTAACAAAATGTGGAAAAAGTCAAGGGGTCTGAATACTTTCCAAATGCACTGTAGGCATTTTTGAAGGGATGCTGGTGTCAACAACAGACGTGTTCAATCTATGGCTGAAGTTCTACAACGGGGATAGCAGATATCGGTACACACACCATTTTACACCGGGGTGTTTGAAATGAGAGGAAGAGAGATGTCATTTCGAAAGGGAAGACCGTTGTCATTGTAGTTTTCCAAAGAGATTTTATTTCCCCGTGATTATGGTAGTGGTGCTTGAGCATAGTCTGTATAATGTGTCGCATAGCTCACAAATCAAAGATGGCAACAATGTACATGTATAATATCTGTATCGTCTCACCAATAATACCCTTACAAGCTATTCTGTACCTTACTGTAAACTGTTAATGTTGTGCACACAAACAAAATAAATCCAACTTTTCCAATATTTCTCTAGCTGTGCAAAAATAACTATATAAAATATATTGTTCTTACAACTGACCAAGCCCTCGGCACAGTAAATAAATGAACATAGACCGCAACAACAAGCAGTTACAACAATGTCCGTAGGATTATATGTACACTTAATTAAATAGGATTATTTATAAAATGTACAAAGGTATAGAACCCTCCATGCATTGTGAAACACTTTGCATCGAGGGCTCTGTTACACTGACAAAGGCTATCACCACTTATATAATCTATAAATAGAACACGTACAAATCTAATGTATAAACATCCCTATTCGATATGCGTGCCGATCATTAGCCAATCGTTTAATCAAATGGCTTCTCGTCCATTAGCATCGAAACCCTTTTAGCGTTGTTCTTTACAAACTACATCATAGTTACGTTGTTATAATGGCACATAGTAGGATGCTATGCTACTGTTCAGCTAGTGGGCTGGTACTATATGGTGTTTCCCAGGTCTGATTATGTGCACGGTGTTGTTGGCTTACTGGAGTTGCTCTAGACATGCTTACGCAAAAGCACAAAAGCCTCAAATGCTGCTTAAGTCTAAACGCAGTGCATCACACACACTGTCACTTTACAAGAGTCAGATTAAGAAAGAAACTTTGAAACCCTTCTCTTGCCACGGTTTCTCTGGAATACAGAGAAGGTTATTATGGTGTCTGCACCTGCATTTGTGCTTGAATGAACATGGTCAGTTCAGACGTTGGATTCTATAAAGGAGCGTTTAGGTTTGATGGGTAGGATGGCTGGGTTATCTCTGGTGAGCCCTGCCTGCCGGTGGTTCCCGTCTGGGAACTGGGAGGAGTGATGTAGGCCTGAAGCTGGACCTGATCTTGGCTCCCTGTGGTGGAACCTGTCTCCAAACTCCCTGGCCAGGGCCTTGGCCTGAGCCTGTTGGGCCAGGTGCTGGGCCTGAGCCTGGGCCCCGTTGAGCACCTGGAGGGGAGCCTGGCTCTGCAGTGGCTCAGCGTAAGAGGACCTCCGCTTGAACTCATTATTCAACCCCTGGATGTTGTCCTTAGGGGCCATGCTATGTCTCTGATTCTCTAGACCTTCAGGGGAGAGTGGCTGGGAGTGAGGCTGACCTTGCCAGCCCAGTCCAGGTGGGGGCTGCCCCTGGACACGCACTGCCTTGTCCTTCACCCCCATGAATGGCCGAGGTTTGAGCTCTGGTTTAGCCGGTTTGGGGCGAGGCACGTCGGGCCCCTGAGGAGCCTGGGTCCTGCTGCTGTCTGACAGGGTCCCGCTGGAGGCTAGGCTACTGCTAGAGCTGGAGGCCTTCATACTGCCCGTCTGACCACCGGAACGCAGACCGGGGCCAGCCGACCCCCCAGAACCCTCCCTCCTTACCTCCTTACCAACCCCAGGGGTGAGGAACCCAGCCTGCCCGTCCAGCATGGTGCCGGGGTGGGCTGAGAGCCTGTCTGTTCCCCTAGCCAGGCTGGAGGAGTGGCCCTGGAAGGGCTGGACAGATGAGGAGGAGAGGTGGTGGTGGTTGGCAGGGGTGAGCCCCGTGTGGTGGTCTGTGGAAGAGGAGGGCAGAGGGCTGATGTCGATGCCCAGGCCAGGGCTGGGTCTCAGGGAGGTGGAGATGTGTCTGCCTGGCAGGGGGCTAGAGGGGCCACACAGAGACATAGGCCTGCCCCCTGGTCTGCCCCCTACCTGCAGGGAGTTACAGTGCTGCTGCTTGGTCTTCATGCTTTGGTTCTGTCTAGGACCCTGCTTGTCCAGAGACAGGTTGGTCTGTGTGGACCCGTCCAGAGGGGAACCAGGCCTGGGGTCCAGGGGAGCTAAGCCCACTGCGCCTGGTACTGGTGGGAGAGCCCTGTTGGGTCCATAGGGGTTCTTGGGCCTGTTGGGTCCATAGGGGTTCTGTGAGGGCTCTTCCTCTCCCCCTATCTCTTCATAATCATCATCTAGTTCATCCTGGCTCTGTGTATCACAACTCCTCTCTGTGTCCTGGCTCCTCTCTGTGAGGTCGTCAGGAGTCTGGCTGTGTGCTGCTTGTTGGCCCTGTGGTGTGTTGGGGGACTGCTGCTGCTGTTGTTGTTGACACTCGTCCTCCACACGCGTCAGCAGACGGTGGATCTCCCGGTTGGTGGGGCAGAGCCGAGACGCCTCGTGGAGGTCAGCTAGTGCCGCTGCATACTGCCTGGATGGACGCATGAGGCCAACATAGTGAGAGGTGAGTGTGTCTTGTCCTTAGATAAAACTGTACTCGTCATTCTAGTCCCCCACCTTGTTATCAGTATTAACTGAGAAGCGTTCTGTACTAACCTGCTGCTCCTCTTGGCTCGTGCTCTGGTGTAGAACGCCTCATAAGACTTGGGTTTCAGTTCCAGGGCTTTGGTGGCAAACTCCTCCGCTATACCAAAATCCTGTCGGGGAAAAGAGGACAGAAACTCAACAGTTAATTATGAATGTTTACTGTTAAATTCAGTCCACCCTGAATTTCTCAAGGAGAAAACCAACGCCTTGAGGTCATTAGCCAGGGTAATGTGTTTGTGAGCGTTAATGAGTGCAGTGTGAATCCAGCGGTAGTCCACACTTTGCAATTACTGTAAGTGACTGGAATGAGGAATTCAGCGTTGTTTAACTGGAGAATTATTCATCTGTGTGCAGCTCAGAGTAGAGCAGCTTTCTCTCCCAGTGTCTTAATGGATTCTCCAGACGGGTGCTCGTAGCTTCTCTCCAAACCGCAAAAAAAAAAAAAAAACTCCAATCAGATGTCGGAAATGAAAACTACTGACTCTTAAAGGTACAAATGCAGCCGTTTTTATCTCAATATGAAATCATTTCTGGGTAACAACTAAGTACCTTACTCTCATTGTTTTCGTAAACATTTTCAAAAATAAACTAAAACAGCTTCTTAGCAAAGAAACATTTCTCAAGCAATAGTTTTGCTAGGACTGTCTGGGAGTGGTCTGAGTGTGGAGGGGAAAACTAGCTGTTATTGACAGAGAGCTTTGGAACTCTTATTGGTTCATTAACTAATTTAACACCTGGTGATGTCTTTTCAAACAGCTCTTACAATAAAAGGGCATTATCATCATTTTCACAATTTCACAGTATTATTGCAACCTCAGTGTGGAAATATACACTACTTAGAAATGTCCTTGTTGTCCATGAAAACATACATGAAATGAGTTGCAAAATGAATAGGAAATATAGTCAAGACGTTGACAAGGTTATAAATAATAATTTTTAATTTGAAATAATAATTGTGTCCTTCAAACTTTTGCATTCGTCAAAGAATCCTCCATTTGCAGCAATTCCAGCCTTGCAGTCCTTAGGCATTCTAGTTGTCCATTTGTTGAGGTAATCTGAAGAGATTTCACCCCATGCTTCCTGAAGCACCTCCCACAAGTTGGATTGGCTTGATGGGCACTTCTTCCGTACCATATGGTCAAGCTGCTCCCACAACAGCTCAATAGGGTTGTATACAGCGTTGTACGAGATCTTCAGTTTCTTTGCCAATTTCTTGCATGGAATAGCCTTCATTTCTCAGAACAAGAATAGACTGACGAGTTTCAGAAGAAAGGTCTTTGTTTCTGGCCATTTTGAGCCTGTAATCGAACCCACAAATGCTGATGCTCCAGATACTCAACAAGTCTAAAGAAGGCCAGTTTTATTGCTTCTTTAATCAGACAAACAGTTTTCAGCTGTGCTAACATCATTGCAAAAGTGTTTTCTAATGATCGATTAGCCTTTTAAAATGATAAACTTGGATTAGCTAACACAACGTGCCATTGGAACATAGGAGTGATGTTGCTGATAATGGGCCTCTGTACGCCTATGTAGATATTGCATTAAAAAATCAGCCGTTTCCAGCTACAATAGTAATTGTCAACATTAACAATGTCTACACTGTATTTCTGATCAATTTGATGTTATTTTAATGGACAAAAAATGTGCTTTTCTTTCAAAAACAAGGAAATTACTAAGTGACCCCAAACTTTTGAACAGTAGTGTATATAAAATACAGAGAAATCATGTTTTTGACTGAGCTGGGCCTTTAATGGTCATTTCATAAGCACCTCTAGTGGCCCCAGTGTTTGTGTGTGTGTGTATGCATGCCTGCGTACACAGTGTATCCATCCATCTCTTTGTATGCCTAGAGAGCTTGCGGTTGGCTTGTTTTTAAACGAGTTTCCCTGCTCCCCTCATTCCTCTCAGGTGAATATTTAATGAAGCAAACCACAGTGTGATTCCGTCCTTCAGATGGAGGTTGGCATTACACCACAGCCTTGAATTCCACAGCTCTGAATAACTGTTCAATGTTTAATAACAGTTTTTATGGCCTCTATACTCCCACTCCCCTCCTGTTCTGTTCACCTGCAGCATGATGAAATATGGATGATGTGTGCCCAGCCAGCTTTCTCTTCCCCCTGACCCAATATCCACCAGCAACAACGGAGGGAGGATCCCTTCTTTCCGTGTGGGTTTGTGTGCGCACGTGTTTGTGCACGCGCGTCCACCCTGCGTGTGTGTGTGTGAGTGAGCGATTCCTCCAGTATATGGGAGAGGATGACCGTATCACATTATAGCATCTTTCCATTATTCATTTGCCGGAGGATGCCATTTTACCACCACCACTCTAGTATAACAGTCTTATTATATTGTCTGGTAAAACAAGGGTGTTTTAGATCACATCCTCCATGCTGCTGAGATGAAGATCTATCCATTATACCTACTGCTATACTATTAACATGAAATGACATTTCATTCAATATTAAATCCTATAAAATAGCTAATGGAGTAGTGTGTAGCTATATCAGACGACGTAATACCTTCAGTTTTATTAAATGTTCAGTTATATTAGCAACTGATAGAGTAGTGTGTGTGTGTGTGTCTCACATTAGTTTTCCTGCGGCAGCGTGACATGTTGAGGTACAAGGAGACACGGAGCTCTTTCAGGCCCTTCAGGTCGTCTCCGAAGCCGTCTCGGGGGAACTTCCTCAGAGCGTATTGATACCTCTGGGCTGCCTCCTTCATCCTCCCCTTCTGGAGAGAGGAGAGATGGAGAGGGAGAGAAAATACAGACATTGATTTGGAGAAGAGGGCTAGCAGGTTTTCTAATTGGACACACTTTCATGACACACACACACACACACACACACACACACACAGCGCGAGAGATCAGGTTTTCCTTTTGTTGTTAACCCACCTTATACAGCAGGTTGCCCTCCTCCATGAGTTTCTGTAGGAGGATGAGGAGGACGTCTGGTTTGGATGTGGCCATCGCCCACGTAGCATGACCTGGTCAAGAGGTAAGAGAACACAGGTTAAACACTCACACACACACACACACACACAACGCTCTAAAAGGTATCTAAAGAAAGTACCTGATCGATCATAAGGGGATGTTCTGTAGCCTTTTAGCAGGTAGAAAGGAGTGAAGAGAAAGAGGGGTGAAATACATGATGTTGATCGCAACTTCCTCAAGACCCTGCAGGGCTTTAACACCTACAGATCAGGTCAACTCTAACTCACCCAGCTTGGCCCCTTTCTTCAGTAGGGTGACCACTACAGCAGCGTTCCTACAGCCCACAGCCCTCTCCAGAGGCCTCACCCCACTGTGGTCCACATGCTCCACCACCGCACCCTTCTCCACCAGGTACTGAACCTGTGGTTGTAGAGGACACCACAAAACAAACAGCATTTTTAAAAGGATTCAAACAAGGCCAAAGGTGCTGGAGGGAATTGTGAAAATTCAGTACTGTTTTAAAAAATCTACAATCTAGGCCAGTTGCAGCAAAATCTGAATTATGTCTGTGGATCTATTTGTTTCTCCAGTTTGCAGTATTAGAAGGAACCCCACCATCTCTGCATCACCGTTGAACGCTGCCAGGTGGAGAGGGGTACGTCCGTTCCTGTCAGGGTGGTCTATCTCTGCCCCCTTCTCCACCAGGCGCTCCACCACGCCCTTCTGACCCTTCAGACACGCCCAGCTCAGAGCTGTCTGGCCCTCCTTGTCCACGGAGGCTAAAGACGCGCCTGGAACCAGATCAGAAATAACACGCTCACGCCACTGCAACTCAGTCTGACATATACTCAGTTTATTAGGTACACCCATCTAGTACTGGGTCGGACCACATTCCCCACACCATTACACCACCACCACCAGCCTGTACCGTTGACACCAGGCAGGATGGGACCATGGGCTCCTGCTGGTTATACCATATCCTGACTCTTCCATCAGCATGACGCAACAGGAACCAGGATTCGTTGGACCAGGCAAGGTTTTTCCACTCCTCAATTGGCCAGTGTTGGTGATCGTGTGCCCACTGGAGCCTCTTCTTGTTTTTAGCTGATAGGAGTGGAACCCAGTTTGGTCGTCTGCTGCTATAGCCCATCCGTGACAAGGACCGACGAGTTCTGCGTTCCGAGGTGCCATTCTGCTAGTCACTAGTTTTGCCCATTTTAATGTTCAAACGAACAGTAACTGAATGCCTCGATGCCTGTCTGCCTGCTTTATACAGCAAGCCACGGCCAGGTGACTCACTGTCTATAGGAGCGAACCATTTTCGTGAACGGGGTGGTGTACCTAATAAACTGTATATCTCAGAGCTACAAAATGAAAAAATTATCTAAAATAACACTCTATCCCCCTTAGTGCACTGAGAATTGATATGTACCATGATGTGACCCTGACCCTGGACCTCTCACCCTTTGTCAGCAGGAAGTCAGCAGTGCTGAGGTGGCCCTCGCTGGCTGCCACCATCAGCAGACTGCGGCCCTGCTTATCGATGGTGTTAATGTCCACACCGTGCTGCAGCAACAGCTCTGCTACCTGAGAGAGGGGGGGGGGGAAGAGAGACAGAGAGAGACAGAGAGAGAGAGCATGAGTGAAAGGACAGCCATCAGTGCTGTAAAGCAGGAAAATTAGAAGTGTAACAGAAAGACTCATCAGAATGATTCTCACCTGGGGGTGTCCATGCCTGATGCAGCTGAAGAGTGGGACCACCCCTCTCCGGTTGGGCTGCTCCGCCCCTGCACCCATCTCCAGCAGGAAAACACACGTCTCTGTCCTGCCCCGGCCTGCAGCCGCACTCAGAGCTGAGAGAGAGAGAGACCCCCAGAACAGTGGTCAACTACCTACTTCACCACTGTGCGCTGAATGAAAGTAATCGTTGTTTTTGTGTTATTGATTGTTTTGAGACAGTTAATAATGAGAGTATAATATTGGCACCACACATGCAATGTGAGCTACAGTACACTGTGAACAGAAAATGTCACATCCCTGAGTAGGACTTTCAAATACTATTTTTAGACTGGCCACACTTCAGTGGGCTCATATCTCCCTATGCTCTCTAGAGAGGCAGGCTCTTAGCTGAGGCTGTCAAAAGTCTTACAGCTGGCCTGGCAGAGAGAGAGACAGATTTGATGGGTATTGGCCACAGCTTGCCCAACCAGCCATCTAGTCCTGGGTATGGAGCATCCAGACAGTATATACCTCCCAAAAGGTACCCTATTCCCTAATTAGTCCACTACTTTTGACCAACGCCCATAGTGCTCTAGGCCAAAAGTAGTGCACTATATAGGGAATAGGGTGCCGTTTGGGACACAAGCAGACAGTGCAGACCAGGGAAGCTGAGATCAGACAGGTACTAATGCGGTCACATGAAGGCCAAGAAGATCATCAAGGACCTCAGCCACCTGAGCCAAGGCCTGTTCACCCCGCTACCATCTAGAAGGCAGAGAAAGCACAGGTGCATCAAAGCTGGGACTGAGAGACTGATAAACAGCTTCTATCTCCGGGCCATCAGACTGTTAAACAGTCACCACTACCCTGCCCTGAACCTTAGACTGTTACTAGCCGGCTAGCACCCATTACTCTACCCTGAACCTTAGAGACTGTTACTAGCCGGCTAGCACCCATTACTCTACCCTGAACCTTAGAGACTGTTACTAGCCGGCTAGTACCCATTACTCTACCCTGAACCTTAGAGACTGTTACTAGCCGGCTAGCACCCATTACTCTACCCTGAACCTTAGAGACTGTTACTAGCCGGCTAGCACCCATTACTCTACCCTGAACCTTAGAGACTGCTGCCCTATGTACATGGAGTTATTGAACACTGGTCACTTTAATAATGTTTAAATACTGTTTTACCCTTTTTATATGTATATACTGTATTCTAGTCATGGCTCATTCTGTAGAACTGCTGCTGTACACACCTTTTCTATTCATATACTGGCCATACAGTCTCTACACACCATCATGTACATATATATTTATATTCTGGACTCTAACATTGCTCGTCCTGATATATCTTAATTCCTTTATTTGGATTTGTTGGATTTGTGTATATTGTTTTGTATTGTAGGTATTACTGCACTGTTGGAGCTAGAAACACGAGCATTTCACTGTGTGTTTAATATGTGTTCGATATGTGTACGCGACCAATGCCATTTTATTTTTTTTGATACAGCCTCCTGTTTCACCTTGGCTGGGATGATGAAATACTCACAGGAGAGGTGACATCACCCAGCTGGCTCTGGAAGCCAGTGGGGAGGGAATGACGACATGAATGACATCTGTGGGAGCATGTAGGGTACGCCCTCCCCATCTGTCCCACCGATGGTTCCACATGAGCACATACACAATTACAAATCACCTCACTCATTTCATTTCCTTTATCTCATTTCCCTTCACGCCAGAGCAAAAAGTTGAGATAACAAAATACTTTCATAATAAAAAAATATATTGTGGCTATGATTGATACATTTAGGAATATTTTGTCTTGTGACTCAACACTTCTCAATCTAAGATAAGGCAGACGTGCACCACTGACTCATAAATCAATACGCAATTGCGGATTCATGCCTGAACAGCTGTGCTTCTGTTGTCAATGTCAAATATGTGAGGAGAGTTTGGAGAGACGTGGAGGAGTCTGTCAGTCAGAGTCAGTTGCTTTTACCAGACAAAGAGTATGTGGCTTTCAGGTTAAATCCCTGACGTGAGGCCTCGTGCCGACAGCCGAGCTCAGCCGGGTTTGGCCAGACTGCTCCAACCAACAGCTGTGCGGTAGAGTCAGTGATGTCACATTAGGTGTGGCCAGAGCCATAAATGTAGAAATATGTCTATGGGTGTGGTCCTCTGTCTGTTTTTGAGTAAGCTGGGTGTGATATGTAAATATCCTGTTGCAGTAAGGTGTGAATAGGTAAGGCTCCATAGCTCAGTGGTTAGAGCACTGGTCTTGTAAACCAGGGGTCGCGAGTTCAATTCTCGCTGGGGCCTTGGTTGTGGAATCAAATGTTTTGATCCAAAAGGGAGGTTCTCATATTGAAAATACAATTTTTTGAATAAGGGCCAATGAGTTGAATGGCTCCTAGTTCACCAACAAGATTAAAAACATGATCCGTTGATGCTGTCCAGTTCTATCAACTACTTCCCACAGCTATAAATACTACTTCTGACAACTCTCACGTATGTCACTGACCTTGTGTGGACGACAGACACACAGCTGCTACAGCTACGATAGTTATTTATCCGTTCCATGTTATTTCATTCACGTACAGTAAACCTTTGGCGTCTCACCCACAGAGGAGGTAGACACGGACAGGCAGACAGACAGACACAGACAGACAGACAGACAGTAGCCTGCCCTCCAGGGAGAAAAACGTAATTATTCTCCACTAATGAGAAGCCACCAGGCACGGGAACACATTTGCATAGAGAGAGGACAATTTCACAGGCAGAAGTATTCAAGGACTTCTTTCACCGAATAGATTAGAAAGAGCTGAAGTGAAATCATTCCGTATATAGTAGAGTATCAAGATTCTCTACCATGGGAGGATTTGTCGATGTAAAACCAATAATTATGAAAATGAATCAATGCTAAACTGAATGGTAAAAAAACTAATGAAGGCCATTAAATTGGTACTATTGTTTATTTTATCGCCCAGTCAGGTCTCTGTAATCAACATAAATACATGATTTCCTTCAATTTACCTCTAAATAGCCTATTTAGTATTCTATATTTGCATTAGCGAGGTTGTTTTCATTCAGGTTTGGCTTACAAATGTTGGTACCAGCAGCCAGCAATTGTATGTATGCTTCCAATTGGCAGTGGTTGAGCGCTGTCTATCCCCCAGCCTATGTATTTACTGAGAGCACAGAAACACCTATGATTGTATTAGAGTTTAACGGGTATAAGAATCAAGACAAGTTTGCTTAACTTCCTTTTTTTGAGATGGAGGTAATACCATCTGATATCTACACCAGCTTCACTGTAAGACTATTATAATCTAATATTACCAGATCTTTCTTTTTTAACATGTTACTCATTTCACAGACGCTCTTATCCAGAGCAACTTACAGGAGCAATTAAGGTTAGGTGCCTTGCTCAAGAGCACATCGACAGCTTTTGCACCTAGTCAGCTCGGGGATTCAAACCAGCGACCTTTCGGGTTATTGACCCAACGTTCTTAACCGCTAGTCTACCTGGAATACATGACCCAGTTCAAACTATTACTTAAATCTTCAGCTTCCGACCGGATCAGAAGAGTCCATCGGTGTAACCTGCCGTCTTAATAGGTCCTGTTGGTTAAAAGTAGCTCAGTTCAAGCCTCTCTTCCCCAGTGAGCTCACCTACATCTCTGAGTCCTGAACAAGCACACGGGCTCCAATATCCCTTCGCTTGCAACCTACGCGACAGTAAACAGTACATGTACAGTGGGCAAGTGGAGACCACCTGAGAAGCTCACTAGGAAGTGAATAACAACAAATGATCTCCGTTTGGTAAAACGAATGCCCAACCACCTTTCCAGAGGCAGCGAAAACAAGCAACCGAAAACAGAGGATGAGGAAAGAAAAGAAACATTAATATACAGACAAAGGTAAAGTGCACTGTACCCGTCTCTCCCCAGAGCGTGTCGGGAGCGTCTATCTGCACAGCCAAATCTTCATCTTTCAGCTCCAGTAAGCTCTTTGCAACCTGACAATGAGACAATATTATACACAATAATTATACACCATAACTATTATAAGCAATACACAAAGGTTGAATCTGAAGAGAGTGCACGGTGTGTGTGTGTTCGTCAGTGTGTGTACGCAGTAGCCTACGTGAGTTTGTCCCATGCTGCAGGCGGCCGTCAGGGCCTGTTGTAAGGCCTGGCCCTTCACACTGCTCTTCACACCGTGCTGCTGTTGGCCCTCAGGGGCCTCTGTGGGGCCCCAGTCCTGGTTCAGCAGGTAGTGGATGATGTCTGGGTGGCCCCTCAGCCCAGCATGGACCAGGGCACACTGACCACTCTTATCAACATGGCCCACCTAGAGGGAGAAACACAGATCAATCAATCAATGAATCCAGTGTATTTACACAGCCCTTTTAACATCAACAGTTGTCACAACCGTATTTACAGTTTCATAGCCTAAACCCCAAAGAGCAAACAGAAGCAGATAATTATGATACATGACTAAGTTATAAGTTATGAAACGGTAAAGCTGGGAAACAACAACAGCAGATTGAATTGTCAACAGGGTGAGATAACAGCATGAGACCAACAACTGACCACTGACCTTGGCTCCCTTCTTACAGAGCAGGCTGACCAGTCCTGTGTGTCCTGCTGCGGCAGCCAGACAGAGGGGGGTCATGCCGCTGTCCGAGGGGCCGTCTACGGGAGCCCCCAGCTCCAGCAGCAGGGACACCATTTCAAGGTGACCCAGGTGGGCGTGCACACCCAGCACAGGGGAACGGCCAAGCACCTCTGAACGCCCACTCACACTCGCCCCGCCCAGCATCAGCAGACGACTCACCTGCAGGCAAGATTTATTTTAAAGGTGTGCGTATGTGTACGTGCGTGCGAGTCTCTCACCTTGACGTTGGGTGTGCGTGTGTGCGCGTGCCTGTGCTGTGTGCGCGGCGGTCTCACCTTGACGTTGGGTGTGTAGAGATTTCTGAGGGAGGCCAGGGCTGCAGAGAGGCTGTCAGTGCTACAGCTCACCCACAGTGCCTGCAGAACACTGGAGGACACACCTGTCCTCTTACTCTGACCCTGAGAGAGAGGGAGGCAGAGACAGGGAGAGAGAGACACTGGTTCAATACTACCACCATCGACCCCCCCCCAGTGCATGACAGGAAGAGGAGAGAGGCTACTGCACTGTAATATGTGAACTCAGATAGTCTTTGGATTAACGTCCCATTAGTCCATTCAGACACACTAGCTGGTACCTTGAAGATGTGTGCCTTCAGGATATGATGTCCCAGCTCCATGGTCTGCTGCCGGTTCAGCTTGCTCTCCTGTCTGGAGAACATGAAGGCCAACAGAGCATGGCCACTCCTGGGGTCACAGAGGAAGTCGGTGCTCTCTCCGTCTGCCCTCCACACTAGCCACTCTCTAAAGGAGGGGTGGAAGAGCATGCGGGTGCCGTCCCTGCGTCTCACCTAGAGGGACATGACACAAGATCAGACAGAGGTTGTTGTCATAAATCCACAAGTGGCTGAGATAGTTACTATCACTGGGAGCCAAATGCAACTCCCACAGAGTGAACGTAACTCAATGCAATGATTGTATACTACTTCCTGGCCTACTTCCTGATCTAGCTAACAACGTACGGTATGGCCGTGTCTCAATAGTCTTTCACAGGTTCTCTCCTCACCAGGACGCAGGCCAGGGTCTCCAGGCGTTGTTGGAAGTCCTCCCAGGACATCTCTCCTCTCACACCCCCAGCGTTCAGCGCCCGGAACAGCTGCTCGTCCGTCAGCGGGTGTAACGAGGCCAGCACCACGTTGAGTACGGGCAGCACCCGCTCGAAGGTTTGGTCCCCTTCGAACCCCGCACGGCACTGCAGCAGGTACACCTGATGATAAAGAGGACCACAATGGAAATACGTTTGTTGACTTGATTGTGTATTGAATCCCGTGTGTTGTACTTCCTTAGCTGGAGCAACTCTATGGGCTGGTGTCCCAGGCACAGATTAAGTGTAGTGCTGGACTAAAAAAACGATTTCAGTGGAGATTCTCCATTGACCATGCTTTTCAGTCCAGGACTAGGCTTAATCTGTCTGGGAAACCAGCCCTACATGTATTTTATATTTGTCAAAGATTCGTCAAATAAAATGTATTCATTCATTCACCTCAGCCAGAGAGACGGGCACTACCATGTAGTTGCCTCCCTTGAGAACCAGGTGCTCCCTCTGGAACAGGTCCAGGGTCAGTTTTAGGTAGAGGAAGGAGCCCTGGCTGCGAGAGGCCAGGTGGGTGTTGAACTTGCTGAGGAGGAGGGGGTCGGGGACGGTGCCGTTGGGCGTGGTGACGTTGGCGGCAATCTCGGGGCTGACGATGACCCGGTGTTGGATGTAGTCGCTAAGGTCCCCGCCGATCTCGCTGCTCTCTGGGAAGTCGTCCAGTGAGAGTCTGGAGAAGGGTAGGAGGGTGGTGATCTCCTGGGGAGACAGGAGACAGCGATTATATTGTAGAATTGTATATGTTGTGGATTTATGTCTGACCAAAATGGGCCTCCTGGAAGCGTATATATATCATACACTGCATTCTCAGTCAAAGTGTACTGTAGCTCGGCTATATCTCAGAGTTGAACTTAGCCCACACGCCTTGCAACCGTGAGCCCAGGAGCACACCGCAACTTCCCACCCAAGAGTCTGCAGTACAAAATCACTACCATACAACACAGTACAATTCTATCCTCCAGCTCCTGCATCACAGCAGAGAGAACCCTTTCTTCTAGTTGTGACAGGTATCATGAAAGAGGGAAAAACACTGAATAATACAAGTGAGGATGAGAACAGTGTTGGCTCACTATGGTGGTACTGTATGTGCCAGGACAACAGATTAGTCAGGGAGAGGATGGCATCCATCACATCTCTTCAAGCTGCTGCTTCTTCTGACTCAGAAACATGAAATACAGTAGCCGTGTAACACTGTATGCGTGCACTTCTTTTGTAGGATCTTCATTTGACCAGTATTGAGGCAGCAAAATAATCCTGGATTTGAACATTTAGTCCATAATGTTGCTTGATTGGTGGTTAGGCAAACGTGTGCCGGCCAAAGTTAGGCTACATGAAAAGTGCAATGCTATTATTAGAACCGTGTTTAACTGCGGGTTTTCAGTGAATTTATGTAAATCACAAGTCTTATCTGCATTTCCTGTGGTGCATGAAAATTCTCAGCACTAAAGGAGTGATCAAATTACGATCCTACAGCTGTATATAGGGAATAGGGTGCCACGAAACCACTGACTCACATTCTGCCAGCTTTCTCACCGATTCACATCATCTCTTCAGATGACAGATGCCATCAGAAATGGTGACGTTTGAGGCAAGAGAAGAAAATTACAGCCATGAACGAATAAATCAAATGCAATACCTAAGTTAATATGAGATTATTATTGCTGTTTCATTTCCTTGCTGTGCATGCACGATTTCATTAAAGTGCGGTGATCCAAAGATTTCACAGTGCCCTGGTTGCATAGCAACCTCGATGGGACCATGCCTAAAACAGGATATTGGCAACTTCCTGTGAAAGGACCAATTGGGAGAGGAGAGAGGATAGAGAGCAGGCAAGGGGATCAACGTCTAACATCCCTTGCCAACACACTCACGCACACACGCACACACACTGTAGTGGCCTGTCGTGTCCTCAGCACTCCTGTTACATAACGTCAGGCAGGCTCCCAGGAGCATTACAGCCCGGAGTGGTAATCCAGGAGGATTATGGGAAAGCTGCGTTAGGCAGCCGGAGGGATCAGTGGCCAGCCAACATGCAGGAGGAAACCACCGCCAATGGGCCCTGGCGGTGTAAACTGACCAGCTAGACTGAGATACTGTACCTCTGGGTCAGACCAGCAAAGCCATACTGTATGAGACACACAGGTGAAGGCCAGCGAACTATGGGCAAACCCAGATTTACTAAGCTTCTTTTAGCTAAAGTGTAGCAGGAGAAAGTGAGACCTGTATCAGAGACTCGAACCATAGCTCCTACGGTGCACAGACAAGAGTCTAACAGACTGTACTGTACCAACAACAGCCTGGGTCCCTGGGTAGAGGCAATGCATCACTCACATACACTGGCTAGGATGGTTTATCTGTGCTTCGTGACTGTCCTCTCCTCACCAGTAGGCAGGTCCTGACAGTGACCAACAGTTTGAGCCAGGAGGGGAACTTGGAGATGATCTTGGTGATGAAGGAGGCGACGGTGTCTCCGTAGTCCGGCTTGTGGAACTCTGCCTCGTTCAGACCATCAACCAGGAGGATGAAGTCTTCTTCCGGGATCTTCCTTTCTACACAGGGAAACAGAGGGGTGGTGGAGAGGGAGAAAGGGGGAAGTGGGGAGAGGAGAGAGCGAGAGTTGGAGTAAGAGCGAGTGAGAGGAAAAGAGAGAAAGTGAGAGAGAGAACAAGTACATAAGATATTGGCAATAATTGAAGCAGGTTTAGGACGCAAATGCAATGCACATAACTGCTGCGTTCCAAATGTATTTTGAAATACTGTACATGTTGCAGCAACTGTTTGAAGTGATATGGTTGAATTCCACAATGTTGTATTGTCACAATGCCACCCTTACTGTCAGAAAAGAAAGACAGGAAGTTGTGGTACTCAATGGAATACCAGCCGAAAAGACACAGTGCAGTTTATCAGGCAGGAGGTAAGAGATCGACGTGTGCAGGCTCTGGAATATCTAACCCGGGGTCAGTCCAAAATTATACCCTAGTAATGATACCCTAGTCCCTAAGTAGGGACTAGACTTTTGACCAGAGCCCTGCTTCCATTCCCTTACCCCATGTTATACTTCATGAGTAATGTCACAGAGGGACTGCACCTCAGATGGTGGGTGAAAACACCAGTCACCCCTCCTCAGTCTCCTGTATGGGCCCTCATCATCGCAACCATTACTTTTAATAAGACAGGAGCGGCATATCTATCCTGTTCCAGTCTACCTGAGCCGTCGATGCAGCCTGATACAGCCCTTCCTGACTGTGTAGAACTTATATCACTCTATACACTCTGCCACAGCCATCTACTAATCCACATCATAAAGATGGAGGATGTGTTGACTCCTCTAGAACGAGCCTCGGTGGAGGCTACTGAACTAACAACCTATTGATCAGGCTGACTGGCTACTATATCATGAGATAGACTGAGACACACTGGCTACCATAGGTGGTCTATTACGTTGATATGGCCTGCCCTCTTGTTTTTCCTGTACAGCAAGAATAATACATTGGATTAAAGCACTGAGGCTGTGTTTACACAGGCAGCCCAATTCTGATCTTTTGTCCAATTATTGGCAAAAGAGCTGATCTGATTGGGCCAAAGACTAATTAGTGGAAAAATATCAGAATTGGGCAGCCTGTGTATAAGCAGCCTTATAATGCTGATCACTGCTAAAATACTGATCTACGGCTGCATTTTTTTTACTAATTCGTCTTTTGACCAATCAGATGAGCTATTTTGCCCAAAATTGAGCAAAAGATCAAAATTGGGCTGCCTGTGTAAATGCAGCCTGAGGGATATTGATTGATATGGATACTCCTACAGTGACAAAGGTTGTTGTTTGAAGTGATGTTGTTTTTGAAGTTAGAATTGTGTCACGGTCTGTAGCGTATTTAACCAGTGACCTTATTATCCCTAAACGATCTAGCGGCCCACCAGAGAGTCCTAATCAACTGTTTCAGGGGGCGCATGACAATCTAGCAAACTGTAGGAGGAAGGGTTGGAGGTGAGGTGTAGCTGGTGAGTAGCAGCTGCAGGTGTTACACTTACAAAAGTGGATGAAGGGGATGGGGGGGGGGGGGGGTTTGAAGCATGGGTGAGAACATGGAGACTGCAGGAGTAAGTTAGTAACTACCCTTGCGCAGGTTGACGAGGGGCTCCAGGACTCCCCTGCGGAAGGCAGCGATGGGGTCCTGGACACAGGAGCGCAGACTGAGCATGCTCTGTATATGAGGTTCCTTTAGCAGCAGCTCCCTGTAGCCGCTGAGCTGTGGCGCTCTGGACAGCAGGGCGGCGACACTGTGCACAAACTCTGGGACCAGGCAGGTGTAGGTGTTGTCAGCCTGGCAGAAGTGGTAGGACACCACCTGGAAAGAGCGTGAGAGAAAGAGAGGCTCCCTAATTGAGCACTTCAATAATGCTTTTTCAATGTTTTGACTGCCATGAGTGTCTTGAAACTTTCCAGAGAAGTGAGTCCTCAACCAACTTTGAATATCTCCATCTCACAAATCAGCATTTGATTTTCTCCATGAGGCTAAAGTGTCTGCGATGAGTTGCTAATTAACAGATTGGCTAATCAAGCAGCCATGACGGATCCACTTAATGGAACAGGGGAAAAACAGGGCATGGATGTCAAGAGTAAACACACGAGTCTTTGGGACTCGATGGTCTTATTCATTATTCACCACATCAGTAATTACATGAACATACAGTTAACAGAACCATCTTGTTAATTTTGTTGAGGATGGAGAAGTATCCATACACCCAGGGGTCATCTTTAATTCAGGAACTCATCAAAAGGGGCAAACAGATGGATGGCAAACACAGTCAGAAACCTTCTCCAGTTGCCTTGGAACCCAATTTGTCAAACTAAACCCTCCCTCTTAGTATTACTAGGTGAAGCTGCAAGACTCTTCATCTCTGAGACCAATTATAGAGGAATTAGGAGGTGGTCTATTGGCAGTGATTCAAGAAACTAGACTATCTGTGCAAAGCATCGTTCTGAGATACTGAGCATGAATGTTTTCACATCCCAGATCTCTGTCACGATTGTCGTAGGAAGGAGACCAAAGCACAGCGTGGGTATCGTTCCACATCTTTTATTTTAATGTGAAACTTTGCAAAACAAACAAACTACAACCAAACCGTGCCAAAAGATGTGCAACATGCACTAACTCAAAATAATCTCCCACAAACACAGGTGGGGAAAACAACTACTTAAATATGATCCCCAATTAGAGACAACGATGACCAGCTGCCTCTATTTGGGAAACATACAAAAAACCCAACATAGAAAAAAGAAACTAGAACACAAAGTAGAAAAATTAAACTAGATTAAAAAAAACAGTCACGCCCTGACCTACTCTACCATAGAAAATAAGAGCACTCTATGGTCAGGACGTGACAATCTCAGAACTGTTTTGAAGTGAATTCTTCTTTCATAACCCATTAAGGTCCTGACCTTGAAAGTTCCTAAAGTGCAGAGTATCAAAATACTAAGAACTTCAAAAATCATTTTTTTGGGGGGCGTGCAATCGTATATAGAACCTTATGTTCTATCTGGCACAGAATGTTACAATTATTTACATTTCAATAGAAAAGTACAGACATTTAATGATGAAATAAAGAAAATACCCTTCCTTCTTTCCAATCACATCATCAAATATATTAATTAAAATGACAAATAGACTATATCCTCTGGATGAGTAAACGGACATATTTTTTGGGTCTCTGACACCCAAAGTCCGTAAACTACTTGCTAGTTATCAATAAAATTCGGTAAGTTTAATACTGTAGAACAAGACAAACATACCAATGCCACGCCTAAGGACCTTAAATTTATTGCATGTATTTATTCGTTTTTACCATAAAGAGCTTACGTTATTGCCATTCTTATTCTATATTTTTTAAATATAATTTACAAAGAGGACCAGAACCTATGATATGAATAATCAAGGACTTGGGACTATAAGATTCTATCAGAAAAATGCATAGTTTTGAGATAATGAGTATTTTTGAAGTTACTCTCAGAACTGTTTTGTGACATCTTCCTCTTTCACGTCCATTAAATGACTAAAATTTCAATGAAAATTACTCAATAAGTATATCACCTTACACGCAATTATTTTTGTTGATTGACAATCCAGCATTGTGTGATTGGATTGAAGATAGATCCTGATAGCACCAAGTTAAAAGGTGTTTTCAGATTATTATCATTTGTTCGTCATCGTAAAATAACAACAACAACAAAACGGACATATCTGACATGTAAAGGACCACCTGAAGAGCAACTCTATGTGAATAACACATTTTTTGACCCAAATGGACCTTATAGTCCCAAGATTCTTCTCCACCAGAGGTGTCTGTGTTTCTGTGTGTGTGTGTGGCCTGTGTGTGCCATTCAGGTGTGTGTGTGTGTGCGTTCAAAGGTGCGCGCATGAAGTGTGCATGTGTGTGTAGCGTATCGTACCTTGCTGGCCAGGCGTTTCACAGCCTCGTCTCGGTGTGCCTCTGGTGTCCCGGGGCAGGTTGTTTCACTGGGCTGGGGGTCTGTGGTGGGGGTGCTGGGCAGGGGCGGCTGTTTGGAGGCTCCGTCTGTCCCCCTATCCCCAACTGCAAGAGGGACACAGCGAGGTGTAACCGGTGTGAAACGGCTAGCTAGTTAGCGGGATGCAGGCTAATAGCGTTCCAATCGGTGACGCCACTCGCTCTGAGATAGTTGTTTCTCTTGCTCTGCAAGGGTTGCGGCTTTTGTGGAGCGATGGGTGATGGTGCTTCGAGGGTGACGGTTGTCGATGTGTGCAGAGGGTCCCTGGTTCAAGCCCAGGTAGGGGCGAGGAGAGGGACGGAAGCTATACTGTTACAAAGGCACACACGTGGACTGTCACTACTTTTTCACGAGAAGTTGGAGGAGAATAATAATCATTCAATGAAATATCTTTTGGAAAACCAGCACTCATGGCTAGATTTTTTAAAAATGTTTTCTTGTGCTGTGAATACGAGAGAGCATGTTAAAGGCATCATTGTGGGCTGGTTTCTATAATGGACCCAAAACATATCTCCAGTAAACAATGTTAATTAAATAAGGCCCTGAGTCACAATGGCAAATCACTTCAGTCTCTGTCAGGCATTTATCATCATGTACTATAATTAGATCACTGTCTATAATGCATTTCCCTGAGTAGGCACATCAAAGCAGATTCCTACTCTAAACCTAAATGATGTCATTACTTGATGTCATTACTGACGTGGGGTATGGTGTACTGTATCCATTTGCTGGATGGGGGCTGAGAAAATGATATGCGGTGTGCATTCACGGCCATTGATGGTGGGAGAAAAGTGTGGTACTGTACCTAGCTACTGACGTAGCAACGCGTGCGTTTGTGTAACATCAATCACCACGCAATCAGTCATAGCTTTCAGGGACAGAGCTTTGAAAGGTTTTAGTCCTGTGACTTTGTGTGGCTCATCCGCTAGGACCAAAATATCTGATGGACCCGGCTACTTGAGAGTGATGGCTCTGTAAACATATGACTGATCTCAAGGTAGACCGGTTGGCTTGCCTAGTTAGAAAATTGATAAACTTAGAATGAAAAATGTGAATGTTTAAAATCACCCTTCGCTGAATGAGTAACCATCCATTCGTCCTTCCCTTCTGGGGCACAGGGAACTGGCAGCTTCCTCATAAAAGAGCTGTTGCATCTCAAGAGGTTCATTCTGTTTATCATTTCAAACAAAGTACCTCCAGAGAAGGGAAGTTTGTCTCTTACTTTTGGGGGAGGTGCAGGGGCTCTGGGTGGGGACCTGTTGCATGTGACCTCCATGACAGCTGAGAGCCACCAGCCGCGAGACAATGGCCGTCTTGCCGAAGCCCACATCGCCCACGATAACGGCCCCACGGCCCTCGCAGGTGTCACTCTTCTTTAGGACCTCCTCTAGCCGATGGAACAGCCAATCACGGCCTTGGAACGGTGCATCCATGGCGACGGTGGGAACCTCGAACAACAACGGCTTCAGCATGATGTCGCCTGATTTGAAGGGAGCGAAGCGCGCTGGACGAAGAGAAAAGAGAGAACACAGGGGTTACAAACATGACTTCCTGTTCATTTGAAAGAGTATTGGGGTATACAACAATAATATAGTTGTGTATGGTGTTGTAACACAATAATTGCATGCATGAAGGCAGGATCTCAGTCGGGGTGTCAGCTTACTGTTGAGCGTGTTATGATATGGGGTGAAGGTTAACGTTAGGACATAGACAAACACACAATCCAGGATCCACCTCCACACTTCATCCCCCAGGTGGCAGTAACCGGGTATAGATGCTGAGTTTAGCCTTGATAAGCACATAAATTACTGCCAATTAAGATGATCGTCAGTCAGAGTGCCAGTTTGGAGAGCCGTGAGGCTGCTGTCTGGTTTGATGGCCATGAGGCCTTTCGTTTGGGTTTGAATCTTTAGTTTAGGCATGCCTGTTTGTCGTTTTCCTTTTTGTATATATTTGTTCCTGTCACCATCTGAACATAATAATCCACTTCGGCTCGTCGACCCAAAGGAGTCAACGCAGAGCTGGCCATGGACCTAAGGTACACATTCATTCATTCAGGTTACAGACCATGCAACTAGACATAGGACCCCTAGACTTAGCGAGTGCTAACAGGCTAGTTAATTGGTTTCGTAACAAGCGTTAGAATAGTACTATACACAAGATGCAATTTTGAAATGTGGTTGTGCATCAGAAGTTTTCCTCTTGTTAGCCCATGTCAGCAAAACATTTTTAGATTAGTAAGGAAGTCTACCCAGCTATCTAAACTTGTAGTAATCATGGCTGAATTACCGACTGGGTACGAAGGGCATGTGCCCAGGGTCCCTGACCTCCATGGTCCCCCATTGATTTTGTACTATACAAAAGTATGTGGACACCCCATCAAATTAGTGGATTCGCGTTAATTCAGCCACAACCGCTGCTGACAGATGTATGAAATCGAGCACACTGCCATGCAATCTCCATAGACAAACATTGGCAGTAGAATGGCCATACTGACGACTAGTCAGTTCATCAAATTTCTGCCCTGCTAGAGCTGCCCCGGTCAACTGAAATTGCTGTTATTGTGAAGTGGAAACGTCTAGGAGCAACAACGACTCAGCCACGAAGTGGTAGGCCACACAAGCTCACAGAACGGGACCGTCGACTGCTGAAGCACGTATCGCGTAAAATCGTCTGTCCTCGATTGCAACACTCACTACCGAGTTCCAAACTACCTCTGGAAGCAACGTCAGCACAATAACTGTTCCTCGGGAGCTTCATGAAATGGGTTTCCATGGCCGAGAAGTCGCACACAAGCCTAAGATCAAGTGTCGGCTGGAGTGGTGTAAAGCTCGCTGCTATTGGACACTTGAGCAGTGGAAACACGTTCTCTGCAGTGATGCTTCATGCTTCACCATCTGGCAATCTGATGGACGAATCTGGGTTTAGCAGATGTCAGGAGAACACTACCTGCCCGAATGCATAGTGCCAACTGTAAAATTTGGTGGAGGAGGAATAATGGTCTGGGGCTGTTTTTCATGGTTCGGGCTAGGCCCCTTAGTTCCATTGAACGCAAAAATCTCAACGCTACAGCATACAATGACATTTTAGACGATTCTGTGCAGTTTGGCGAAGGCCCTTTCCTGTTTTTCTATAGGTCTATACAGAAATGGTTTGTCGAGATTGGTGTGGAAGAAGTTGCCTGGCCTGTACAGAGCCCTGACCTCAACCTCATCGAACACCTTTGAATTGGAACGTTGACTGCAAGCCAGGCCTAATCCCCCAACATCAGTGCCCGACCTCACTAATGCTCATGGCAGGAATGGAAGCAAGTCCCTGGAGCAATGTTCCAACATCTAGTGGAAAGCCTTCCCAGAAGAGTGGAGGCTGTTATAACAGCAAAGGGAGGACCAACTCCATATTAATGCACATGATTTTGGAATGAGATGTTGGACAAGCAGGTGTCCACATACTTTTTTCATGCAGTGCATCATATTAACACGGCATAAGTCATGGCAAAATGTGTAGAATTTTGGGAAATTAGCTGTAAAACTGTACTTTTTTCTCTCTGCCCCATTGCAAAACAAGTAGAATTGAATTATATTAATTTTAAAATTGCACACCTTTCCCTCCACCCCATGGTAAAATATGTAGAATTGCAGAAAATGTACTTAAAACATTTTCTCTCCTCAGTCAAGAGGGGGGCCACTAAAAGGTTTTGCCCGTGAGGTGGGGAGGGGGACCAACCAAATATTGCCTAGGGCCCCCAAAAGCCTAGTGCCGGCCCTGCGCACGCACACATGCCTGCATAAACACCTGCATGCACGTATATACACACACACAAACACCATCAACCCACCGCACACACACACAGAAACACAAACAGTACCATACCTTTGGCATCCCTTCCCCCTGTGCTGTTCCAGGGCTGTTTGATGGAGCTTCGCTGGGGAGCACTCCGTTGATCATCCAGGTAGCTCAGATCCTCCAGCTTCGTGGAACTAGTGGCTGCAGGGGAAGACATGAGAGACAGAATGAAAGAGAAGAGAAGTAGAGAAGTAGAAAAATAAAGAATGAGGGAAAGCAGGAAATAGCTTTTTACAGAGTTGCTTCATTCGTCTTTGCCTTCAAGGTAGAAAATCTTAAACATTTGGGAATAAAATGAATAAAACCCTTCATCGCCAAAAAGTATAACTATGGAGCTCTGTCCCCATTTCAAAATATTGTTGTACGGGCACTTACGGCATCCCGATTATTTTCAAACATGTTTAATATATTGGGCCTCATATCGGCCATTATCGCCAAATGTGAGCAATACGAAGAGCAGACGCAAGGCTTGTCCCACCGTCAGCCAATCAGCTATAAAGGTTCTCTTCAACTAACTCACAAGTTCATCACAACAATGGCACCAAAGGTATAACCTACCCCCCCAATTCATGCCCTAGTTTTAACTTAACACCCCAAGCCCTTCACTGACACAGAGATATTTAAGGAGAGAATGATGACTGAAGGAATTGGCCTATAATTTGGTCTGTCAAACAGGTTGGCCAACCTCCTATTTCTTAAATAGGAAGAAATTGGTTTCAACACAAAGCCCTCATTTTAAATGAAGACTGTTTAAATGAATGAGGTTTTCTCAAATCAGCCTATTTTCAGCACCCATGTTGAAAGTATTACATTGCCGCTTCAACGTAATGTAAGTTATGTAATTTACTCAAATCAGGCTTATTGCGAGGTCAATAACTCTGAAAAATAGCTTAATTATGGGCAACACAGTTTTCTCTCTCATTAAAATCAATTCTAGAATTAGAAAGCTATCAAAGCTCTCCTTCGGTCCTCCTCATCTTCCCTCATCATCAGTAGCCCTCCCGCACAGATGCTGCGCTCTTTGTACGTGCATTGTTATGCTTCCTCGGTTGCCATGTTGATTTCCTCACTAGGCCTACACATACACAAAGCTGCCCAGCAAATATAGACAGATTTTTATACTGCCGTGGAGGTGCTGCCAGGTGTATGTACTCTACCGATTACTAGGTCACTGCGATTTGGCCCGACCGAATCGTTAAATGCGAGAGGTTCCAACTAAGCCCCATATGGGTGAGCATAAAATACAAGGACATTTTCAAAGCCGCAAAGAGAACCTTGATAACCTCATATCTAGCCGGGGGAATTCTGGTGGAGACCTCCTCCCAGGTAGTACCAGCAATGGCAATACTGGCTGCAGTAACCCGTGGGGGTCAGGGGTCGCATGTGGACATTCAGGGAGTAATACTGTTGTCCTGGCCGCACAGCATCAATCTTAGCGGTCTGACTGCATAGAAGTGCCGTGGGAAGAAGGGTCTCCTCTGGGGAACAGCGTGCGTGTGTTGAGGGGGGTTTCCGGGCTCCATCAGCCAGGACTTGACACAAAACTGTGTTGAGGGTCCGTCGGAGACTCGTGTGCATGAGCTTGAAGTTGTGTGTGTGGTGTGTGTGTGTTTTGTAGGTGAATGTACGAGTGGAAGGGGAGAGGTGTAGAGATGTGTTTCTGTGTGTGTCTGTGTGTGAGAGAGTGTGTTTTGTAGGTGAATGTACGAGTGGAAGGGGAGAGGTGTAGAGATGTGTTTGTGTGTGAGAGAGTGTGTTTTGTAGGTGAATGTACGAGTGGAAGGGGAGAGGTGTAGAGATGTGTTTGTGTGTGTGTCTGTGAGAGAGTGTGTTTTGTAGGTGAATGTACGAGTGGAAGGGGAGAGGTGTAGAGATGTGTGTGTGTGTCTGTGAGAGAGTGTGTTTTGTAGGTGAATGTACGAGTGGAAGGGGAGAGGTGTAGAGATGTGTGTGTGTGTGTGTGTGTCTGTGAGAGAGTGTGTTTTGTAGGTGAATGTACGAGTGGAAGGGGAGAGGTGTAGAGATGTGTTTGTGTGTGAGAGAGTGTGTTTTGTAGGTGAATGTACGAGTGGAAGGGGAGAGGTGTAGAGATGTGTTTGTGTGTGAGAGAGTGTGTTTTGTAGGTGAATGTACGTGTGGAAGGGGAGAGGTGTAGAGATGTGTTTGTGTGTGAGAGAGTGTGTTTTGTAGGTGAATGTACGTGTGGAAGGGGAGAGGTGTAGAGATGTGTTTGTGTGTGAGAGAGTGTGTTTTGTAGGTGAATGTACGTGTGGAAGGGGAGAGGTGTAGAGATGTGTTTGTGTGTGTGTCTGTGAGAGAGTGTGTTTTGTAGGTGAATGTACGCGTGGAAGGGGAGAGGTGTAGAGATGTGTTTGTGTGTGTGTGTCTGTGAGAGAGTGTGTTTTGTAGGTGAATGTACGAGTGGAAGGGGAGGGGGGGGGGGTGTATGCATCCCACAATCGAGGCTATAGGGTGTTGATAATAAGGATGGGATGGAATCTCAAGCTATAACATCAAATAATATCTGCTTCCTCTAAATGTACATGTTCTACTGCCGGTTGCTTTGTCAGAGGTAGCTATCCTTTTGGAGGAAGTGCCTACATTACTATGCATACTGTCCATCTAACGTGAAAGAAATGAAGGTATTCAGAAAAAATAAATACAAACACAAAAGTTATACAGTACAACTGAGGCAGGGTTAGAACTGCTTAGTGCTGCTAAGCTGGTTGTGGCACTTCGTGCTCTTTTCAAGAGATGGGTTCCAACTTCTTATGGGTCCTAGGATCCATGTGTACAGGGATTACATCCCTACCTGAGATGGGGGAAGATTTTTTCGGGAGGGAACTTGGAGCTACAGTATGTATGTACCGTCTGTCATGGTACAAATGTGGATAATCGACAGGTATTGATTCTGGTGGTACTGGTAAGCATGGATAAGTGTCATGCCCTGACCATAGAGAGCCCTTGGTTCTCTATGGTGTTGTAGGTCAGGGTGTGACTAGGGGGTGTTCTAGTCTTTTCATTTCTATGTTGGTGCTCTTGGTATGGTTCCCAATTAGAGGCAGCTGATGTCCGTTGTCTCTAATTGGGGATCATACTTAAGTTCTCCATTGTTCCCGCCTGGGTTGTGGGATATTGTTTGTGTTAGTGTGTTTAGCACTACGGCTTTCACGTTTGTTTTATGTTTGTTTATTGTTTTGGTAGTTTCAATATATAATAAAGCATGTGGAACTCAACTCACGCTGCGCCTTGGTCGCTCCTTTAAAAAGTGGTAAGGATAGTGGTGTCTCAACATGTAACCTATCATGGTAATTTATTAATTGAATTGCAGCTAGCTATAATTCTAATGGTTTGGCTGATACTAGGAAAAGAAGAGCAGTTTTCACATGTATTTATTTATGTCACCTTTATTTAACCAGGTAGGCTAGTTGAGAACAAGTTCTCATTTGCAACTGCGATCTGGCCAAGATAAAGCATAGCAATTCGACACATACAACAACACAGAGTTACACATGGAATAAACAAAACATATAGTAGAACAAAAGAAAACAAAAAGTCTATATACAGTGAGTGCAAATCAGGTAAATTAAGGCAATAAATAGGCCATGGTGGCGAAGTAATTACAATATAACAATTAAACACTGGAATGGTAGATGTGCAGAAGATGAATGTGTAAGTAGAGATACTGGGGTGCAAAGGAGCTAAATAAATAAATACAGTATGGTGATGAGGTAGGTAGATAGATGGGCTGTTTACAGATGGGTTATGTACAGGTGCAGTGATCTGTGAGCTGCTCTGACAGCTGGTGCTTAAAGCTAGTGAGGGAGATATGAGTCTCCAGCTTCAGAGATTTTTGCAGTTCGTTCCAGTCATTGGCAGCAGAGAACTGGAAGGAAAGACGACCAAAGGAGGAATTGGCTTTGGGGGTGACCAGAGAAATATACCTGCTGGAGCGCGTGCTACGAGTGGGTGCTGCTATGGTGACCAGTGAGCTGAGATAAGGTGGGGCTTTACCTAGCAGAGACTTGTAGATAACCTGTAGCCAGTAGGTTTGGCGACGAGTATGAAGCGAGGGCCAGCCAACGAGAGCATACAGGTCGCAATGGTGGGTAGTGTATGGGGCTTTGGTGACAAAACGGATGGCACTGTGATAGACTGCATTCAGTTTGTTGAGTAGAGTGTTGAAGGCTATTTCATAGATGACATCACCGAAGTCGAGGATCGGTAGGATGGTCAGTTTTACGAGGGTATGTTTGGCAGCATGAGTGAAGGATGCTTTGTTGCGATGTAGGAAGCCGATTCTAGATTTAATTTTGGATTGGAGATGCTTAATGTGAGTCTGGAAGGAGAGTTTACAGTCTAACCAGACACCCAGGTATTTGTAGTTGTCCATGTATTCTAAGTCAGAGCCGTCCAGAGTAGTGATGCTGGACGGGCGAGCAGGTGCGGGCAGTGATCGATTGAATAGCATGCATTTAGTTTTACTTGCATTTAAGAGCAGTTGGAGGCCACTGAAGGAGAGTTGTATGGCATTGAAGCTCATCTGGAGGTTAGTTAACACAGTGTCTAAAGAGGGGCCAGAAGTATACAGAATGGTGTCGTCTGCGTAGAGGTGGATCAGAGAATCACCAGCAGCAAGAACGACATCATTGATGTATACAGAGAAGAGAGTCGGCCCTAGAATTGAACATAGAGACTGCTAGAGGTCCAGACAACAGGCCCTCTGATTTGACACACTGAACTCTATCAGAAAAGTAGTTGGTAAACCAGGCGAGGCAATCATTTGAGAAACCAAGGCTGCCGAGTCTGCCAATAAGAATGTGGTGATTGACAGAGTCGAAAGCCTTGGCCAGGTCGATGAATACGGCTGCAGAGTAATGTCTCTTATCGATGGTGGTTATGATGACGTTTAGGACCTTGAGCGTGGCTGAGGTGCACCCATGACCAGCTCTGAAACCAGATTGCATAGCGGAGAAGGTACGGTGGGATTGGAAATGGTCGGTAATCTGTTTGTTAACTTGGCTTTCGAAGACCTTAGAAAGACAGAGTAGGGTAGAACTGGCTAAAAGTGAAGGATTACCATATTTATTGTTTACAGGAAACTCGTTCAATATCTTCTGACGACGTGGCCTGGGAAAAACGTGTAGGATGGTCAAATCTTTTTCTGTCATGGGCTAAGCAATTCAAAAGGTGTTCTAATCCTACTGAAAAACAATGTAGATCCCGAGGTGCAATCCGTTAAAATGGATCCTCAAGGAAGATGGATTGCTTTAAATGTACTACTTGATGATAAACAGATGTGGCTCATAAATATATATGGACCAAATAATGACGATCCAAACTTCTTTGAGAAAATGTATAATAATCTCTATAGTCTCCAAGATACAAATAACTATATTTTAATGATAGGGGACAACAATACAGTTTTATGTACATCCACACCGTAAAGCCCTCTGACGCTCAAAGTGATCACGAATATTATGGACACGTTGGAATTGACTGATATATGGAGGCTAATAAAAAATGTGGACCTTGTAAAAAATACTTGGAGGCTTAATCAAGCCGGATTGATTATTTTTATTTTCTATGGAGCCAAAAGTAAACAAAGTATTGATTGAGGATGGAATGCGATCAGACCATCAACTTATGTCCCTCCAGATAACTATGAGAGACTTTCCAGGATGATGGGGATATTGGAAATTGAACCAGGGTTTATTGGAAGACAGTACATTCTTAACAAAAACAAAGGAACTATATAACAGATTTCTTCAGGCACAATACAGATTCAGCGGACCCACTTATCGTATGGGATGCCTTTAAATTTGTCTTTAAAGGCCACTCAATTCAGTTTTCATCCCCAAAACTAAAATGGTTTGGGTCAACGGAGAAACTACTGACATCAGAAATAGAAAAGCTAGCATTACACATCAATGATGTACTACTGAACCACTGAATAATGTAGATGCAAAACAGACAGAAACTTATTTAGGAAAGATCGGGTTTTAATTATCCAAAAAACTGAGCAAATAGCACTTTGTGACATCGGCTGATGTAAAAAGGGCTTTATAAATAAAATGTGTTTGATTGATTGATGGAGAACGGCGACAAATGCACCTAGTTTTCCTTAAACCGTCAATATAGAAACGCAACCAAACATAATCTACAGAAAATATACTGCTCAAAAAAATAAAGGGAACACTTAAACAACACATCCTAGATCTGAATGAAAGAAATAATCTTATTATATAATTTTTTCTTTACATAGTTGAATGTGCTGACAACAAAATCACACAAAAATAATCAATGGAAATCCAATTTATCAACCCATGGAGGTCTGGATTTGGAGTCACACTCAAAATTAAAGTGGAAAACCACACTACAGGCTGATCCAACTTTGATGTAATGTCCTTAAAACAAGTCAAAATGAGGCTCAGTAGTGTGTGTGGCCTCCACATGCCTGTATGACCTCCCTACAACGCCTGGGCATGCTCCTGATGAGGTGGCGGATGGTCTCCTGAGGGATCTCCTCCCAGAGCTGGACTAAAGCATCCGCCAACTCCTGGACAGTCTGTGGTGCAACGTGGCGTTGGTGGATGGAGCGAGACATGATGTCCCAGATGTGCTCAATTGGATTCAGGTCTGGGGAACAGGCGGGCCAGTCCATAGCATCAATGCCTTCCTCTTGCAGGAACTGCTGACACACTCCAGCCACATGAGGTCTAGCATTGTCTTGCATTAGGAGGAACCCAGGCCAACCGCACCAGCATATGGTCTCACAAGGGATCTGAGGATCTCATCTCGGTACCTAATGGCAGTCAGGCTACCTCTGGCGAGCACATGGAGGGCTGTGCGGCCCCCCAAAGAAATGCCACCCCACACCATGACTGACCCACCGCCAAACCGGTCATGCTGGAGGATGTTACAGGCAGCAGAACGTTCTCCACGGCGTCTCCAGACTCTGTCACGTCTGTCACGTGCTCAGTGTGAACCTGCTTTCATCTGTGAAGAGCACAGGGCGCCAGTGGCGAATTTGCCAATCTTGGTGTTCTCTGGCAAATGCCAAACGTCCTGCACGGTGTTGGGCTGTAAGCACAACCCCCACCTGTGGACGTCGGGCCCTCATACCACCCTCATGGAGTCTGTTTCTGACCGTTTGAGCAGACACATGCACATTTGTGGCCTGCTGGATGTCATTTTGCAGGGCTCTGGCAGTGCTTCTCCTGCTCCTCCTTGCACAAAGGCGGAGGTAGCGGTCCTGCTGCTGGGTTGTTGCCCTCCTACGGCCTCCTCCACGTCTCCTGATGTACTGGCCTGTCTCCTGGTAGCGCCTCCATGCTCTGGACACTACGCTGACAGACACAGCAAACCTTCTTGCCACAGCTCGCAGTGATGTGCCATCCTGGATGAGCTGCACTACCTGAGCCACTTGTGTGGGTTGTAGACTCCGTCTCATGCTACCACTAGAGTGAAAGCACCGCCAGCATTCAAAAGTGACCAAAACATCAGCCAGGAAGCATAGGAACTGAGAAGTGGTCTGTGGTGTCCACCTGCAGAACCACTCCTTTATTGGGGGTGTCTTGCTAATTGCCTATAATTTCCACCTGTTGTCTATTCCATTTGCACAACAGCATGTGAAATTTATTGTCAATCAGTGTTGCTTCCTAAGTGGACAGTTTGATTTCACAGAAGTGTGATTGACTTGGAGTTACATTGTGTTGTTTAAGTGTTCCCTTTATTTTTGTGAGCAGTGTAGTTACAAACAATGGAGAAATCCTTATCTCACCAAAGGAGATTTTTAATGAAGTAAAATTATTATTATTTTACCCCGTTTTTCTCCCCAATTTTCAATCTTGTCTCATCGCTGCAACTCCCCAACAGGCTCAGGAGAGGCGAAAGTGGAGTCATGCGTCCTCTGAAACATGACCCGCCTAACCGCGATCCTTAACACCCGCCAGCTTACCCCAGAAGCCAGCCGCACCAATGTGTCAGAGGAAACACTGTTCAACTGGCGACCAGGGTCAGCCCGCAGACACCCGGCCCGCCACAAGGAGTCACTAGAGCACAATGAGCCAAGTAAAGCCCCACTGGCCAAACCCTCCCCTAACCAGTGCGCCATCCTATGGGACTCACGACCACGGCCGGTTGTGGCACAGCCCGGGAAATGAACCCGGGCCTGTAGTAACACCTCTAGCACTGCATGCGATGCAGTGCCTTAGACCTCTGCGCCACTCGGGAGGCCTACGTAAAATATTTTAAACACAGGTTCTCTTGTCAAGTTCTTACAATCTCAATTCACAATGAGTTTTGTGAAATCCTTCTCCCAAAAAATCATGTTCAACTGGCTGCGACAAAAACAAAAACTTGTGATGACCTAATTACACAGGACCAACTACGGTTGGCAAATGATTCCCTTCAGACGGGGAAAACCCCTGGTCTCGCTGGCATTCCAATAGAGATATCTACTGAGAGATCCACTACTACCATCTTTTAATTACTCGTATATACTGTAAATGACAAACTGTCAGACACACAAAAAGGGGGACTGATCTCTCTCCTACTGAAGCAGGAGTCAGGGGGCAGTACAAAGACCCAGTATCTCCCAAAAATTGGAGGCCCTTCAATGTAGCGACGCAAAAATATTGGCAAAATGTATTGCTCATAGAATTAAAAAGGTCCTACCGGACATTCAGACGGGATTCTTAAAAGGAAGATATATAGGAGACAACATTAGACTATGAGAATACATGGAAACCTGGTATAATCTTTATAGCAGATTTTAAGACAGAATTCGATACAGCAGATCTAGAATCAGTTTATAAGTGCCTAGATTTCTTTCAACTTTTGAGAATCTCTCATAAGATGGGTAAAAGTAATGTACAACAACCCTTTATGTAAAATATACAGTGCTTTCGGAAAGTATTCAGACCCCTTGACTTGTTCCACATTTTGTTACGTTACAGCCTAATTCTGGAGAATAAAAGCAGAGAATTTCATTTTTTTTTGTCCTTAATGGCAAACCAAAGTAAGTTAAACAGGCATATTTGTATAACAAACATGAGTTTGAAGGGTTACAACTATTAGATATTAAGACATTAAACCTCTCACTTAAAGCCTCCATTATACCAAAATGATATCTGAATCCAAACTGGTTTTCCAGCAGGCTACTAAGAGAAGCACATTCAATGTTCAAAAGGGGTCTCTTTGGCGTTATGTAGATTAAAACCAACCTTTACTGGTGGATTGACAATGGAACCCTGTTTAAAGTATCATCCTTTTGAAATGAAGCCATACAGAGATGGTTACAATTCCAATTTCCTCCCCCAGAAGAGGCTGAACAAATATTACAGCAAATAGTATGGCTAAACTACAATGTACAGATGAAGGAAATACCTATTTTACTGTAACAAAAAATATAAGAAATTATACGAAATTACATTGAAAATAAGGACAGTAAAATGTTGTTACACAAGCAATTAACAAAGGCGTATGGGGACGTGTGCTCAATAAAAACATTTAACCAACTCATCACAGCTCTGCCACAAAAATGTAAGGGGCAATTACTGTCTGCCGCCAGTCAAAAACCATGCATGGCTTAAAATGACTAGTGTACATCGTAAAATATATCAGTTTCACTTAAAGTCGAGAGGTTTGACAACTATTCTGCATAAAATTCAAGATAATTGAGATGAGATTTTTGATGTCCCAATACCATGGCATCGGGTTTATGAACTGTTATACAAAACATTTTGACGCATCGATCCGTTCTTTTCAATTTAAACTATTATATAATATTCTCGCCACAAAAAGAATGCTCAATATATGGGGTGAGGGTTGTTGAGTCAAAATGTCTGTGTTCAGATGGATGTAGAAACAGTACTGTTAGGAGATCCCCAAAAAACCAAGATTCATCAATGGAAAATATTATTATGCTTTTAGTTAAAGTATTTACTTTTAGGCCAATCTCGGTAGAAATTGTACAAATAGAGAGGTTCGAGACCCTCTTAAGACGTCAAAGTAAAATAGAAGAATGTATTTCAAAAGGAAATAGTAAAATGGTAATATACTGGGAAAGATGGGTTAGTCTGTCGACATCTGAGGGTTGGAATTAAGATTAGAGGGATTGGTTGACTTGACGATGCACTAGTCCAGTACAAATGGTAGGAGGCTGTACAGTGCCTTCGGAAAGTATTCAGACCCCTTCACTTTTCCACATTTTGTTATGTTGCTGCCTTGTTCGAAATTGGATTAAATAGTTTTTTCCCCTCATCAATGTACACACAATACCCCATAATGACAAAGCAAAAAACGATTTTTCGAAATGTTTGCATATTTCTAAAAAATACAAAACTGAAATATCACATTTACATAAGCATTCAGACCCTTTACTTAGTACTTTGTTGAAGCACCTTGGGCAGTGATTACAACCTCGAGTCTTCTTGGGTATGATGCTATAAGCTTGGCAAACCTGTATTTGGGGAGTTTCTCCTATTCTTCTCTGCAGATCCTCTCAAACTCAGTCAGGTTGGATGGGGAGCTTCACTGCACAGCTATTTTCAGGTCTCTCCAGAGATGTTAGTCGGTTCAAGTCCAGGCTCTGGCTGGGACACTCAAGGACATTCAGAGACTTGTCCCAAAGTCACTCCTGTGTTATCTTGGCTGTGTGCTTAGAGTCGTTGTCCTGTTGGAAGGTGAACCTTCGCCCCCAGTCTGAGCGCTCTGGAGCAGGTTTCATCAAGAATCTCTCTGTACTTTACTCCATTCATCTCTACCTCAATTCTGACTAGTCTCCCAGTCCCTGCCACTGAAAAACATCCCCACAGCATGATGCTGCCACCACCATGCGTCACCGTAGGGATGGTGCCAGGTTTCCTCCAGACGTGACTCTTGGCAGTTAGGCCAAAGAGTTCAATCTTGGTTTCATCAAACCAGATAATCTTGTTTCTCATGTGAGAGTCTTTAGGTGCCTTTTGGCAAACTGTCATGCGCCTTTTTCTGAGAAGTGGCTTCCGTCTGGCCACTCTACCATAAAGGCCTGACTGGTGGAGTGCTGCAATGATGGTGGTCCTTGTGGAAGGTTATCCAATCCCACTGAGGAACTCTGGAGCTCTGTCAGAGTGACCATTGAGTTCTTGGTCACCTCCGTGACCAAGACCCATCTCCCCTGATTGCTCAGTTTGGCCTGGCGGCCAGCTCTAGGAAGTCTTGGTGGTTCCAAACTTCTTCCATTTAAGAATGATGGAGGACACTGTGTTCTTGGAAACCTTCAATGCTGCCAAAATGTTTTGGTACCCTTCCCCAGATCTGTGCCTTAACACATTCTGTCTCGGAGCTCTACGGACAATTCCGTCAACCTCATGGCTTGGTTTTTGCTCTGACATGCACTGTCAACTGTGGGACCTTATATAGACAGGTGTGTACCTTTGATGAGGAACATTTTTGTGGAAAAGGCAAGGGGTCTGAATACTTTCCGAATGCACTGTATATATATATTTAATTTGTATGTTTTCCACCAGGTCCTCCAACCAGGGGAGGGGGTGGTAGGAACAAAACAAAAAAAGCGGAACAGAAATAATGTATTGGCCAGCAGCATACCACCATGCATCCCACTGCTGGCTTACCTCTGAAGCTAAGCAGGGTTGGTCCTGGTCAGTCCCTGGATGGAAGACCAGATGCTACTGAAAGTGGTGTTGGAGGCACTCATTATTCTGGTCTAAAATAAAAAATATCCCAATGCCCCAGAGCAGTGATTGGGGACATTGCCCTGTGTATGGAGCCGTCTTTCGGATGGGACGTTAAACGGGTGTCCTGACTCTCTGTGGTCACTAAAGATCCCATGGTACTTATCATAAGAGTAGGGGTGTTAACCCCGGTAGCCTGTAGTGTATTTCAGCCTTATGGGAGAGCAATTCAAGACTCTTGTCCTTGAGTAAAACGGGAAACAAATCGGTCATAGTTCTTCCCTTATGCTGCCCATGTTTTGTGACGTCAAATATTCTGGAGAAAGACGCTCAAGGATAAAACACAAAGACACACACAGAGAGCCAGCTGCAGCCCACACACACACACACACACACACACACACCATGCATGCACACTCGAAAGCATCATATAGTAAATCCTCTCACTCTCGGTTTCCATTTTACTTCTCCTTCGTCCCCTGTCCCCCCCACTCTCTTTCTGGCTCTCTTTCTCTGTCTCTCTCATTTGCTCACTCTTCAGCAACTCATAAAAATGGGTGTTGACCACCAGATCAGTACATGTTGTATGGTGGTGATGATCTAAGTGAATCCTCATCCAGCCTGGGATATTAACAGCTCACTACAGGTCAGGAACATAGTCAGGTCCAGAGACCAGCTCCAATTACACCTGTTCTGTAGCAGAATGTTGTGTTTGTAAGGACAAGTCCGTTACACCAACATGAGACATACACACTGGTCCATGTATGCTCTGTATGACCTGATGTCTTCCATCCTAATTCACTAGTTCTCTCTGCTCCGCTCCACCAGGTGTAGTTCTCTCTGCTCCGCTCCACTAGGCCTAGTTCTCTCTGCTCTGCTCCACCAGGCCTAGTTCTCTCTGCTCTGCTCCACCAGGCCTAGTTCTCTCTGCTCCGCTCCACCAGGCCTAGTTCTCTCTGCTCTGCTCCGCTCCACCAGGCCTAGTTCTCTCTGCTCCGCTCCACCAGGCGTAGTTCTCTCTGCTCCGCTCCACTAGGCCTAGTTCTCTCTGCTCTTCTCCACCAGGCCTAGTTCTCTCTGCTCTGCTCCACCAGGCCGAGTTCTCTCTGCTCCGCTCCACCAGGCCTAGTTCTCTCTGCTCTGCTCCGCTCCACCAGGCCTAGTTCTCTCTGCTCCGCTCCACCAGACCTAGTTCTCTCTGCTCTGCTCCGTTCCACCAGGCCTAGTTCTCTCTGCTCCGCTCCACCAGGCCAAGTTCTCTCTGCTCTGCTCCACCAGGCCTAGTTCTCTATGCTCTGCTCCGCTCCACCAGGCCTAGTTCTCTCTGCTCCGCTCCACCAGGCCTAGTTCTCTCTGCTCTGCTCCACCAGGCCTAGTTCTCTCTGCTCTGCTCCACCAGGCCTAGTTCTCTCTGCTCCGCTCCACCAGGCCTAGTTCTCTCTGCTCTGCTCCGCTCCACCAGGCCTAGTTCTCTCTGCTCCGCTCCACCAGGCCTAGTTCTCTCTGCTCTGCTCCGCTCCACCAGGCCTAGTTCTCTCTGCTCCGCTCCACCAGACCTAGTTCTCTCTGCTCTGCTCCGCTCCACCAGGCCTAGTTCTCTCTGCTCCGCTCCACCAGGCCAAGTTCTCTCTGCTCTGCTCCACCAGGCCTAGTTCTCTATGCTCTGCTCCGCTCCACCAGGCCTAGTTCTCTCTGCTCCGCTCCACCAGGCCTAGTTCTCTCTGCTCTGCTCCACCAGGCCTAGTTCTCTCTGCTCTGCTCCACCAGGCCTAGTTCTCTCTGCTCCGCTCCACCAGGCCTAGTTCTCTCTGCTCTGCTCCGCTCCACCAGGCCTAGTTCTCTCTGCTCCGCTCCACCAGGCGTAGTTCTCTCTGCTCCGCTCCACTAGGCCTAGTTCTCTCTGCTCCGCTCCACCAGGCCTAGTTCTCTCTGCTCCGCTCCACCAGGCCTAGTTCTCTCTGCTCTGCTCCGCTCCACCAGGCCTAGTTCTCTCTGCTCTGCTCCGCTCCACCAGGCCTAGTTCTCTCTGCTCCGCTCCACCAGGCCTAGTTCTCTCTGCTCCTCTCCACCAGGCCTAGTTCTCTCTGCTCCTCTCCACCAGGCCTAGTTCTCTCTGCTCCGCTCCACCAGGCCTAGTTCTCTCTGCTCCGCTCCACCAGGCCTAGTTCTCTCTGCTCCGCTCCACCAGGCCTAGTTCTCTCTACTCCGCTCCACCAGGCCTAGTTCTCTCTGCTCTGCTCCACCAGGCCTAGTTCTCTCTGCTCCGCTCCACCAGGCCTAGTTCTCTCTGCTCCGCTCCACCAGACCTAGTTCTCTCTGCTCTGCTCCACCAGGCCTAGTTCTCTCTGCTCCGCCCCACCAGGCCTAGTTCTCTCTGCTCTGCTCCACCAGGCCTAGTCCTCTCTGCTCTGCTCCGCTCCACCAGGCCTAGTTCTCTCTGCTCTGCTCCACCAGACCTAGTTCTCTCTGCTCTGCTCCACCAGACCTAGTTCTCTCTGCTCTGCTCCACCAGACCTAGTTCTCTCTGCTCTGCTCCACCAGACCTAGTTCTCTCTGCTCTGCTCCACCAGGCCTAGTCCTCTCTGCTCTGCTCCGCTCCACCAGGCCTAGTTCTCTCTGCTCTGCTCCACCAGACCTAGTTCTCTCTGCTCTGCTCCACCAGACCTAGTTCTCTCTGCTCTGCTCCACCAGACCTAGTTCTCTCTGCTCCACCAGACCTAGTTCTCTCTGCTCTGCTCCACCAGACCTAGTTCTCTCTGCTCCACCAGACCTAGTTCTCTCTGCTCTGCTCCATCAGGCCTAGTTCTCTCTGCTCTGCTCCACCAGACCTAGTTCTCTCTGCTCTGCTCTGCTCCATCAGGCCTAGTTCTCTCTGCTCTGCTCCACCAGACCTAGTTCTCTCTGCTCTGCTCCACCAGACCTAGTTCTCTCTGCTCTGCTCCACCAGACCTAGTCCTCTCTGCTCTGCTCCACCAGACCTAGTCCTCTCTGCTCTGAGTGAGTGAGAGGAGATCCAATAGAAGTGGCTTATGAATTCTGGCAAAGAAGCAGCTAACTAGATTACAGTCATTTCCTACAGGAAACAATCTGCTTGTCGGGGTCTGGATGTGATATAACAGTACAGTAATATCTGGATAGGAAGGTTGTAGATAGATATATACAGATGTTTTGTGTGTGTGTGTGTGTATGTGTGTGTGTGTGTGCGCGCGCACATGCGTGGGTGTGTGGGCATATGGGTGTGTGCATGTTGTTTTAGTGAATCTGCAGTAACTGTTGTATAGTAGCTTGGACCAGAGCTAGATGGGGCTTGAGGCTTCTAGGTTCAAGTTTAATCACTCTATTTGTAGTAAAGCTGTGATTGAAGCATCTCTAAGTTATTTTGTAGTGCCTTTTGTTCCGTGTGGCAAGGCAAGGAACTATAGTTGTCATGATCGAGCTATACTACTAACTCAGTGGCCGTTCACTCGCTCTCTCTCTCTTTCTCTCTCTCTCTCTCCTTTCTCTGTCTCTTTCCTTCTCTCTCTCGCTCGCTCTCCTTTCTCCCTGTCACTTTCCTTCTCTCTCTCCTTTCTCCCTGTCACTTTCCTTCTCTCTCTCTCTCCTTTCTCTCTCTCTTTCCTTCTGTCTCTCTCTCTCCTTTCTCTCTGTCTCTTTCCTTCTGTCTCTCTCTCCTTTCTCCCTGTCACTTTCCTTCTCTCTCTCCTTTCTCTCTGTCTCTTTCCTTCTGTCTCTCTCTCTCCTTTCTCTCGGTCTCTTTCCTTCTCTCTCTCTTTCTCTCTCTCTTTCTCTCTGTCTCTTTCCTTCTCTCTCTCTCCTTTCTCTCTGTATCTTTCCTTCTCTCTCTCTCCTTTCTCTCTGTCTCTTTCCTCTCTCTCTCCTTTCTCTCTGTCTCTTTCCTTCTCTCTCTCTTTCTCTCTGTCTCTTTCCTTCTCTCTCTCTCCTTTCTCTCTGTCTCTTTCCTCTCTCTCTCCTTTCTCTCTGTATCTTTCCTCTCTCTCTCCTTTCTCTCTGTATCTTTCCTTGTCTCTCTCTCTGTCTCTGTCTCTTTCCTTCTCTTTCTCTTTCCTTTCTCTGTCTCTTTCCTTCTTTCTCTCTCTCTCTCTCTCTCTCTCTCATTAATTTCAGATTGATCTCTACACCTTATACAGCACATAAATCCATAGTGCGCGGCCTAGCCTCCTGTACTAGCGTATAATCTGACATTACATGAGACGTTTAATCTCCTCAGAGTGGAACCACAAGGGGAACGTCACGTTGCTCTGCTCTGTGACACGTACTGCCCAGCTCACAGGACAGGAGCGGAAGTGGACCAGGAAACTTCACCTCACCCACTGGAACACCATGTTACAACCCCAACATCACCCCCATCGTCCCCAGTCTAGTGGTGAGTCACACCTGGATTTTGGAGAAAGGAGTTGGAGGCTGGACCAGGCTATTGTTCAGCGTTAGAACCATTGAGCTCAGAGATACACTTCACATCACACCTCCCAACACCATCATGTCCATTATACTGCTGAGACAACCTACATCTTATTCAATCCAGGGCCAGGTTATTGTTAAACAATGTACACATTTTCTTTCCCACAATCTTCCACCTCAAATACATGTTGTTAGGTATGATGATAATCTCGGAGCACTATGATGAAAGCTACAGCGGCAGTTGAATGGCAAGAGCTCTCTGGGGGTGGGGGTGGGTCTACCCTCTTTCAATGCCACCACAGGAATACCGGCATTCTATTCACACACGGCACCACTTAACTCTCAAGCTGTACTGAAATCAGCAGGCATACGTGGGAATAACACTTCCTGTATGCTCGGGCCACCACAGCACAATAACAGACAGAAATCCATGTAGAGCGTGGACTTTGAAAGAAACCAAACATGTCCTGTGTTACTCCCATCTCTCTTTCCCCACATCACAACCTGAAAGTGAGGTCTATTTAAACAAATAATACCATGCATGCTCATTTCTAGCAATTAAAGTTCTTCACGAGCAGCATCCCTAACAACAGAAGAGTCTGTCAGTCATTTCAGTGGATCCACTCCCCTGAGAGGCCGTCTCATCCCCCCCCCTCGCTCTCCAAATGGAGTGACATCTAACGAAGGAAAAGTTGTCTCTTGCTCTCTCAAACACAGAGGAGAAACAGATGTAGGATAACAACGTAAACCCTCCTGGAATACTGTAGCCGGTAGCGTTCACCGTCTCCATCCTCCAGAGATGTAATACCGTATCCGTCCTCGTCTAATGATAGAAACTAGACAGAAAGCAGCTCTGTCTAACGGCTCTTCCACGTCACAGAAACCACATGGTCAGAAACAGCTACAGCTGTTGTAGCTACACAAATGAACGGAGGAAAGAGAACTTCACCACAAAAACGATTGGTTCTAGACACCTGGTCAAGGTAGAGCTGTTTGATTGTCTTTCATGGCTTCCTTTACTCATCTCCTTTCCCTCATCACCACTAAAAGGTAAAAGGACTGGACTCTCCAACGTACTGCTTTCTTCTATCATGCACTACCAGGCCAGTAATCATAGAGGAAAGGACACAAGGAAAGGAGACTAGTTGAGACTATTGAGACACCACCAGTCAAGAGGTATGAGATGGCCACTCACCTGCCACAGAGTTAGGGCGTGGCATCACAAGGGAAGAAGTGCTGTGCGTGTGGCGTTGTGGGAGGGGCCGCTTGGCTGGGGGCGGAGTTGTGGCTTCCCCTAGGATGGTGACTTCACACCTGGGCGGGGCCTCGCTGGGCCCTGGCAGGTCGTCCTTGGCGACGGGAGGGCAGTAGTCACCTCTGTGTCCGCCATGCCCAGCGCCCCTCCGGCTGCCATCTTTGCTCAGATCCAGAGTGGAGCCGCCGCGATCCTCATTCTCAGAAGAACTGGTGATGGTAGCTGAGGCACAGAGGGAGTAGACAGGGGTAAACTGTTGACTAAAGGCCTTTGGGATGAGATCAAGTTAGGAATAGTTGTCATTTAGACCAGTTCACTGTACTTTTCCAGTCTGGTACGTTATTGTCAGTGACACTGTATTGAGTTAAAGAGTAAGAGGCTGATCATCAATCACATCAACAGTGGCGAAGCATCAGTCACACATCGACATCAACACAATCAAACGCTTGTACTATGCACCCCTTGCCCTTTTGTATTTACCTATAAATACAAGCTCTATTTAGGGAGAAAGATGTCCTATTTTAGATAGTCCAGACCCATACGCAGCAAAGACAGCAACGTCCCAGTTTTGTCAAAAGGGACCTGAAAGCCCCTCGACTAAAGTGGCACAGGCAAAAAGAGAGAGAGTTGGGAGATAGAAAGACTTGACTGAGAACTCAAATCAAGGTGAAACAAGTATCATCTATCTCTATTTCTTCAGTCAGTCCTGAGGCCCTTATCTTAATCAGGATTATTGACAATGAGAGTAATGCGATACAGTTGAAGTCAGAAGTTTACATACACTTAGGTTGGAGTCATTAAAACTCATTTTTCAACCACTCCACACATTTCTTGTGAACAAACTATAGTTTTGGCAAGTCGGTTAGGACATCTACTTTGTGCATGACACAAGTCATTTTTCCAACAATTGTTTACAGACAGATTATTTCCCTTATAATTTACTGTATCACAATTCCAGTGGGTCAGAAGTTTACATACACTAAGTTGACTGCGCCTTTAAACAGCTTGGAAAATTCCCGAAAATTATGTTTTGGCTTTAGAAGCTTCTGATAGGCTAATTGACATCATTTGAGTCAATTGGAGGTGTACCTGTGGATGTATTTCAAGGCCTACCTTCAAACTCAGTGCCTCTTTGCTTGACATGGGAAAATCATTGGAAAATCAAAAGAAATCAGCCAAGACCTCAAAAACCTCCTCAAGTCTGGTTCATCTTTGGGAGCAATTTCCAAACGGCTGAAGGTGCCACGTTCATCTGTACAAACAATAGTACGCAAGTATAAACACCATGGGACCACGCAGTCGTCATACCGCTCAGGAAGGAGATGCGTTCTGTCTCCTAGAGATGAACGTACTTTGATGCGAAAAGTGCAAATCAATCCCAGAACAACAGCGAAGGACCTTGTGAAGATGCTGGAGGAAACAGGTACAAAAGTATCTATATCCATAGTAAAACGAGTCCTATATCGACATAACCTGAAAAGCTGCTCAGCAAGGAAGAAGCCACTGCTCCAAAACCGCCATAAAAAAGCCAGACTACGGTTTGGAACTGCACATGGGGACAAAGATCGTACTTTTTGGAGAAATGTCCTCTGGTCTGATGAAACAAAAATAGAACTGTTTTGCCATAATGACCATCATTATGTTTGGAGGAAAAAGGGGGAGGCTTGCAAGCCGAAGAACACCATCCCAACCGTGAAGCACGGGGATGGCAGCATCGGGTTGTGAGGGTGCTTTGCTGCAGGAGGGACCGGTGCACTTCACAAATAGATGGGATCATAGGGAAAATTTTGTGGATATATTGAAGCAACATCTCAAAACATCAGTCAGGAAGTTAAAGCTTGGTCGCAAATGGGTCTTCCAAATGGACAATGACCCCAAGCATACTTCCAAAGTTGTGACAAAATGGCTTAAGGACAACAAAGTCAAGGTATTGGAGTGGCCATCACAAAGCCCTGACCTCAATCCTATAGAAAATTTGTGGGAAGAACTGAAAAAGCGTGTGCGAGCAAGGAGGCCTACAAACCTGACTCAGTTACACCAGCTCTGTCAGGAAGAATGGGCCAACATTCACCCAACTTATTGTGGGAAGCTTGTGGAAGGCTACCTGAAACATTTGACCCAAGTTAAACAATTTAAAGGCAATGCTACCAAATACTAATTGAGTGTATGTAAACTTCTGACCCACTGGGAATGTGATGAAAGAAAAAAAAGCTGAAATAAATTATTCTCTCTACTATTATTCTGACATTTCACATTCTTAAAATACAGTGGTGATCCTAACTGACCTAAGACAGGGAATTTTTATTAGGATTAAATGTCAGGAATTGTGAAAAACTGTTTAAATGTATTTGGCTAACATGTATGTAAACTTCCGACTTCAACTGTATATTATTGAGATATATAGATGACATTTTTTCTTCTTCTTCTATATACACTACCTGTCAAAAGTTTTAGAACACCTACTCATTCAAGGGTTTTTCTTTATTTGTACTATTTTCTACATTGTAGAATAATAGTGAAGACATTAACACTTTGAAATAACACATATGGAATCATGTAGTAACCAAAAACGTGTTAAATAAATTAAAACATATTTTGAAATAGGCACCCTTTGCCTTGATGACAGCTTTGCACACTTGGCATTCTCTCAACCAGCTTCATGAGGTAGTCACCTGGAAAGCATTTCAATTAACATGTGTGGCTTCTTAAAAGTTAATTTGTGGAATTTCTTTCCTTCTTAATGTGTTGTGACAAGGTAGGGGTGGTATACAGAAGATAGCCCTATTTGGTAAAAGACCAAGTCCATATTTTGGCAAGAACAGCTCAAATAAGCAAAGAGAAATGACAGTCCATCATTACTTTAAGACATGAAGGTCAGTTAATACGGAATAGTTTGCACTTGAATAGTTTCTTCAAGTGCAGTCGCAAAAACCATCAAGCGCTATGATGAAACTGGCTCTCATGAGGACTGCCACAGGAAAGGAAGACCCAGAGTTACCTCTGCTGCAGAGGATAAGTTCATTAGAGTTACCAGCTTCAGAAATTGCAGCCCAAATAAATGCTTCACAGAGTTCAAGCAACAGACACATCTCAACATCAACTGTTCAGACGACACTGTGTGAATCAGGCCTTCATGGTCGAATTGCTGCAAAGAAACCACCACTAAAGGACACCAATAATAAGAAGAGACTTGCTTGGGCCAAGAAACATGAGCAATGGACATTAGACCTTTGGAAATGTGTCCTTTGGTCTGGAGTGCAAATTGGAGATTTTGGGTTCCAACCGCGGTGTCTTTGTGAGACGTGGTGTGGGCATGTGTGGTTCCCACTGTGAAGCATGGAGGAGGAGGTGTAATTGTGCGGGGGTGCTTTGCTGGTGACACTGTCAGTGATTTATTTTGAATTCAAAGCACACTTAACCAGCATGGTAACCACAGCATTCTGCAGTGATACACCATCTCATCTGGTTTTTAGTTTAGTGGGACTATAATTTGTTTTTCAACAGGACAATGATCCAACACACCTCTAGGCAGTGTATGGGCTATTTTACCAAGAAGGAGAGTGATGGAGAGCTGCATCAGATGACCTGGCCTCAACAATCCCCCGACCTCAACCAAATTGAGATGGTTTGGGATGAGTCGGACTGCAGAGAGAAGGAAAAGCAGCCAACAAGTGCTCAGCATATGTGGGAACTCCTTCAAGACCATTGGAAAAGCATTCCAGGTGAAGCTGGTTGAGAGAATGCCAAGAGTGTGCAAAGCTGTCATCAAGGCAAAGGGTGCCTATTTGAAGAATATCAAATATAACATATATTTTGATTTGTTTAACACTTTTTTGGTTACTACATGATTCCATATGTGTTATTTCATAGTTTTGATGTCTTCACTATTATTCTACAATGTAGAAAATAGTAAAAATAAAGAAAAACCCTTGAATGAGTAGGTGCTATAAAACGTTTGACCAATAGTGTAGATCTCACAATCATGTGCACACATCCATTATTTATCAGGAGGTGAGAAGAAAATACAATCCAGAGAAAATATCTGAATTTAAATTGATCCAATTATGGTGATGATGGTCGATATAAGTACTCACCTATGATTCCGCTATCCTGGCTCTCAAGCGTGGAGTTGGGACTCCGGCAGGGACTGGGGCTGAGGAGGGTCCCACCTGGGCTGGGATTGGGGAGACAGGGGGGTGGCCCACCGGTACTGCTACTACCCATGGTGGAGCAGGGGCTGTCTGAGCATGGAGACGTAGTGCTGCAGGTCAATGTGGAGCATGGGCTCACCGCCTGGCCAGAGACATTACATTACAGACAGAGAGAGAGAGATAGACAGAGAGGGATGAGAGAGAGAGAGAGAATAGGCAGAGAGGGATGAGAGAGAGAGAAAGGTGAGAGAGAAAGAGGAGAGAGGGGATAGAAAGAGGGGGCAGAGAGAAGAGAGAGAGAAAGAGGTGTTTTATTTAAAGCTCTGTCTATGGACAAGTATTATCAGAGGTATAGACCCTGTTGGCCCCCTTTCCAGCTGTCCCCAGGTTAATGCATGGTATATAGGTCATTGTATATAAGTGTGTGTGTGTGTGTGTGTGTGTGTGTGTGTGTGTGTGTGTGTGTGTGTGTGTGTGTGTGTGTCGCGCGCGCGCAGGCCTGTGTGAGTCAATATCCCCCTCTCCTCCCAATGTCCCCAAACCCCAATATCTGCGTCCTTCTTCATGTCTCCAACAACACCCTAACTCTACATTTCCTAGATCCTATATGTCTCAACTCACCCCAGCACCCAGCGTTTCTGCAACGTTAGAGAACGTTCAGCTCAGTGCTATTCCCACTTTACCACCCCATCATTTATCTGAACCAGGACACGGTACACTGCTCACAGCCGACACATTGTCTCCATAAAACTGGCTCCATCTGGAGCTCAGGTGGAGGAAGGAGGTTAGGAAAGTGGGGCAATGCTCAAACGGTGATAGAATGATACAGTCCAGTATATAAACCTCCTGCAGGCTCAACAGCATGTGGCGAGCCAATGCAACAAGATTAAAAGCAAGATATTCAACTGACACCACCTTACGTACACATTCCATAAACAAAATGACATTACAGTATATGCTTTCAAATATTAAGTCAAGAGTGCCTCGGATTTTCTTTTCCACTGGTCATTTACCTTGTAGTTTCTAAATTTGCAGCTTAACCAAAACAAACTCTCAGTCTTGGTTATCATACAAAACATTGCCTTTAAATCTAATTAAAGAAACGATACAAAAACTCCTCACTTCATCTGCAAAGAATACACACGAGCCTCCTTTTCATATTTCTGACATCTGACTTGCTCAGTCACTCTCCCTCCTTCCTTCTACCCATCCTTCCCACCATCTCTCATTTCACATACCTTCTTTTCCCTCCAGTCCTCCATGGGGGTGCTAGGCGAGGCTGGGGTCCCTTCTCCCAGTAAGAAGCCCAGCCTGGTCATCAGTTCCTGGGTTGAGAAGGAGGAGGAGCTGGGCTGGAGCTCCGCATGCAGCTCTGGAGGACAGATGGAAAGAGATGACAGACGAGCGGATCACTGTGAACAGCACGACATGGCCACACCAAACACACACGTTCCGTAGCTCAGCCCAGTTCAGTTCAGCTCAGTCCAGCTCAGTTCCACCTTCCTGCCTTTCCTCCTACCTGGCTCCGTCGATTGGATGGAGGATTATGTATACTATGCCGATGGAGGATAGGTTAATGTATGCATCCACAGGTCAGCAGTAGCAGCAGCAGCGCCGGTCGGCCTCATTACCAATGAAGAGGCTGTGGCTTTCTCAGTCCCTGGCTGCACGACTGAAGCAGCTCTCTGTGTGTGTGTGTGTGTGTGTGTCCATATGTGTGTGTGTGTGTGTGTGTGTGTGTGTGTGTGTGTGTGCCTGCTCAGCGCTCCCGGTCGGTTAGGAGACAGGCGTAGAATCTCAATGAGCTCAGCTCAGCCCTGGCCTCCAGCAGAGGGTAGGCGCCTTTGCACCGTCGTCTTTGGCACTGGCTGCCCCGCCCGGACAGATTGGGCTGAGATGAGCAATAGGGTGCGTCGATACATCACTGAGACGGGCGTGATGCCTTTCACCTCTAGGTTATCTACACCACTGTACCGACGCAGAGGACGATGAGGAGAGGGTGTTCAACACGGCACCTCTACATCCTGTTTACATACGATAGTGAGTTGGAAAATATGATTATGTCTAGGAAACGGAGCTCCTATTGAGAGAGATGAGGAAGAAGGGAAGGGATGTGGGAGGGCCGAGACACAATTTGTTAGTCGTTAGTTACTCTCAACCCTTCTGGGGTTAGACACCTTCTCATCCATCTCTCCCCTCAATCCCTCTTGGGAAAAAAGGTTCCAAAGGTGAACCCTTTTTGGTTCCAGGTAGAACCCTTTTTGGTTTCAGTTAGAACTATTTTGGGTTCCATGTAGAACTCTCTGCGGAAAGGGTTTTTACATGGAACCCAAAAGGGTTCTACCTGGAACCAAAAAGGGTTCTTCAAAGGGTTCTCTTATGGGGACAGCCGAAGAACCGTTTTAGGTTCTAGAGTGTACCGTTGTTTCTAAGAGTGTATCCCTCCTTCCCTCTCCCCCTCTCTCAAGCGCTCAGGATCGCCCCATTCTTTCCTTCTCACTGTCGATATCCTCTCCCCGCCTCCACATAATCCATTGTTCTCTCCAATGAACCGTAGAAGTGATGCAATACACAGTAAGCAAATAAGAGTAAACAGTCACTACCACCTCACTATTGTCTTTCCTCTCTTCTCTCCCCTAAAGTCACAACTTCCCCCATCTCTCAGACAAGGGGTGGTGATGAAACGAGCTGACTGGTTAGACGAAAGGCAGGCACCAGCACCTTTCCTACACAGCAGAGATCACATGCAGAGCTGTTAATCACAGACAGTGAGAGAGACAGAAGGACAAACAGACGCTTGGTGGATCACGGGGCTGGACTGTCTGACTGGGGCTCCTGTACGTTCAGATAACCAGAGAAGAGTTCAACGCAGAGTCTGATTCAAGGGTGTACATTACAAATGGGAAAGGAAAAGAGACCGTCAATGCCAGGGTAGTTGGGTGCCATCTTGGATAGAACTCAAAACAGGGTATCACCTGAACTAAATGAATCCTGTAATGTCACCCTCCATTATCCAGCTTAATGGAAGTGAAGTAGTAAACCAGCCAGAGGCACAGCAACTGTCACATTAGCAGCTTCCTTCTAAATGATCACTATGATACACGTTCTCTTTCGGTGAAAAACATGGATCTGAAGTGTTTTGGTCCACACTGGGTTGCGCAATAGACTGGGAGCTGGAGCACCCTTGGTTCTTCCTGGCAGAATGTTGTTCAATCAAATCTTAGCACACTTCAACCCACTGGGCACAGACGTCAGTTCAACGTTTTTGACTTATATTTGGCTGAGTTGTCAACTAACGTGAATTCAATGTGAAATCAACAAACAAAGTCACCATGACATCAGATTAAGGTTAAAAGTTGGGTGAAAAAAAGACAAACTTCCCTTAAGGTGATGACTTTTTGGAAATCCAATCGGTTTTCCACGTTGATTCGACGTCATCACATTACATTTTTAGGTTGAAATGACGTGGAAACCAGTGGAGGCTGCTGAGGGGAGGACGGCTCATAATAATGTCTGGAACGGAGTAAACGGAATGGCATCACACATGTGGTTTCCATCTGGTTGATACCATTCCGCTGACTCCATTCCAGCCATTACTAGGAGCCTTCCTCCTCTCAGCAGCCTCCGTTGGTGGGAACAACATTGATTCAGTGGTAAGGCACTTTGGTTAAGCAGAGATCCACCAAAACTGAGAACAAGATCTGTCTCTGCACCCTCCGCCTCAAGGAAACACACCTTCAAATTCTGGGAGAAATTCATTCCTCATCATTCTTATCTGACAGGAGTATTCTTGGTTTTTGTGCAAAAGAGAATAATGACGTGGCCTGTCAAAGTCATTACCAAACCCTACACTGAATACACTCAAATGTATTTTACAGCTATTCATTTCTAATCATTCATTTGTTTAAGTCTGCTGTGGTGGTTTTGAAAGGCAAACCTAATCATCTTATATGATATTAAAATTATACCTCTGCACCATTCGGGGTTCATTAAAATTCATAACGAGAAAAGCACATGGAAAAGCAAATATGGAGAATGTCACATTGAAAAGTATTGCAAATTACCACAAACATTAGAAGGAAATGGTTAGTAAATGTATATTATAATGATCTATATATTTACTTTACATTCAGAATGGTTATTGGAGATACACTATGGGTCTGTGTGGGCAGTGAAAAATGGTGGTTACTGTTTTAAAAAAAAGCTGCCCTCAAATCACACAATTGTGGCTAAAACTAAACAAGACAAACCGAGAGGGAGAGAGAAAAAGTGAGAGGGAGGGTGTGAGAGTGAGACACAGAGAGAGAGAGAGAGAATGAGCAAGAGAGAGAGAGAGAGAGAGAGAGAGAGAGAGAGAGAGAGAGAGAGAGAACGAGATAGAGTGAGGATGTACTCTCCATCCATTGCCTAAGCGCCCAACAGATTCCCCACCTGAGGTCAGGAAGCTATAATCCGTGGATCTAAGCATTCAGCTCTCCATGTTACTATTACGAACAACACCTCGCAACTTAAACAACCAGCCAACATTGAAAGCTTCATCAATCTAACTCTGACCTCTGCGTGACAAATCCCAGGAAGGTCTAGTCAGGGGGTTCGGAATGATTGAAACGCACAGTAAACACACCAGCACGCTGTCGCCGTTGGTTATGAGAAGCAGAGGGAGAAGAGTGGTGCTTGGCAACAAGAGGACATGAGGATGCTGGAGACAGGCTGCTCCGCCTCAGGACTAGCCCCCAGCCTCTCCACATAGACAGCTGTGCAGGGTAGGGCTGGCATTTACACTGTTACCCTCAGCACAACTTAGGTTTGGCAGGTCAATTAAACACATGCGCATGCACGCATGCATCCACCCGCACAAATACGCCTGTACATGTGCATTGGAAAAATATTACAGCAGGCACCAAATCAGAGAACTCAAAACTATGGAAGATTTGTTCTCTCTATCCTCTGTACCTCTCTTCCTCCTTTTCCAAATGTACTGTACTGTATATCATTCTCTCTCCCCTCCCTCGTCTCATCTCTCATCCACGACTCTCTGTGCAGACACGCTCGCACTCACCTCTCTGGGAAGTCTTGCTATTGTTCAGAGCGAAAGCGAACGCGTCTCCAGGAAAAGAAGGACTCTCCACATACTCCAGCTTCCTGTACAGACCTTCAGTCAGAGCAGCAGAGAGAGTGAGATGGGGGTAATGAGAAAGGGAGGAGAAAGTGAGAGAGAGAGAGCGAGAGAGAAATTCAACTCTTCCAGATGGGATTTGCAGTGGGGAATTTGAATTTCTCCCACCAGTTGGGAGGAGCCAACATGAAGTCAGATACATGCAGTACAGTATAAACTAATCCCTGTGATGATAACAGCTCAAATCGCCAACATGAGTGTGTGTGTGTGTGTTTGTGTGTGTGTGTGTGTGTGTGTGTGTCTGTGTGAGGCAAAGGTCCACACTATTACAGTAAACTCAGAGCTTCAGCTTGATGCACACTGCACTGCCCCCTAGTGTTACTCAGCTAGAACGCTGAAGACATCCAAGCATAATCTTCCAAAAAAGGTAAACAGTTCCTTTCCAAAGCTACGCTGGGTCAGTGAGTAAGAGGTAGAAACCCAGTTACTACATAGCCCTGGCCTACCACTGAGAAATCACGCATGGAAGAAATACTCAAAAAGCTAATGACAAAGTTACTTTAGTTTATTTGCTTTCTAAACTTCCCCAGCCTTCAGTCCTTGGAGATACAGTGAGTTGTTGTTATTGATGTATTGTATCCTGGACAGCATGTACATTTGACAATGATATTTGAGCATAATCTCCTATATTTCCCAGGGGAAATATAGTGCTAGCTGTGTGAATAGCCCTTAATCAATCATTAGGCATGTACTGGCTGTGCTATAAACCCACTGGGCTTAAAAACCAGGCAGAACAATCATAACCTAATCTCCACAAAGAGCACACAAGAGCCTGTCAGAACCGTGGGAGATACTGAACAGAACATGTGATCAATATGCTATGAGTGAGACTCGTTGCTAGGCTAGCAACGAACATAGCAACGAGAACAAGATGACCTGCAAAAAAAGAGAATGATGAAAGTATATTCGTTTTTACAGATGATCTATAGATGTGCCCTTCCCTCTGTGTGTGTGCGCGCGTGTGTGTGTGCGCGTGTGTGTGTGTATGTGTGTGTGTGTGTGTGTGTGTGTGTGTGTGTTCATTAGAAGAACAAAAGCCTGGTGGATGGCTGTTACAGTACCTGGGGACTTGATGCCCATATCTGAGGGCATTATGTAGGACTGGCGATGGACCAGTGGCGAGGAAGGCAGGGAGATGGACTCCCCCTTAGCCAGCTTCCCCCTCGGCCTGCCCCTAGAGGGGTTGGGGGGGTGGGCACGGCTAGGCTCCTGGTAGTGGGTCACCCAAGCACCAGCACCCCTTCGTTGGATACTGTGGCTGTGGTAATCAGTGACTACGGCTAGCAAGAGGAGAGGGAGATATAGTGGGAAAGGTGAGAGAGATTAAAAGGGGTTGGAAAAGAGAAGAGAGAGAGAGAGCGAGAGAGAGAGAGAACAAATTAAACTGTAATCAATAATAGGGCCTATCTAAAGGTGTATCTGGAAATGTATAGGGATAATCCACCCCAAACCACTAATTCCTATGATTAACAGTGTTAAACAACACTAATATGTGAAAACAATATTTTTGTGAACAAATGTTTCATTTTGTCGTTATAACAAGGTTGTAAGCAACATGTGAAAATCTTAGTGGAAATCTGTTGCAGCTCAAGTCGACTACAAAACCCACAATGCAACGCTCACTGGGCTGGCTATTTAGCTAGCTAAGTAGCAAACGTATCTACATACAATAATGCCAAAGTCAATATCAGCATGTGAAGTAGCTAGCTATCAGTAAAATCACCTAAACAAACTGAACTAGCAATTTAGGAGTCTATCTCACTGAGTTTAACCTGCAGTTCATCTCTGACTAGAGTGAGTGCAGAGCATGTTGCTATGGCAACACTGGCCCCTTCCCACCTTTCCCACAGACAGGGCGCATTGTGGGATGCTACTTGAAAGAGAAACTGAGTTGAATCATTTGTTACACTGTTTAGATTGAGCACAAAAAAAGCGTTATGAAATAGTGATAGTGTGTTATCCCCTATCTCCAATGACGCGGACCATGTAGCTACGACTCGTTCCGACACCACTTCCTGATTTCACAGATGGACCACTTCCAAGTTAAATCATGGGTAAAAAAACCCAACAACATTTACCTACTGATAGAACATAGGCTTTCAACAAATGTACATGAGTTTTATCATTTTTATTTCTGGGGGTGGGTTATCCCTTTAAACAGGATCGTCAAATACATGTTTTGGAGCATGAATAAGTGGACGACGACCCCTTACATTAGAGACCGGATCGATTCTTCAAGTCTAGTAGTGGCCCTTTGAAGAGCGGACGGTCTACTGGCAGCTCAGGTCGTTGAGGAAAGTGTGTTCCGCTTTTGTCTCCTCTCAATGCTGAATGTAATCACTGCACAGGTGCAATGATGTGCGTGTGCATTGCAGTTACTGGCTACGCCTGATGCATAGAGTGTAATAATAACACAGCACTAACGGGGCTGGAGTATTATGTAATGCTACAACAAAATGACATTAAATCAGTCCATTGAAATGTAGCATGGTTTATACAGTAACCTCATTCCGGTGGATGACAAGAAGAGAGACAGATGGCCATCTACATTACATAAAATAATGTATTTGAATGACAATCTGCAAGGATACACACAGCCTTAAAAAGCAGAACTTACAGGTTATGGACAAAACCAACATTACTAGGCAGGGAGTTGCTATAACTTGATTATAATTAGTTATAAACTCAGGGCCCCTAATCGTGCTGCAAAGTTTCCATTCTCCTTCTCTGATGCCTCTGAGCGAGCCTCCAGGCCCCACACACAGCCTTATGGGAAACATATGCTGCTCATCATGTAGTCAGGGAACAACTTTCTCTCTCAAGTCTTTTAACCCAATCACAGTCAGCTTCACACAATGTAAGGCCATAGGCTTAGACCAGGGGTCGCCAATTACATTCAGCCGTGGGCCAATTTGTCTTTGAGCGGATGGTCGGATGGCAGGAACATAGTTATAAATAATTTGTACACTACAAACTGACTGCAATAATCCCAAACAGATATAGTATTAGACAACAAAATAATCATTTCAAACCTTGATTATATTGGGATACGATCACATATGTCTCTACTTATGCATGGGAGTACTTGGGAACAGATTTCCTACATTAAAATCACTTGATTGATTTCCTGGTGATTTTACAGACTTTTATGTCCAACAATGAAAATGATTTAAAATGTACATGCCATTATTAGCATGGTAGTCCACCTTTTGTACTAAATCTAAGAACCTAGAGGCATTAATGGTAGATTTAATGGTAGATGGTAGATGAGACTGACACACTTCTCTGAGTTCTGTAGCTCGTCAACATTAGATGCATTAAATATTTAATGTGCAATATGCTGACTTTGTACCCATATATCTACAGTGCCTTCTGATTTCCCCCAGACTTCTCTAGGGGGGAACACTCATGTTACGAGATACTGACAACACCCTTGTTGTTACCTCACAGAATGGAGCTTGCTAGTAGCTACATAACTACTGGAAAGAGGCACGACCCCACAGCGGAAGCACACGAGGCCTAGCATCAATCTGAATAATAGATTATAGCCTACCAAAATAAAGAGGGTTGACAAAAATGATTTAGAACTGGTAAGAAAAAGCTATACCCCCCTTTCCCTCAGAACAGCCTCAGTTCGTCAGGGCATGGACTCTGCAAGGGGTTGAAAGCATTCCGCAGGGATGCTGGCCCATTTTGACTACTATGCTTCCCACAGTCGTGTCAAGTTGGCTGGATGTTCTTTGGGTGGTGGACCATTCTTGATACACATGGGCAACTATTGAGCGTGAAAAACCCAGCTGCGTTGCAGTTCTTGACACAAACCGTTGCGCCTGACATCTACTAGCATACCCCGTTCAAAGGCACTTAAATATTTTGTCTTGCCCCTTTGAATGGCACACATACACAATCCATGTCTCAATTGTCTCAAGGTTTAGAAATACTTATTTAAGCTGTCTCCTCCCTTTCATCTAAACTAATTTAAGTGGATTTAACAAGTGACATCAATAAGGGATCATAGCTTTTACCTGGATTCACCTGGTCAGTCTTTGTCATGGAAAAAGCAGGTGTTCTTACTATTTTGTATAGTCAGTGTACATCCCTCATGACCCAAAAGGTTATTTACCATTTCAGTATCTTCTTTTTGTGGGTCAGTGCTGTTTGTTTAACCCACTCCAACTTCTCGTGACACACTTTAGGTCTGAGAGGATTTTACAGCAGTGGGACGCAGCATTCACTCCATAATTAGGCTAATTGAAATGGCTCTATACTCAAACACCCGGGGACAGAAAATTCAGAGCAGCCAAGTAGCTACAGTCTTCAATTAGGGCGAGTGCTACTAATGTCGAGGATTGGTCTCACTTCGCTAGAAACGATCTCTGCTCTGAGACTGATACAACAGAGATAGTACCCAGATTCCAGAAACATCCCCACGGCTCCCAGACAAAAAAACAGAAATCCATCAGTTACCTATTGGTAAAAATTTCAACCCAGCCTTTTATCAACAAAATCACATGACACTATTATAGTCAGTGAAAATGTGTCTAGTTACCTGGCTCAAACTGTAATGGGTGCAGTGTTGTAGATGGTGTTGTTTGTTCTCTTTCCTACCTGGATCCCGCCTGCTCCTCTTCTCTTCTTTCCTATTCCTCCCAAATACTGCTTTGAACATGTTCAACTGATCACAGGGAGTTCTGTGAAAAATAGTCAATACAAATATATAATTCCCTCTGCAAAAAGTGCTATTGCAGTAACATGGCCATATACTCCTAAATGAGGCAACACTAGTCATGGGAAGATATGGATTACAATGAGCCCTAAAGTACCCTCATCGGGCACAGTGGTCTGGAATGAAACCTGACAAAAAGGGAAATGTGGAGAATGGTAAAAAAAATGAATGGAAGCAGCTCAATGTGAAATGGATTCCAGATTAGCAAAGGTGAATAGCAGAAAATTAGACTTGAAAGCGAATGCGAGGCACATGCTGAAATCCGTTATTTAATCTATTACTTACGAATGAATTCATACACGACACAGTAAAAAACGTTTTTTTTCTTGCAATAACTTTGACGCGGCACATGAACGATTACGTAAACTGTAACGTTAAACAATGTAACGGTTTGTCATGCCCCGACACTTCACGCATCTAGAAGTTGGCTCACAAAACAGCCGACAACCTCACACGTAACAGTACAAGCAAAATATACCTGTTAAAAAAAGAAGAGTCAAGTTTAGTTCGTCGACGTTTCTTCAAAACAACGCATTTCCCTCCATAGCTATGGGAATGTTGATTGCATGAGCGGAGCTGTGTGGTCCGTCCTGGAAGTTGGTGGAGCTGATGAAAAGACGCTCTATCGTGCGCTTTCTGGGAGCGCGCCCCCTCCGAGTGAAGAACGTTTGGATGACAAAATGAAAATAAATTAAAAATCACCAACACCTGCAATTCCATTCCACAGCTGATTTATTTCACCAAGCCTCATTTTCACAACTTCTGAATCTTTTTTAGTGTTATGATGCGCTCTTTTTTAAAATCTTCATACGCTTCCATATGTCACGTGGCACATGATCGTCAGTGTTGGACAACATACATCAGGGCGTTTTGGGGGAAAGTCACACACTTAAATAAATAAATCATAAAAATGTCACTAGACACCATATCATACATACACAGTCTACACATTGAATACAGTAACATTCTGTAACAACACAGTGTAACGTTTATATTTCTCTGTACAAATACTATTTGACATTTCACAGATATGACTTCATGATATATATTTGGCCAACATACAAATTATTTATTTGACTCAAAATCCAAATTCACATTATTTTCCATTTGGCTGTAGTCGATTCACCAAGCTAGTTTGGAGATATTTGCAGCCTTTACTATATCCATAACTGTCTTAGTTTATCAATAACAGCTAACATATATTGAACATCATGTTAATTTCTATTTTGAGTAAACTATCCCTTTTATGTTTATTTTTAGGCAACACTTCTTCAGCACTCTCTCCATTCTCCACATTTCCAACCAAGCGGATGCCTGGCTCGTATCCAACCAACCTCATCATAAAGCCAACAAACCTTTCTTCTTTGGCTGACATCACACCACTCCAGAAAACAACAGGCTCTTTCCCACTGGAACCACACACACAAGAACACACACACATACAGACACACTCATGTTCTTTCTGTCTCTCACACACACACACACACACACACACACACACACACACACACACACACACCACACACACACACACACACACACACACACACACACACACACACCACACACACACACACACACACACACACACACACACACACACACACACACACACACACGTAGCTTAAACGGATGAGTCAGTCCATGGTTTTTACATGGTTTCTCCATCCCTACACCCAGGAGTCAGGGGATCCAGTGTACTGGTTAGCCTTCTGAGAAGGCCTCCTCGTGGTGGAGTAGAAGTCCACGTAGTTAGTGGTGTTGGTATTGTATTGCAGTCTGTTAGATTGGGAGGTGTTGTATCGCTCTGTGGAGGTCAGGTTCTCTGGCTCATCCTGGTAAGGCCCAGGCTCCTCCTCCCCGTAACCTTGCGGTGATGACAGATACATTCTGTAGTTGTTGTAAGTATTCCTATCCGGCTCGTCGGAGTAGAACACATCTTCCTGCTGGTAAAACAAAAGACAAACTCATTCCCTTCAACACAACAGACATGAGTCCTACATGAGAGTGGAGGGACTATTACACACAAGCAGCGATGTAGTGGTAAAATAATAGCTGGGTAATCTCTGATCTCAGTCCATAGTCCTATACTTTCAATGCATTTTTCCAGAAAAGGTGGGTAAACCCTCTTCCAAAATCAAAAAATGTACTATCCACTACACCACCGAACACAATGAAAGACCAAACTTTTGAGATACATTTAATCCCTTGAACACAAGAAAGGCTCTGTGGGGACTCAGTGGGCACCACTACACCCAATAAAGGACAATAAGGTTGTGTAATCTTATTTTAGGTAACAAAGAGAATTTAAAAGCCCAGTGCAGTCAGAATTGAGATTTTCCTGCGCTTTATATATATTTCCACACTATGAGTTTGGAATAATACTGTGAAATTGAAAACAATTATGATAATGCCCTTTTAGTATAAGAGCGGTTTGAAATTAACGCCTGAAATTTCAGCCTGTTTGGGTGAGATGGAGTTTGAGTGCCCGGTATGTCACCAGGTGGTAAATTAGTTAATAGACCAATAAGAAAGAGGGTTCCAAACCTCTCTGCCAATAATAGCTCATTTTCCCCACTCAGACCACTCTCAGACAGTCCTAGCTAAATTCTTGCTAAGAAGCTATTGTTGTTTGTTTTTGACACATTTAATTGAAAACAATAAGTAAGTACTTTATTGTTACGCAGAAATGATTTGATATCGAGATAAAAAAAAACGTCTGCATTGGACCTTTAAGACACCAGAACCACAACATATTTTTGTCTTACCTGGGTCCTAGGATAGTCCTCTCTTGATGGTGAGGAATAGGACCCGATAAAATACGGCGTTTGCTTTTCTGACCCTGAAAGTGAAAAACAAAGATAAGAATACAAGCGCGAGGCATTGTTAACTCAGCTGTGTGTGTGAAACATTCAATATATTTAAATTGTACACGGAAACCGTACTGGCGAACAAAAAGACCTTCCTCATGGCTTACCTGTGTACTGGTTTTTATGTAAACTGTTGTCTCCATAATATGTATGGAGTTGCATAGATGACTGAGCCCTCTGGTAGTTCGAGCTGTGTCTTCTGATCCCTAACATGGCAGGCGAGGAGGTTGCACTTCCACCTGAGAAGACATTCCATTCATTCCATCAACATTAGATTCAGAAACCACTTGTCAGAAAGTGCTTGACAGTAACCCGGGCCGAGACCTCAAAGAGCAAACGGAAGCATAGCGGCAGTGAACAGACTTTGAGAGGAACCAGACCCGGAGGGAAGGTCCATTGGTGGTGTGTGTTGATGAGTAGTTTGAACATGATAGTTGAGTGCTCTCACCTGATTGGTGAGGCACGGGGGACATCTGTAAGGTGCTAGTAGGCAGGGTTGGATGAGACCTGTACCTGTCTCTCTCCAGAGTGGACACGGGAGTGATGAAATGACCGTGGTGCCATCCGTCCTACAACAGAGATAATCGCTGCTCTCAGGACAGTGATATTTCACCCTTGCAAAACTGGATATTAAGGTATTTTATCAGAGATTAGTTCCGTTTTTCCAAGGTAAAATGGAGCCAAATCTGCAACTTTTGATATTAGTTAAGCGATTATACCAAAACCATGAACTTGCGAGGACACAGTGATCTGACCTGTTTGTAGAGGGTGCGCAGGTCCCTGTACTGCCACAGCGTGTTGAGGACCTGAGCAGCAGCCTTCACCACCTTCATAGAATAGCCCTTCCCCCTGCCCTTACTGATGTCCACCAGCTTCTCGATGCCCCCCGTGTCCGCCAGGGTCTTGGCGTTCTCCATGTTCCTGCTGGTGACTTCGTGGAGCGTGCAGCAGACAGACGCCACCGTCTCGTCAGACAGCAGGGGGGGGCTTCCCCCGGGGAGACGGTTCACCAGGTCCCGCATCGCATACTTTCCTGAGAGGGGAGACAGGGGGGCATGACGAACTTAAGTGTGTGTGTGTGTGAGAAAGAGAGAGAGTTTCTGTGTGTGTGTGTGTGTGTCTGACCTATAAGCTCCTTGTTCCTGCTGTCCAGGGCCATGTTCCTCAGAGCGGTGGCCACAGAGCAGACCACCCTGTCGTTGTCCATCCTCAGCAGCTCCACCAGGATAGGAAGCCCCTTCTCCTTGCGCACCGCCGCACGGATGTAGGCCGAAAACTGCACACAGGGATTATTGGATTTTTATTTCACCTTTATTTACCCAGGAAGTCCAATTATGTTATTACAGTACCATTATACTGATGTAACATTACAGTAATAGCAGATAAACAGCAATGCATAACAGACATGAGGGTCAGGTGTGGGCTGTTGGTCTCTTGTGAAATAGATTGATCTCAATGAGATATCTTAATGAGACTAACCTGTATAAACAAAGGTTACAATGAAACAAAGCGGGGCACCTTCCAGTTTCCAGCGGAGAGGTTCTGAAGGGATCCGGCCGAGCCCTCCAGGGTGGCAGGGTTGGAGCTCTCTGCCAGCAGGCTGAGGTAGGGCTTCACCACGGCCGGGTGCCACAGCATCTCTGCCCCCCGCGGAGGCTTACCAAACCCCGGGATGGGTCCCACGCCGTCCCACTGAAAGCATAAAGAAGAGCATAATGAATGAAACACCACAGAATGGAAGAAACGTTGTCCTCTGTTGCAACACGAACTACCGAGTTCCAAACCGCCTCTGGAGCTTCATGAAATGGGTTTCCATGGCCAAGCAGCCGCACACAAGCCTAAGATCACCATGCGCAATGCCAAGAGTCGGCTGGAGTGGTGTAAAGCTCGCTGCCTTTGGACTCTGTTTGGTGGAGGAGGAATAAGGGTCTGGGGCTGTTTTCCATGGTTCAAGCTAGGCCCCTTAGTTCCAGTGAAGGGAAATCCTAACGCTACAACATACAATGGCATTGTAGACGATTCTGTACTTTCAACTTTGTGGCAACAGTTTGGGAAAGGCCCTTTCCTGTTTCAGCATGACAATGCCCCAGTGCACAAAGCGAGGTCAAGACAGAAATGGTTTGTCGAGATCAGTGTGGAAGAACTTGACTGGCCTGCACAGAGCCCTGACCTGAACCCCATCAAACACCTTTGGGATGAATTGGAACGCCTACTGCGAGCCAGGCGTAATGGCCCCAACATCAGTACCCAACCTTAATAATGCCATTTTGGCTGAATGGAAGCAAGTCCCTGCAGCAATGTTCCAGCATCTAGTGGAAAGCCTTCCCAGAAGAGTGGAGGCTGTTATAGCAGCAATGGAGGGACCAACTCCATATTAATGCCCATGATTTTGGAATGAGATGTTCGACGAGCAGGTGTCCAAATACTTAGTGTATCTTAGCTAATGTTCTGTGTTAATTCTAACACATTTCCAGGCGCCTTTATCATAGGTGTCGAAGTGTGACTTAGCCAAGGAAAGCGGATAACCCCTACTATACACACACCTTATCATCCAGCCAGCCCCTCTTCTTCTTCTTCCTCTTCTTGCCCCAGCAGAGGTAGTCTAGGTCCTTACTGGGGGACCCGTAGCCCAGCAGGGCGTCCAGTTCCTGAGTCCCCAGCAGGCGAGACGAGGGCATCTCTATCTCCAGACGGTAGGACAGGTTCCTCAGAGTACACACACAGTTCTCCACAATCTGGGAGAGGAGGGGGAAGCATTTCAGTGACGCGCACAATACACACACACACACACACAGGGGGTACGATCAGGAACTTCAAGTTGGGATAGCAGAGATGGATGGGCAGAAACTGAGTGAAGAGGACTGGTCTAATTCTGGATAAAGTAAAGGGGGTTCAGGCAGGTGAGGCCTAAATGTACTACTCTTATAGTAAGCCCACCTTGCTGTCGAAGTCAGAGGTGCTAACGCAGGCCTTGAGGACATAGAGAAGTGAATTCACCAGCCCCTCACAACACCTCAGCTGACCCCTGGCCTCCTCTCCCGCTGAACTCAGGTTCCTGTAGCAAAACACAGTAGAAAGGTCAACAATACAACCACATATACAATACATACAGGTTTACAGACACGCACACACACACACACACACACACACACACACACACACACACACACACACACACACACACACACACACACACACACACACACACACACACACACACACACACACACACACACACACACACACACACACACACACACACACACACACAGAGAGAGAGGAAGAATGCCATTTAGCAGAAGCTTTAATCCAAAGTGGTGTACTTCTGTTCTGACAGGGATGACTTCCTCACTCCTCACCTGAGGCAGCCGGTAGTGTTGCGCAGCAGGAGAGAGGAGTGGACCTTGAGCTTGGTCTCCTCTCTGTAGTTGCTGCTACTCCAGCCGGAGTGGGGGATGACCACAGTGTTGGTCAGGGTGCTCAGAGCGTCCCTGATGATGGTCATCTTGACCGCGTCGCAGGACGACAGGTTCCACAGCACCCCTAGTGGTAAAGGGGGATAGGCACGCGGATGTAGTGAGCAGAGGACACGTGCTGAGGTGGGGCCATGAGGTTGAATCCAGTCATCCCTCACTTGATAATGCAGAGATTGGCAAGAAATACTGTACCAGCAAGCAGGCATATAGATCGATCTAGACCTCTCAAACTCAACTCTGGACCTCAAAGCCAGTTCCGATACGTTTTTTCATTGTTCCCCGCTAACCAGGGACTGATTTAGACCTGGGACATCAGGTGGGTGCAATTAATTATCAGGTAGAACAGAAAACCAGCAGGCTCCGGACATCGTAGGGTCAGGTAGAACAGAAAACCAGCAGGCTCCGGACATCGTAGGGTCAGGTAGAACAGAAAACCAGCAGGCTCCGGACATCGTAGGGTCAGGTAGAACAGAAAACCAGCAGGCTCCGGACATCGTAGGGTCAGAGTTCAATACCCCTGGTCTAGACAGTCATAAATACAGGCAGACAGCAAAAAAAGACAGAGACAGACAGACCGTGAGGAAGAGAGACCTACCAGTGACCAGCTCCCTGACTTCGTTGTCGGTGGTCTTCCTCAGCAGTCTGAGCAGAGCGGGAACGCCACCAGAGTTCCTCAGGGCCACCTTGTTGTCGTCTGTAGCCTTGCCATAAACCAGGTTCCTCAGGGCTCCGCAGGAACTCCTCTGCACCTCCATAGCCTTGTGGTCCAGCAGGTCCACCAGGTGCTGGACACCTCCCAGGTGACACACCTGTTAGAAGAGGGTCAAGGTCAGACACACCTGGAGCTGACAAAAAAGGTATAATCAATAGCAGTTATTTAAACAACAAGGCCCAAGGGGGTGTGGTATATGGCCAATTTAGCACGCCAAAGGGCTGTTCCCTAACACGACGCAACGCAGCGTGCCTGGATACAGCCCTTAGCCGTGGTATATTGGCAATATACCACAAACAACCGAGGTGCCTTAACGCTATTTTAAACTGGTTACCGACGTGGTGTGCACTCAGGGCTCAAACCACCCGGCTTATTTTCATGTTTTTAATACTATCCTTTATATTAATTCACCTGTTACTGCAGTGGGATAACTCAGGGTCACAGAGTGATTCTTGGTCGTCTTAAACACATCTACTTTGAAACAGAAGTTTACACCTCACACACATGGTTATGGGCTTAAAACCCTGCACCATGTCAGATATAGAGTTTAAATGTATTACATTTTGAGATTGCATCCCAATATTATATATTTATATATACATCACAGAAGACTGAAATATAACAAAACCGTTTGACATTTTCTGAAAAGAAAAACGTTTTTTTATTTTTTATGAAATGATGAATCGTGTTATTAACATTCCACCCAGAACCACTAAAGAGTGATTTGGTCATGTGACTGCAGAAAAGGGTTATGCGTTTGTGCTTTCAAATCCTCTCTAGGGAAGGACTTCCCATCCCCACAAAGTCTGATAACACACGTCAGCCGAGAGGTTAGGGAACAGACGGGGACAGATGGGCATCCCATTACCTCCACTTTGATGCGGTTGTCTCTGTAACACAGGTGCTGGAGGTAGGCTGCAGCGTTGGCCTGGACAGAGGGGAAGTGATGCTGCAGCATGTGGATCACCTCAGGGAGATCGGGGTCACGCCACGCAAACTCCCTACAGAGGGTGGGGAGGGAGAGAGATGAGAGGGAGGGAGAGAGACGGGGGAGAGAGAGAGAGATAGAGGGAGAGAGAGAAGTTGAGAGGGAAAGAAAGTGAGTCTAAAAGCAATTTTCAATCTATCGCTTCCAACATCAAATCACTTGATTTGAATTCATCAATAACATGTCTGGATGTAATCATCACGTTGTGTGTGTGTGTGTGTGTGTGTGATGGTGCGTTGTGTATTTGTACCTAGGATCCTTTTGTATACTGTCTATGGAGGGGGACCTTGTGGCAGCCCTGTCGACCAGACCAGAGTGCCTGGAGAAAGAGGTCTCATTGGGCCCCTGTCCCTGCTGGGAGACCCTGAAGGGGTCTGCGTATGACCCTGCGGTGTTCAGCCCATAGCTGCTTCTTTGGTACGCCAGGGTGCTGCAATGGCTTGTGGTCCTCTGGAGGATCCGCTGAAGGTTCTCCGCACCTGGGAATACAAAGACACAGATATATTCAGGATGGGGCGTAGCCTACACACACACACACACACACACACACACACACACACACACACACACACACACTTCTCCACTTTGAGTCTGTATAACTGCATCGCCATGTCTCTTAGAAAAGACTGCCCACATAAGAATATCGTGTTGACTGTAGATTACAAACTAGTCATAACACACGGTGCAAGTCTCTGGTCCCAATGGTCCCAGCCATGTGTAGTTGTGTCTGCTGGTAGTGTGTTGCAGTACCCCTGAGTGTCCTGTAGATAGCGCTGTGTGAGCCGTGGTGGGCGTGGGTGGGGCTGTGATACAGGGGGCTTTGGAAGGCTCTGTCGTCGTAGACAGGCGTGATGTGGCAGTCAGGAGACATGGCCATCCTCATATCCTGGTCCAGTGGGCTGTGGTGAGTGGCGTAGGAGCTGTGCAGGCCTGGACACACACACAGCAGGGGAACTTAATAGTCATGACATTATTTACACTGTGTCAGCTGACAAGACGGGCTTTGAGGACAATGTTGTTAGTGATGGAAGGTGGAGAAATGGGGTGAATTTCTTTATCAACCCTGAATCAACCTTAAATCAACCTTAAATCTAAAATAATATTACAATCTGTAATCAGTTGTGTCGTATGTTGGTTGTGAATGGTTAATTATAGGATGCTGTACGGTGTGAAAGTAGATCTATGTTCATGGTTCAGGTTGATGAAAGAGGATTAGTATTTATTAGGATCCCCATTAGCTACTACCAAGGCAGCAGCTACTCTTCCTGGGGTCCAAACAGGGTTAGAACAGTTACATCACAACAAAAACAATAACAGCCTACATCACTAAATAAATCAATACAACATACAACACATTATTACATTACTACTCTATTATTACAAATTACAATATAAAATCTCTTCACAGTCCCCAAGTCCAGAAACACACAGTACTAAATAGAACCATGACTACATGGAACTCTCTAGCACATCAGGTAACTCAAGCTAGCAGTAAAATCAGATAAAGAAAAACAAATAAAACAACAGCTCACAGCACAATGTGTGAAGAGACCCCTGGTGGCATGTCTTGTGGTGTATGTACAGGTGTCTGAAGAGACCCCTGGTGGCATGTCTTGTGGGGTATGTACGGGTGTCTGAAGAGACCCCTGGTGGCATGTCTTGTGGGGTATGTACGGGTGTCTGAAGAGACCCCTGGTGGCATGTCTTGTGGGGTATGTACGGGTGTCTGAAGAGACCCCTGGTGGCATGTCTTGTGGGGTATGTACGGGTGTCTGAAGAGACCCCTGATGGCATGTCTTGTGGGGTATGTACGGGTGTCTGAAGAGACCCCTGGTGGCATGTCTGGTGGGGTATGTACGGGTGTCTGAAGAGACCCCTGGTGGCATGTCTTGTGGGGTATGTACGGGTGTCTGAAGAGACCCCTGATGGCATGTCTTGTGGGGTATGTACGGGTGTCTGAAGAGACCCCTGGTGGCATGTCTTGTGGGGTATGTACGGGTGTCTGAAGAGACCCCTGGTGGCATGTCTTGTGGGGTATGTATGGGTGTCTGAAGAGACCCCTGGTGGCATGTCTTGTGGGGTATGTACGGGTGTCTGAAGAGACCCCTGGTGGCATGTCTTGTGGGGTATGTACGGGTGTCTGAAGAGACCCCTGGTGGCATGTTTTGTGGGGTATGTACAGGTGTCTGAAGAGACCCCTGGTGGCATGTCTTGTGGGGTATGTACGGGTGTCTGAAGAGACCCCTGGTGGCATGTCTTGTGGGGTATGTACGGGTGTCTGAGCTGTTTGAACAGACAGCTGGGTGCTTTCAACACGTCAATACCTCACACAAAGACAAGCAGTGATGCAGTCAGTCTCTCCTCTACTTTGAGCCAGGAGAGATTGACATGCATGTTCTTGATTCTAGCCCTCAGTGTACATTTAAGCTGTGCTGCTCTGTTCTGGGCCAACTGTAATTTGCCCATGTCCTTCTTTGCAGCACTTGACCATACATCTGGGCAGTAGTCCAGGTGTGATGAAACTACGGCCTGTCGGACTTGTGTAGTTGATTGTGATGTCAAGAAGAAAGAGCAGTGCTTTATCATGGACAGACCTCTCCCCATCTTAGCTACCGTTGCATCAGTATGTTTTGACCATGACAGTTTACAATCTAGGGTTACACCAATCAATTTAGTCTCTTCAACGTGCTCAATTACCCCATTATTCATTAGAAGATTTAGATGAGGTTTAGGGTTTAGCGAATGATTTGTCCCAAATACGATGCTGGTTGAAGTGACCACACCAACAATAGCGTGCATCTTAGATGGTGGCAGTCTATTGTGGAACCTCTTTTGAAAGCTGAACCTATTGAGATGTACTGTGCAGTATAGGCCTACGGCCAACAAGAATCCCCTGCATCACTCTGCTTCAGCGTAACGAGCTGTGAAAGGCTATGCTTTATGGTTCTCCAGGGCGCACTTGATTCACTTTGCCAATAGGCTCCTTTCTTTTGGCCCAGTAAAATAGATGAAAACCAATCCATGATGCTTTGTCATTTACCAAACACCCCCACAGCAGAGCAGTGCTCTGAATGACTCTGGTTACGCCTCAAATGGCACCCTATTCCCTATATAGTGCACTACTTTTGCCCAGAGCCCCTATGGTTAACTTCTGAGCAAAACAGGGCTATGTGTGTCAGTAGGATAGGCTCAGTGATATGATGGCTCAGGATAAAGGACAAGCGCATCTCTCTGTCGCCACACTGTCAGCAACACTACAGATCTAGTATTTAGTTCATATAATCCCTTTCACACAGAAACCAATGGATCTATACAAAGCTAAATCGATGCACGTAAATAAGAAGAGAGACTGGTAACGTTTGCCCTTTTTCAAGTATATTTTTCCTACCCTTTAGCCAGCATAAAATTACCCTTCAAAGCTAGAATCCTTACTTGCTACATCAATTTTTGGACTTTTGGACTTGATTCTTGAAGAATATAACTTATATAAATGCCTCATGAACTTGGTTCGATTGATTTAGGCCTACCCCATCAGAACCCAAAATGTAAGCTTTTTATACTCCAATGTTTGTAAACAAAACAAATGTAAATAAACACTGTATAGCAGCATTCCCCAACTAGCGGACTGCAAGGGATTTTATATCAAATCTGTTCCAAACTATTCCCACGCATATAGAGATACTGTATATGTGATCGTATACGAATGTAAGCAAGGTTTGAAACTACGATGTTTTGGTCAAATATTATACTCTGTTTGGTCTTCTTGCGGTCAATCTGCAGTCTACAAATGATTTGTAATTATGTTCCAGCCCCCTGACCATCCGCTCAAGAACAAATCATCCCGCGGCTGAATCTAGTTGATGATCCCTGCTGTATAGCCTTAAAACACGGCTAAAACTATTATTTTGATGGATGGTCAGTCCTTGCATACATAGGTCTTGCTTTGAATTTGAGAGTGGTTAAATTTATCCAGGCCCATCCCTCAGCTTTTTACCAAAACACAGGCAGGGTTACCGCTTTGTTATTCTTTTAATTAGGGATTCCATCTTTAAGTGCATGTGTGTGTGTGTGTGTGTATGTGTGTGTGTGTATGCATGAACGTGTGTGCATGGGTGTGTTTCGAGGCAGAGTCCTGCTGTATGACTAACCAGTGAGGCTGTCAGGCCGTGACAGAGGCAGGGCGGTCCTCTCATAGAGCCCGTAGGCGTCATGTCCGTAGGGGAGAGCCTGAGCCCCCTGGCGGGTCAGTGTGGAGCCGTAGTGCTGGGGCACAGCCGTCATACAGGACCTCAGAGGAGAGTCAGACAGCCCCCTCCCCTCCACCAGAGACAGTGTAGACCCCAGGCGACCGGAGACACTCCCCATCGCCTGGTGAGGTGAGGTGGCATGACTAGCGCTGCCTGGACGGGGGCTGGTCCCGAGAGGAGAGTCGCCGTTCCCGTTCCTCTGGTGGGTGGGGGAGTAAGGAGAGGTGGCGCGGTGGAAGGAGGGGGTGTTGCCTGGACCGGGCGGGGAGGAGGGGGGCATGGTGGTGACGGGGAAGATGCTGGCGAGGGGTTTGGGCTCGGTGAGGATGGGTGAGCCGTAGGCGCTGCCGCCCTGGGAGGTGCGGAGAGAGACCCGGGACGGGGACACGGAGCCCCCCACACCACACACAGGAGACTGGCCCCGGGAGGAGAGGGAGCCCATCCTCCTCATCACCCGCCCTGACGCTGAGGCCTGGGGCAGGAGGGATGCAGGAAGCAGGGTGAGTGGGGGAGACATATGGACAGGGCACGACACACAGGAAAGCCAATGCAGTCCTTGATACATACGGTTATCTTTAACTTTGAGTTGTATACAGTTTGAGTAGGTTAACTAAGATATTATATAAATAGGCAGGCATTTAAAAAGTTATATCATATAAACATGTGGGCATATAAATAGGTTGTCTCTCTTCACAGTAGAGGTGGGTTAGTGTATATTGGCTACCTGTACGGAGGCCTGCCCCTCTGCCCGGGAGCTCCTGCCGTGACTGGGGCTTCCCCTGGGGCTTACCCTGGGGCCGCTGCCCGACAGCACGTGTTTGGGCTCTGACAGAACCACGTTCTCTCTGCTCACACTGTAGTAACTCATACTGCTGTCCTGATAGCCACTATCGGCATACGACGTCATGTGGGCCACAGATCCTGTAAGAGGGAGGCGTGGGGAGGGGTAGAGGAGAAAGAGGGGAGTGGGGGAAGGGAGGAGAGGAGAAGGGGATGTAGGAGAGAGGAGAGGATAAAGAGGGGAGGGAGGGAGGAGAGGAAGCAGAGGACAGAATGATGTTTGAATAATGGTTTAGCTTGTTGGCCTTGAGGTCTATTTCAGAGCTGAATGAGCATTTATGCAATCGACACATTCATAATCAACACAGCGTGCCACGGTATGTAAAAGATAAGTGCCCATTTAAATAAATATTGTCACTAAGTTGTGGAACGTGCCCGCTTCGGATGATATACTGTTTATTGTGCATTTTATGGCCAAATGAAATCTGTTGTTACATTAGTTGTAGATGTTGTCTTAATATTTCATTAGTAAACCATAGCTACGTTATATACTGTGTCGCAGTACCTGGTATACTTTGATGTTATTCCACAGCTACTTTTTACTTCAAAGCGTTTCTGCCTTTTGACTTTCAAACCTTTTTCTCCTTTTCGGTGTCATCATTCGTGCAGGGATTATCCAGTCGCAGTACATTTTAATGACCTAAAGCATGACATTTCTACCTTTAGATTTTGTGGTATAGAGAAAGTCAAGATATCAGACAGGGGAGGTGATATTAATAATACTCTGAGCAAAAGAGAATGTTTTTGGATTTTCACCCTCCAGACATTATTTCCTAAAGGACTTAATGATGAAATGCCTATGTATGTTATGTTGTGAATTTAAAATATGTTCCTATTTAAGATTACTTTGTTTTTTCGTATGATGTACCCAATGATTAATGAAAACTTGCTATGTCCTCGTTGTGATTTTATGGACGTGTTCGGTACGTCTTGTCTATACACTTTTGTAATATTTGTGAAATGCATATTGTTATGTTTGGTAGCACTTATTTATTTTTCCTTTGCCTCCAACCCCTTTCCATACGTGGAACGGATGTGGGTGGGGCTAGGTCTACATAGAGGTGCTGTTTTCTGAAAATTCACAAAAGCTCTGACGAAGGCCGTTAGGCCGATACGTAAGCTTATTAAATATCAGTGATACTATCAAGAACAGTGTGCGGTTTCCTTTTTTCATTCATCATTCGTGCAAGTAAAAAAAAATTCTCCCCGGCAGATTCCATCTAGTCCTAAACACGCTATATTCTCCATGCTAAATCTGAACTGTAAAAAAAATGAAGAAGGAGGCAGATGAAAAAGAGGATGCAGGAAGTAACAGACCCTCACTGTCATACAGGGATGCCCTCTCCGCTTCAGGGAGGTAGAGTGACCCGTGACCCTGATCAGCTCTGAAGAGACGGGAGGGTGACTGGTGAGAGCTGTCCATTACAGCAGCCCGGTGCTCTCCCGTACCAGACACATCTACTGAGGAAAACAAGATGGCGTCACGTCAACCGTCCTGTGATCGCTATCAAGATCGTTTAAAAATCACAGGAGGTTGGTGGCACCTTAATTGGGGAGAACGGGCTCGTGGTAATGACTGGAGCAGAGTAAGTGGAATGGTATCAAAGACATCAAACACATGGTTTCCAGGTGTTTGATGCCGTTCCATTTGCTCCGTTCCAGACATTATTATGAGCCGTCCTCCCCTCAGCAGCCTCCTGTGGTACAAACGTAGCTCACCTCAATAGCAGTTTATGATAGGACTCTCTACATGCCCTTGTTCTTGTGCTTCCATTAGGCAACCCTATGGGTGTCTAGACAATTGGATTTCAATAGGGGTCAATATGAATTTGGGAGAAGCTGTACCTGTGGATCTCCAAGCGAAGGACTTCTCTGACGAGTCACTGTAAAGAAGAGAAGGTAGTAAAACAATGGAGGGAAGGGGGTGGGGCAGGACAGGGATGGAGAGGAGATGAGAGCTAGATCAACATGACAGTTTACACTTTAATCCTGTGTGTGTATTTGTGTGTGTGTGTTTGTGCGTGTGTGTGTGTGTGTGTGCTGCATGTTGTGCGTTCGGTGAGCCTGGATGAAGGCATTACTGTAGCTACTCATCATCAGTAGCTCCATTATAGGTGACATGCTGATAGAGAAACAGGGTCAGTGCTCTGTGTGTGTGTGTGTGTGTGTGTGTGTGTGTGTGTGTGTGTGTGTGTGTGTGTGTGTGCGTGTGTACCTGCTACTGGCATCATCATCATCGCCAGGCGACTCAGCTCCCAGCATGCACCTCTCCAGTTGACTGGCGACAATCTGACGCTCCTCCTCCAGCTCCCGGGTCAGACGCTCAAACTGGAGCTCCTACGGCAACACGGAAGGGACAAACGGTAGAATCATACTCGCCGAACATTTCCTTTGACTGACAACAACTTCCACTGTGTTAACGATAACCAAGTTACACAGCCTTTGGCATGCTCACTCTGCTACGCCTTTAGAGCAGTTTGACGTTTGACGTATAAAATATATTTATGGTCCAAATGAATAAGTCAACAAAAGAGGCTGTGGCATTAAGGTCAGAGCTACCCAGATTCATCAGTCTGATTTCACGCTGAACAGGGACCGGTGTTTCTTAATGTGTCTGTTACAAGTCAACATTATTATAAGAAGTCAATTAAAAACCCTTCAAGGCTACACATGTCTAAAATGTCTAACATGTGTATATAGACTAGACAGATTTGAGGTGAGACTAACTGCTAAATGATGAAGCATCCTCTTTTGGAAGCAGTCAGTGGCAGCCAGCCACCAGCTTGAACACGATGGGTTCTTATCAGGATGGGGTGCTGCCAATAATCCCTCCTCTCATGCCAAGCAGTGCCAGGTTGTGTCTAGTACTGTACCGGCTGAGTGGTGAACTGGAGGCGTCCCTGACTGACTGCCCGTTGTCACAGGGTCACAAACACAAAGTGTCTCTGTCTAGTGAGAGGCGTCCACCCCAGAGCTCAGATCCTGTCTACTGTACACACACTGGAGAGAACCAGATGACTTCTGCAACACACTGGAATCCTGCAATCACACAGGAATGTCAGCCAAAGACAGAGTGAGTGCAACACACACACACACACACACACACACACACACACACACACACACACACACACACACACACACACACACACACACACACACACACACACACACACACACACACACACACACACACACACACACACACACACCAGAGAATTACTGGGCTCAACCAAGCACATCACACAAGCAAACACAGACAGGGCGTAAACACACACACACACAATAAATACCAGGGGGAAAAACCCATAAACACACACACACTCCCTGACAGCTGTCTAACTTCAACAGTTTGCAGTGCATTAGTGACCTCAGTGAAATACGCGCGGGGCAGCAGGGCGGGTGATGTAACTGGATTGAACCAGCCTGGCTGGCCTGGTGCTTTAACTTCCAGATCTAGATTAGGATAGAGATGAGAGATGGACTGGTACCAAACATTCCATGACAACAACAAGAACACCATCATTCTAATTCTACGGAGAAGACTTCCTTCTTACTAGAACGTCTTGTTCTCTCGGGACTTTTGGCACTAACATGGAATCCAACGATTTTGTCAAATCTCTAACTGGGTTTGGCACATTTCTGAATGGCTAATTGCTCATTCAGCATTCTGTTTGCTACAGCATCTGATGGACCTATCACTATTCACTATGAAAACGCTGATTTTGCACAGATTATTACTGCGGCCCATCATACTACTACCGTTAGCTGACCCCCCGCATACTTCTGCTGACTCTTTACAAAATCTGCTAGAATTCAAGTGAGAAACCCATTAGAAAACACTTAGCCTAAAGCCTTAGGGGTCAAAATACATCAAAACACCATTGCCATATTCATGCAGCAATACCGTTTATGCAACAACAACAAAAAAATGAATACTTTTTTTTTTTAACTAAAAAATACACGAAAATCTATAAAAATCTCATCGGGAAGATGAAAAAGATACTGCATTCATTTCCAGTTTTATGACGGGTTTTATTAAACATCTGGAAAGTTGTGACATTCACAGTAGTCATCACTCATTTCTGTACCAGCACTCAGGAGGACAGAACAGTGATCCTACACTGTACATCTGTAAATCCTTTATCTGGCAAACACTTTCCCACAATTCTGATTGAGCGACAGTCTCAGAAAACACTGCTTGATCAATTCTAGCATCTCTAAATGCATAACATCACAGCAGAAGGTGAAAAGGGGAGGAAAACACTCAGAACTAGAACGAGATGGGGAGAGACAGGGAGATCGGGAGGGAATGCGACTCATACCTACTGAGAGAGCACGACAGGAGCTATACACACCTGTTCTTTGACCGAGGCCAGTAGGTTGTTGGTGCTGGTGTCTGCTTGGCCGTGCCCGCTCGGTCCCTCTCTGGCCGGCAGAGACCCTTCCCCCTCCTCTCCCATCTCCGGGGATGGCATCCTCCACCCTCTCTGCCCTGTGGAGACATGCCCAGTACACATTACACAGACAATATGTTACTGTCCAGCACTAAAACCAAACAAGGACTGCAGTGCACGGAAGGCTCAATTGCTTGCTATGTCATTTTGCGACCTATTGGCAATGCATGCATGCACTTCCACCAATGTGACAGGCTTAGAAGCACTGCACAGCACTTCAACTAGAAGCCTGGTAACAACAGCAATACAATTACTACAGCCACTGTCAATGGTATGTCAGCTCTCCCAATGCAAGCTGCTGCTGCATTACATCTGGGCATTGGTGCAGCCAGTTCAATGAAAATGGACTGTGAGGTCAATGCATGATAGTATGACGATACACTGAAGCTATAAACCCATGATAGATACACTGTAACAAACAAAATCCCCACGTTTGAAGTGTGAACATGCAAGAGAACATGTACACGGCGCATGTGGATACTGAGAAGGTGAATCATCTGACACTGCCTAGGTTGAAATGATAGGAATCATGTATTTACAATTCTGCAACAGCTGCTTACTTACGAGGCACGAGCTGGTGCGATTCCTTAGCCGCCAGATGTTGCTGATGTACTTCTCAGGGTATACGTCCGTTAGGAATCCATTTTCCATACGACCGCGACAGCTTCATTTTGCAAACTGTGTCGCTAAGACTACATTTCTAGTTCATCCGTCAGAAATGATTCAAGCAATATTCCATGCATTGGCGAATGTCAGTATTAATATTTATGTATCTACCTTGGCGGTCCAAAATCTACCCAGCTACGGTGCAATTGACTTCTGTGGCACCCGCCAGGATTCAGGATATCTGTGACGTCACCATGCGGTTTGTACACGGAGGTATCTATATGGTAATTCGCTGGGACCATGGGAACACCTTACAAAATAATAGCTGAATCAACAGATATGATGACGTTTAAAGTGGTGTTTTTGCCATAATATATATTGACTGAAATGAATATGCTATCATATTTTATTGGTGTATGTATTGAGCCATATGAATATAATTAATTTGATTGGATATTATTTATGTTCTATAATCTGCACGAATCTATGTGAGAGTTTTAATAGGCAATAGGCGTGATTATTAACACTAGTACTGTTCTGACATTGTAGTTAATTACCACTTAATCAAGAAAGAGCACGAGGGGTACATGCACATGCTCATTTATTTTAATGACATTTTCACTCAATAGCCTCAGTGCACTCATCCCTTTAAGAAAGATATGAGGATCACACATTGACTGTGTTAATAAAGTGGACCTCTCCACCAATGAATAACTATGGCAAATTATTACGGTGTATTTACTGTGCTAAGTGGAACATGTCTCCAAGCTACATGTACCTTCACATAGGGCTGGGCGATATAGCGTGAATACCGGCATACCGGTATGGATCCACATAAAAGTTTTTATTAAGTGCTAAATAACTGAAAAGTTCAACAAATTGGACTACTTCACTGTCACTTTTGTCCTAGTTTGGTTGAGAATAAAACCGTCAGCATGGAGAAAGCCTGTTAAAATAACTTAACAAAATAACTCATTTGTTGCCATTCTAGGCTCATCCACTAATCATAAAACATATTTGGATCTTGTATTATTCAGGAACATAAAATACCGTCAAATACCACCATACCGTTGTAAACTATAGTGATATAATTTGGCCATATCGCCCAGCCCTACCTTCACGTCAAAGCAAAACCATTTCACTTCAGAGTAAACAATATCATTGCATGATACAATTGCCACTATTCCCTAAATATGTAGAATGAATTGACACCGTTGTTAGAACATCACAAAAGGTTTCTATCTATCTATGGAATCAATGCCCACCATAACTTCATAACACTGAACCATATTCTGGTATGAGATAGGTTGGTATCTTGGTATCTTGGCTGGGAGGGCATCTCTTTAGAATAAAGTAGATTCATTGGCATTTCTGTCTTCCATTCCAAATCATGTCTGCCTTCCCATAAGAAGTGAATCCCTTAGCACCCATGTTTCCATGTTTTTTTGGCAGAGCTCTCGGTTTCCGGTCCTATTCAACACGAGAGCTGAAAAGCGTGAGCCACAAACGTCTCCTTTGTGTCCGCACAGTAGGCCTTGTTCACAAACAATCTTCACACCACCAAAACCATTTTTTACACCACAAATAGAAACTCCAGTGTACAGTACTGTTTCATAGTCACACAATTCATCCTCCAACTCAACAACGATAATATAAACATGACAAGCATCAATAAGCTGTGTCGGTGTTCTGAGAACAACACTACACAGAGTATAAAACAAAAGACAATACAATTAATAAATTAACAGAGATGGTACCGTTGCATAATTACAAAACATAATAACAGTCGGGATGTACAGTAATGAGAGAAAGTGTGTCACTCAGAGAGAGAGAGAGAGAGAGAGAACATACAGTAGAGTGAATGGCAGGTGTGGGTGTGTGTATCCACTGTTGTTTTCTACCCCAGATGGACCTCTTCTGTTCTCCTCCCTATTCCAGGTCCTCATCCTCAGGTGCGATGGTGCTCGTCTGTTCAGAGGTCACACCTGAAAGACAACACACACACACACACACACACACACAGATTGGTCATATGTAATAATGGCATACATTCAAAATGCATTAAATCCCGTAGCCAACCCATACGTCCAGAATTTCCATATGGTATGAAATAAACACTTTAATTGTTTGATTAAAGATTGTTTGATTTAGCAGAATAAACATATAGCGCTGCTGCTAATTCCTCCAAAATACTTGTTGAGGAAAAGTCTGTGAAAGACTACAAGGCAAAGTAATTTGTCGTACTTGAGGAGTCATCCTCATTGGTGGACTTCTTCTCATCCTCTATGTAGCCAAAGCTCAGCAGCTTGGACATGCTCACGGGAGCAGTTTTCTTCTCATGGGACCTGTCCATAGTAAAATCACTTTGACTGAGAGGTTGGAAATTCAATTGTGTTAGTGGTTATGTTGAATTTATAAGTTCCAACATTACACAAATTATATATTACACAGGTTATAAAGGTTATACAAATATATCACATACTGACACACATATTTCAGCATATTGGTATTATTAAGCGTGAAGTGAAATTGAATTACAGAACAAACAGTGGATGTCGAAAATAGAGGCAGGCACTCACGTCTTCTTGTATTTGTTGATCTCCATATAACCACCTTGGCTTAGAGACATGTTCTCCATTTGGCTGGACGCATCCGTGACGGTGGGGTTCTGCACACAAGAATACAACCAGTTCAAACCAGTCAGTCAGGCCCAGCACAAGAATACTCATTGTATGAAGTATACACACGCATGGGAAACTTCTAACAATGAAATGGATGACCAAGTAAATTCATGGGTGAAGATATAATGACCAAACTGGTTGGCAGTCAAACAAATGAAATGTTATTACAGTACACTGGTGAAAAACAAGGCAAAGAATTTCAACAGAAGTCCCCACCCAGTCCATTACTGAACGCAAGGATGGAGTCAACTCAAGAGATGAACTGATGAAAAAAATAAAGGGAGGGGATGATGGTAAATGATAACAACTGTGTCAGTGATTAGGGGGTTTGTTGGGGCCATTGAATTCACCTTCTCTTTATAGCTATCACTCTCCCTTTCCCAGGCTGAAATATCATCAGTACCGAAGGGAGCAGCGAGAGGTTGCCTTTTGCCGTATCCTTGACAATCATCAGGGGATGCTGCTTTACTTCCGCTGTAAAGCACAAAACCGAACCCTGGCTTGGACAACTAAAGATACACCACCACCAAGAGTCAAGATGTAACTTCCCATTCTAAACATGACCTGTTCATCTGTTTTCAAGACACATACAGACATGACATGATGCAGAACGTTTTGTTAGGCCTGACATATTGTTCCATGATCCCACTTTAGAGAATGAGACATTCCAATAATATTTTCATCAAACAGAGCCAACAAACCAACAGGGGGTGGGGTCCTTACCGCTGAGATTCAGCTGAGAACCAATCAGGTGAGTTGTAGGATTTATTCGGCCTAGCCTCCTCCTTGTTGTCCTCATGCCACAGTAAACCTGTGGAGGACACATAACACGAGGTATTTAAAAGTAGGAACTTGACTAAACGTGGATTCATCTCTTTTGAAAATAAGTATTTTCAATTCCTTTGGAAATTCAATGTGGGAATTCAACGCCTCTCCCCTATTTGACCTAGACGTTTTGTGTGTCTGTATTGAGATGTAGGCTATGTATGTAGTTCTGTCCTTGAGCTGTTTTTGTCTATTAATGTCATGAATTATGTCACGTTTCATGTTTTGTGTGTAACCCCAGGAAGAGTAGCTGCGGCTTTCGCAACAGCTAAGGGGGATCCTAATAAAATACAAAATACCAAATGAGTTGAGCATGATATACAAAGCAATTCACTATAATTTGAACTAGCTAATATTATTAGAGCCACACTAATCTGTGTCCAATGAGGCCATAGTAATGACCATGTACTGAAGTGTAAAGCATGTATCTACTGTAAAGCAGCACATAGCTATGACACAAAACATTGTTACCCTTCTGTCCCCCTCCTTTGGCAAGTTTGACATAGTCGGAGTCGGAGTCGAATATTCCCACACGCCTTCCGCTGGTCCTGGCCTCAGGAGCACCCTCAGTGGCTTCCTGGCACAGCCCGGGGATCTGGGAAGTGGGTCCCGTAACACCGTTGGAGGGAGCTTGGCCTGGATAGCCTGTCTTCACGCCTGTAATAAAATGATTAGGTTTTGAAAGGGTGTTGTCACCAGCACTTAAGCCTGCATTTACAGGCAGATGACGTAACTGCCCTGGCTGGCTAGAGAATTCATGGCCTAGATGTAAAAGCTATATTGAGTGATATGGTGTAGCCTCCCTGTATGTAAGCATATCATAACCTCTGCTAAGGTCTCGAAATTTGCGGCAAGGGAGGTAGCTAGCGCACTTGCCCCCTGCAACCAGAAGGTAACTGGTTCAAGCACCACCTCAGTCATTTCTCAATCGCTACATTTGGTGGAAGCAGAGGGATAAATCCACACTCTCTCGGGACTTTTTAGGAATACTCTGCTTAGATCTGGCCCTTTATGACACAAGAGAGTTTGCTTAAATGCTAGGATATTGTATTAGTTGGCACAGATGTCCAGTTAACTGACTACAGCCAGAGGCTAGAATACGTTAGCAAGCTAGCTTACCACCAGGCTTGGTCCGTCTGTGGTTGGGAGCAGCACTCATTTTGGCTGATGATGATTCCAGAATTAGCTGACGGGGTATAATAAAAAGACAAGATAGTTGCAACGTGAGTTAAAAAATGCAAGATAAACTATGCTAACAGTTCTCGCTACATGTAAACCGCACGACAATCGGGTATCCCCCGTTTCAGACACAGAGGGGAGAGGCACACACAACCTTTGTTCCACGCTAGTTAGTGGGATAGCATCCTTTAGCTAGCTAGCTAGCTTTCCACAAAAGCCATCAGGCGTGCACGACTCAATGTTAACATATGAACAACTAGCTAACAGGTTATCATATCATGTTAGTAAATGCACACAGAGTAATGCAATTTTCAGAGAGGAATTGTATGTTTAGAAAAGCTAGCTTACACAATTCGTGTGCCGGTGGGTGTGGAGACCTCGATATGGATGGTTAGCTAATGCGGTTAGCATTTCCTGCTGCACATTCCATGTACATCCGGTCATGTGGTTGTATATGTTATTTATAAAGAAAACACCCAAAACAGAAATATCCTACGAATATACATTACACATGTACATACAATTATTTATATTACAGTTACAATAAACCAATAGATTGACTTCAATTTGAAGACGTTTGTGCCTTTTGGATTTGTAATTCTGTAAGTTATTTGAATGTTCATTTATTACAGAGAATTGCTATTTTCTTCACTCAAAAACAGCGCCATACATCTTGTACAGGACCATGGACAGCAACCCCGAACAAGCTGCAGCATCACCCTGAACCTTTTCAGCACCACGGACAGCTCGTCATACAACCCCACCTGAAATCCCAGCGTCCAGACCCAGACCAAGACATTTGAGAGATTGACGTACGGAGGCAGAAATTAGGGATTTCCCCAAAGATAGGTCAGCTGCAAAGTCAAAATTGACTGTATTGTAAAAATTCCTGAAAACAAAAATTATCTTTTTGGTCGTAATTTAAGGTTAGGGTTTAGGCATTAAGGATTAATTACTTTGTGGCTCTGCCAGCTAGTGACCCCTCTGCAGAGCTGCCTCCAGAACAAGATTCATGACGAAAAACGCTAACCTGCACCAAGAGCCACACAGATCCAGGCCCAGACCCTAGACCTTAGGCACTAATGTTCACATCCCATACCTCCTTTATGTGGTTTTGAGTGTTCAAGAGACCGAGTCCATTTTCCCCTAAGGGGTGCTTGTACCGCTAGATGGAGCCAGAGGTAAGCTATTCAGAACTATAGGGGGTTGTAAGTCTGCTTCCCAAATGTCACCCCTATGGAGTGCACTACTTTTGACCAGAGCCCATGGGATTTATTTGGTGTCTTTACAGATTTGGAACAAAATCAAATGTCAGAAAGATCATTATATCAATGAATTGCCTTTTAAATACTTTATTTCACATTTAGAGTGCAGGTACATGTCATGTTGTCGTTAGATTTTACTGCTTTAATGAAAAGTACAACTCCTGTTGTAGTTATGTGTCACGGATGATTATCCTAACATATACAACATAATACGATAGTTAAACGTTTCAATGGTAACAAACCACAGACAAAGTTGTTATTTTGTTTAAAATACATCAAAATGATATCTCTTTCTAAGAATCTAACGCAATTTGTGCTCATTTCATCAGACAACATATTGTATCAATCTGAGGCCAGTGCATGCAGAAAGCCCTTTGGGTTAGTCTGAAGTGTATGTTATTGAATACATATATAATTCTAATAAATGAAATGTTAGTAGGAGTAGGCCTATATTCTCTTGCATCTTTGCCTTCTCTGGCTTTGACGCTCCATCCTGGCATACAGCTTTTAGACGTCTTTGCCGCACTCGGGAC